>NW_015090864.1:6066827-6292056 GCF_001431845.1 Calidris pugnax
GGGAGACCGGGCTGGGAAAACTCATGTTGGATTGCCCTCATTCATTTCTCAGCCCTGATGACAGACAGCACCTAAAGAAGATGCACCAGTGCATGACCAAACCTGATGAGCCACCAAGTCTGGTTCCTACCAATGCTCCTGCACATCACTCCTGATCATAAAACCTGCTGAGCGACGGCGGTTCCCTTGAGAGCTGTTAGTAAGGCATAATAGCTACAAGACACAGATTAAATCTAGCAAATAATGCAAAGCCTTTGTTTTGACATTTCCCTGCAAATAATTAAGGCCTTTTGGGAAAAAAAAAATAAAAAGCTGCATTTGCAAGTGTTAACCTTTTTCCCAAAAGGAATCCCGACTCCGCTGGGATGGGAGAGGCAACCCCCGCCGCAGCGCATCTGAGGAAAGCTGTAACTCAGACACATCCCATTTTGCTTTTTCCTGCTTCTTGTGACTTGGTAACTCTCTGTTCAGGATGAGAATGAGATGCAGGGAGCTGCCCAGGTCATGCCCTCACAAGAATGGCATCTGCACAGGCTGTAGAGCAAAAACCATACAGAGAACTCTGCTTAATGCTCGCTGAGTACCACTGGAGTGGGCTACAGAGCTGGATTAGTGGGAAGGAGGATAAGAAGGAATACATTTTTTGGCATTTCTGGCATTACACTTTCAACTTTTTTTTTATGATGGTCACAAACATTACACTTCTATCTAGCTGGTACTCTTGGTGCAGGACAAATTATCTTCTCTGTGGAGGAAAGTAAGTATGAGGTTTAGAGTTAGATGCTGAAGAATCCTTGCAACACTATGTTTGGTGCTTCCAGCAGCAAATCCTTTTGTTGGCTATTCCCATCTCACTGATGAAACCACAAGAAGAGGGTGAATTACTGTCTCAAAGTGCCATTATTCACTCAATCAACAAATCACACCTGTTTCTGCCTAGGTGAGAATTTAGCGGGTTTAATTAGAAATTTGGAATAAATTTTACATCTGGGCAATCCATAAACTAAATTTTCCCCTCTTCTTGCATAAACTCAGTAACCTGTCTTTTTGCATCTTGCTGACACTGTGAATCTCCAAAGACTTGGGTCATATCTCATTCACATCACCTTGACCTTACTGCCACTCCAACAGGAACCCTCAGATGGGTTTAGGGGAATGCAGAACGAGGCACAGTACCTTAGATTTAAAAAGCACTTAACTGTACAAAACAGGAACAAAAGGAGAAGCATTTGCAAGAAATGTAAAAACAACACAACCAGCCACTAAATAAATTGCAAACCCTCAAATAATAGAAAAACAAGCTTTCTGGGCAGCCACCTATCCATCAATAGCAACTTCCCACCACTAAATCTATATGTACCTCTCTGCACCATCCATATGGTCCAACACTACTCATACCTTCGTCATTCTGCTGGATTTAACACAGTGAGTCCTGACTGAGAAAGAGTAAAAAAGAGCTTTGCCTACCAGTTGTACGAGTCAGCCTCTCTAAACTATGCCTTATCCGGCTGATTCAGTGTAACACCACTTTTAAACCTCTTAGTCACAGGGCAGAATCTCTCAGCAGCACTCATGGTCTTCGGGGAACCACAGAGTTGTAAAACAGCTACTATTAGTCCATGTAGGAAATGCATTAAACCTTACATCCTTCACTTTTCCTAAGAAATAAGTCCATATCCTGTCGGAATAATGCTTATCTCCTGGCCAGCTGATCCTTACGTGACTCACAGACTCTCTGACACACACAGCTCAGCATCTGGACTGGAGTTAGCACTCAGTGACCAGGAAAAACTTCTGATTAATGGAGAAAGGTCCTTAATTGCAGCTCAAACACAATTATAATGACAAGTGCAGTATCAGAAAGATATGTTTTTAAATGCATTACTTACCTGACTGATAAGCAATTTTTCTCTACTTAAAATTCACCTTTCAATATATAATGTTAGCCCTAATTTAGCATTTTGTTACCATTCTTCAGTTAAAGTAACATTAGTTAACAGCCCTTTTTGAATCTATTTCATAGAATTTACTGTAAACCTTCCTGGAACAGCATTCTGTTCCTAAAGGTTATATCTGACATGTGCTACAAGTGTCAGCCCAGATGTTCATCTCTGGTGCAAACCAACACAGAAATAACCTCCACGCAAGAAGCGCCCAATTCAGTCAGTGAAACTGGGAAGCACAATCTTGTTGTTTGATTATTCGTTATCCCCCACACACTGCCCTCTCCCAAAGACCAACGTCCCTCCTTTTTGGATGGGTAACATGGAGGGTCCCTACCAAACAGGCCACGAGGGTCGGACTGGCGTCTCTCCGAGCTCTTGCACTGCTCCTTTCTCTTCTTGCTCCCTCTAAAGCTACCGAAACGCTTCATGAGCTGCAACATGCGCTTTGCGGCGGCAGCTGTCGGTCATGCCCAGGATTGAAGAAAAAAAAGCAGCATGAGTGGGAAGGAAAGGTGTCTCTTACACCAGTGGCAGCAGCTGTTGGTCATGCCCAGGATTGAAGAAAACAAGCAGCACGAGTGGGAAGGAAAGGTGTCTCTTACACCAGCTGCCCAGGTGTGAGAAAATAAAGCTCCAGGAAGATGGTGTGGCCGTAAGTCAGCCCAGCTCTCCTGCAAGCGGGTCAGCTCCGAGGCGCTTGGTTGTGGTCCTTGCGATGAGCCGCCCCGCAGGAGGTTGCCAAACCTCACACGCCGGGTGCTTCCAGCCTTAATTCCAGCATACAGGAACTTGCCTGCAAGTGTCCGTGGCCACAGGGAGAAGTTCAAAGTCTGCCCAGCTTGCAGCTGCAGAGCTCTTATCCGCCAGCCGTCAGGAGCCTCGGAGACCAAAGAAACGTTTCCCAGCGGATCAGCTCATGCGGAAAAGGTCAGGAACCGCCTGATAAGCTCCCTCGTTTGAAAAAGACTAACTATGCAAAGGAGCCACAAGCCCTCTTGAAGGGAATTGTCATGTGCGGCTCGGCATGGTGACTCTTTAAAAAGGGCTGTAAAAGGAAACCACCCCTGGACAGACAATTCCTGGCAGCGAGCGTCCCGGGCACACTCGCACCCTGACATGACATCACCCAACTATTTTGATTCATGTGTGCTGGGGCTTCGCAGCGACAGCACAGTCCAGCTGCCTATCGATGAGCTCCGCAACGCCCGGCCCTCCGCGACTAATGACTAATGGATTAATGGCAACAAGCCTCTGCCAACTCATAAAAAGAAGGCTGATACTTTCTGGAAACCCTAGCTGGACTGACGGGCTGGACTTTCTCTAGTGACATGTCCCCTCCATGCTGTGTATATCCATATGCTCTGCATAGATTGCTCCATTCAAATTTGCTGTTGGCAAAGCAAAAGGCACCCGGGACAGCTGTTTGTAACACAGTTGAAATCCACCTCGTGGTCTTTTCAATGAGACAAACATTCACAGGACTGTTGCTCATCCCAGCCGGCCGGGGTGTATTATCTTAGGCTCTGAGTCTATACATTTAGAGCTGTTTATTTTAGGAAAGGGTTGAGCAGTGTGGGCTAGATCTTGAGCGGCTGGAAAGGGGTGCAAGCACGAACCAAGGCATGGTCAAACTATCGTAGTCAACCTTCCTGACATAACAGTAAACTTTTTTTTAAATCAAAAGCTTTTTTTTTTAAAGTCCCAGAGCACCAGCCTTTCCTCTGGACATCACTGGAACTTGAAGCACAGATCTTTCAAAAATCAAACCCTACAAGAGTAATGAGAGTCTTATCTTTTAAATTTCTAGGAGGAATTAAAAGTCGTATCACCTTTTTCCTCTCCAAAGAAGCGTGCCTTTTTCTTTGTGCCCATTTCTCCTGGGACTTAATGTCATTAGAAAGGAAAAGAAAAAACCAGCTATGAATAGTGCAGAAAAGACCTTTATCAGCACAGATTTCAGGCAAGCTGTGGTTTCTCAGAAAGATGGCTGTCACCCAGGCATCAATGCAAGGATGTCCCAGGACTTCAGGGACCCCAAATAAAGGTGCAGAGATGACAGCAGTTCCTCTGCCACCCTCAGCTACTGCTATGGAGGGCATGGAAGAAGACAGTACAGAGGGCACCTTTGTTCTTCCACTTAGTGACCAAGATAATCAAATTACTAATAAAAAAGACACTTGATTATCTCCCAGACAGGGCTCTCACTGAGATCCATGTGAGGAACCACAATAATTCATTTAAGGCTCTTTCCAGCCTTTCTCCTCTTGACTTGTCCTCCTACTTTCTTTTACCCCCTTCTTTGTGGCCCTGTTTCAGCTCTGCAAGTGAAGATTCCAGTGCTTTTCAACAAGTAACGATCTTTGACATAAAACAGCCTGCTAGCACAGTGCTTTTAGAAAGCCCCTTCTCCAGCCCCTCCCTTGAGGTTCACAGTTCACCCAGTGCAGAGGAAAACCTGGTGGAGCAATGGGAAGTGTTGAGAGACTGGCAGGGGAAAGTGTCAGTGTTACTTATATACTTGTTTTAACATAGTTGTAGGAAGTGTCAAGGTCTTCACACCCCGTTTGGCCTTGTGCAACCACCAGATTTACCTCTGCAAGCTTCATTTCCACTGTCCCTTTGCTTTATTCTGCCCCGTTAATGCAACCACAACTGAAGCAGTAGTCATAGTGGGACAAGCTCTGTCATTCCCCATAAGCACATGGACATGTGTCCCCATGGGCCAGGTCTCAACCTACTTCCATGAGACCCACAACCTTCACCATCCTTCCCATCTGAAAAATAGCTCCCCAGTAGCAAAACTGAATCTTGCTGCAATTTAAGCCTGCTGCTTCTTGTCTTATTCACCATTCACATCGAGAACATATTGTTCTCTTCTGCTCCGGAGCAGCCTTTGACATATTTGAAGACAGTTATCCAGTTCCCTTTTCAGTCTTTACTTGGCTAAAGACACAAGAAGTGCTGCCTACAACTCCAACGCAATCTGGACCTCAAGTTTCCCCTCCTCAGAAAAGCATTCTTCATTCTTCGGTGGCCAAAGGACTGCTGAGAATGACTTAATGTCATCAGAAAGCAAAAAATTTAAATCCCCTTTTAATGAGATAAAAATTGGTATTGCTTCAGCACGGAAATGGCCCCCTTTTTGTTAGAGGCCAAGGATAAATAGTAGCTGATGACCTTTTCAAGCAGGGCCATTGCACCAGGAGGGCTCATTTCCCCTTATTAAGGAAAACAGCAAGACCCTACTGTTTCTGCAGAGAGCTACCAGAAAATGAAACAACACCATTTAACAACTGACTTTCACAGTAATTTGTTAATAAAAGCACTAAGTGCTTTCAGTATGATCATTTTGTCTCCCACAGCTAATGGTCTAACAGATACTAGCACATTTACACCAGATACTACATCTTCTTAATGATTCCAGTGGAAGGATCTTATAAAACTAATAATAAAAAGCTGGGCTTCAAAGAGCTCCTTTGGGGCTTTTGTTAGAGGCCAAGGATAAATAGTAGCTGATGACCTTTTCAAGCAGGGCCATTGCACCAGGAGGGCTCATTTCCCCTTATTAAGGAAAACAGCAAGACCCTACTGTTTCTGCAGAGAGCTACCAGAAAATGAAACAACACCATTTAACAACTGACTTTCACAGTAATTTGTTAATAAAAGCACTAAGTGCTTTCAGTATGATCATTTTGTCTCCCACAGCTAATGGTCTAACAGATACTAGCACATTTACACCAGATACTACATCTTCTTAATGATTCCAGTGGAAGGATCTTATAAAACTAATAATAAAAAGCTGGGCTTCAAAGAGCTCCTTTGGGGCCATCTATGTTCTGGAGATTGAAAACACAAATCCCTTCCAAACAACCATGAAATGGACTCTTGTCAAGTTACTTTAAAGTCTTCCAAGTTAGTTATGGCATATAATGTTTCTTGAGCCGCATAAGGATAACACCATCCCCTTCCAAAAGCCATATGCAGGTGTGCTCTGAGAGGTATCAAGCTTAATAAAATTATTTGGGGGGAAGAAGGAAACAAAAACTCATGCATGTGTGTGAAATGCTTCCCTAGTCCCGCCGTATCTGCTGAGCTGGCCAGACCTGAGCCATTCCATGGCCACATAAGGAGAGGAGTCTCATGGCAAGAGTCACCTCCAATCCAACCCGAAAAAGCCCCATCCATGGCTGGGCTCCCTCTTCTCAATGCTTCTTGGTTCTCAGTTCTCCATCTCTCAGGGCAAAAGCACCTTTTGTACCTCTCCCCAGTGATTTAACGTGACTCTTCAGGCACAAACACAATAAAAATCTTCCTTTCTCTGGATGCAATGTGAAGATTTGTTCTATGAGGTAGAACTTGGGGGTGAGTGTTCAGATTTGGTCTCCAGATAGAATATATGGAAGATTCCATCACATCAACCAAGCTCAGCCACCACAGGGTATCTGACCCAGCCGTCAGAGTTTAGAAACACAAACTGATTCATCTGTCCCACGGAGGTGTAAACTCTGTGCCGTGGTGAAAATACTTCAAATGCTGCCAGTTTGAACCATTTCCTCACTTGTCCTTTTAACAGGAGATTTAACCCGATGTACAAATGCAGCAGCAGAGTGCGGGGCAAGCACCGGTGACCAGTTAGTCCTTTGAGGTTTTATTGCTGTGAAAATGGAAAAAACAATGCTTCCCTCCTTCAAATTTAGAGCTTATTTAGCACCAAACAGGAAGGCTAAAAAGAATATGTATCCCCCTAGCAACTATTAACGCTTCAACTGGCTTCAGACTGCAAATCAGCAAAATCAAGTATTTTCTTTTTCCTCATTGCTGAGAATTTCCTCATTCAAAATTCCCTCAGTATTTGCCATTAGTCACAGAAGTAAAGTTCAGATCCACCCTCAGAAGGGTAAAGCATGAATCATGATTGCATTTCTACATGGATCATGTTTCTCTGCCTTGTTGTCCATAAATATTTTCCTAGATCGGAATTTTTCTAAATTTCTCCTCTCAATTCTACAGACTGATGTTGGCAAAATTAAACATTTTCTATCCTTGTCAGTAGTGCTGGGACACACTTACAAGCCTCACTACACCAGACTAGTTTTAACTGCAACCCTCTTTCATATAAATAGAAAACTTGGAAAATATTTCAGAGTAACACACAAATAAATATGTAAAAGAGATTGTTGCTCTAAAAAAAACCACCCGCTCAAGACTACAAGTGATGCAATGCACAATAACGAAAAGGCTGTTTTGCCCGAACACCCTTTGCAGGCTGGTTGGGCAGAGCACACAGCCTGCATTTTCAAAGGGAAATAATACAAACTACCACTTTCTCCATCTGGTCCAAGTCCAGCTCACACCCCATAAAAGAATTGCAAGTTTATGACTCCAAGCTGGGCTCAATTACTTCCCATAATCATAACCAAGTGTTTCACTGCAATGAGTTTTTGTCTATATCCCTCTTTTTTATACTACTTTATGCTGCTTTCGCTGTGGATTAAAAAATATTTCAATCTCTGAAGCTGTCAGGCTGGCACTAAATTGGTTTTGAAAATCTGAAAGTTTAATTTTGCATCTTTTTAGCAGTCCCAAAGGTGCACACTAAATTTCCCAGAACTCTTGGTAAATTACTTATAAATTACATCCTGGCGTCTTTGTGATGTTTTTCTATCCTACCTTTCCAGAGCTTATAATATGAACCAGCAGGAATAGGAGTAACGGGAATGGCAGTGTTGGCACATTGGTGATTTCTAGTAAGAAAAACACTGTACTTCAGGCTCAGAGCACCTACCCAAAAGACCGATAAGCTGGGACTGACGACTATGATCCTATCCAAATGATAATTTTATCATTTCCCCACATCCTACTAATAAACTGTGGTGCATATGTTTCCAGCACTCACTTCTTTAGCAATTTCAGTTCGTAATGTGAAAAATGGAGCCCTTCTTATACACGCCGCAATCTGGCTGTGCTCAAAACAGCAAAACAGTATTTGATCCAGCAAGTACAGGATGTCTGGTGTGACAACACAACTCCTAAAATTTAATAAGTTCTCAGTTAGGGAAAATATCTCAGCAGTAACTTGTACAAAAAAAAATAGTAGAGGCAATAAAGTTTCTTCTAGAAATACTTCTAAGTATTTCTCCACTCGCACTTTTCTCATCTATTCTTGCTTCTCTTTCTTCTTGCTTCTATCAAGTCTTTCAACCATATCCATCCACTAAACCTTGAGAAGGAGATAGGATTCACTGGAACATCACAAATCTCTTTTTCATCCTCTTCTCGTTCTTCTTTCTTTCCCTCTTCCCACTTCTCATGCAGGATTGGAACGGATTCAATGATGGTAAAGTTGTAATGGGAATTGTAGAGCTGAACGAAATAAAGAATAAGTCTTTCAACCAGCACTGAATAGGTCGCAAACTGCATGACGTCAAATGAATAAAGCCACAAATTACTCCAAGAAAGTAATACATTAGGGATGGCCAGTACCTGAAGAGTGAAATTTATATCATTGTCCCCAAAATACAAGAGACTGAGAATCAAAGCGCCTCGACTCCACAGAAATATAGTCCTCCATGGCTTCTGCCTTAAGAGATTTATTTGGAAAGATGATGAAAACTCACTGAATTAGCAACAGTTTGCACTGATCCTCAGCTGTCCATCATACACAAACCCAGGCAGCATCCCTTCATTGCACAGCCACAGCCGCCACATCTGCAATTCAGAAGCTGGTAAGAACATTAGCAGCAAATCAGCTTCACACACACTTATTGCAGTTTTAACATTCACACGGGCACGGTTACCATAAAATATAACTTTAGTGATCAACATGCCCATTGGAAGCAATGCACTCATCCCAAAATCTAGATGGGATGATATGATTTCAAAATAATTTCAAGTTCTGTATCCCTCAACTCTCCACAATGAGCAGGTTCATCTGACAGCTGAAGCCAAGAAATTTGCTTACACACAAAATAAGATGACAAAGAGACTCTTCTCCTGACTCATTATTATTATCTGCTATTTTTGGTTGCAAATAATCTTAAGTGTTCCCTAACAATAAAAAATTCCGACAGTGGAATTTTGGGGTTGATAGTCATCCCGCAAATGATCCATTCCTATGCAACAATGGATATAATAAAGACATACATGCTATATATATTATAAACAGAAAATTAGAGGCAGTGGTCAGCAGCATCCTATTAGACATGTGAGAGAACGCAGAAATGCTGACTGAAGAGAAAATTGAACCACACCTTGAAAAGCTAAATGCTTAGCTAACGCTGGAGAGGCCTTTCTCATTCCAGGCTCCAGCAGCCTCACCGATGAAGGTCTTCAGTGATGAAAGAGGGACCTCATTTGGTTGAGCTGCAAGAGAGCAGCAACTTCCAGAATAACAAACCATTCCCCATGAACGCCTAACCTCAAAATTCTCAAAGCTTAAGGATGAAGAAGTTTGCATACGTGTGCTTCTGCTGCTCTCAGCTGCTGTGGCGGTGCAGGAGGGCCTGAGGCCTACGCTCAGGTTACCTATGGGGGTATTTAATGCAGGTGTTTACACAGAACGGACATTTTCCATGAACTACTGTAAATGTTGCTTTGTTGACAGTGAAAGCAGAGTCTTGTAGTGCTCAGTGATGAGCTGAATTGCCCATTGAACTCAAACTCAAAGCTCCCGAAATCCCAAGGCCTAGCCGGCGAATCTATAGGAAGGGCTTTAACTACTTATTCTCCAGCCACCCACCGTGTGTTTACGTGAATGGCATCACACAGGACTGGATCCCAACCCGATGAACTAAACGCAGGCGTGATGCCAAGAGGGGAAATTCCTAAAGGATCACCCAACACTGCATTGTCATTACAAGTGGGATTGCTCCAGCAAGGGGATTATGATAGAAAGGGAGGAATCCACCGGGTGCAGACAGGGGCTGTGCTGAAATCCAAGCCCCTGAGCAGCCTCTTTGCATTACTCCCTCCATTTGTTAAAGCCACCCCCAGCAAATACACTAGGCCTTCATCTGGTGGTTAAGAAAAAATACAAGGGATTTAAAAAAAAACGCCCAACAAACGCACGCATACACACCCCCAGAAGATCTATCTTCTTTTTCTACCCTTACTTTTCCTATTAATTAATCATTCTGAAGCATAATTAGTTGTAAGCGAGGGAATAAACCCAAGTACATTGCTTACTGTAATATCATAATGATAGCACAACTAGCAAACCAGCTCTGTTAACTTCCCATGACAAACATCTTGGGAACCACCACCAGCTAGAGCTCCTACAGCACCTCTTCATCTTCAGCAGAAGGGAGGTAAGGACCATGGTTTGTAGCTTCTTTGCACAGGGAGAAGTGACTTTCCAAGAGTCCCTGGGCAGCAGGCTGGCACGAGGCCGGTGAGGAACAGAACAAGACAGAGACTTGTTGGACTCAAGAGCTCTGCTCCTTCCTTTGCAAGAACATAACATATTGTTCACTCTGTGTTAAACCACTGTGTGCGTGAGGTGGCTGTCTCACATGCCCCAGCTCCAAAGAGATTACCAGAATTAGTCACCCAGATTACAGAAGATCTGCCAGAGCAGATGGGAGTATAGAGGAGGAAATGTTCGTTATCACATACATGAGGTTTGGAAGAGAAATCATTGAAATTCTTTCTGGTTTCTCTTTCCAGGTTGTTTTTTTGGAGTTGTTGGGTTTTGGAGATTTTTTTGACATTTTTTGCACCCAGATCAAACATAGCAATGTTGTTAGCAAAAGAAACTTCACTGACTCTTTAAGAGAGATGAAAGCACAGTGAGAAAGACAGACCCTGCAGCTTACTGAGATGGTAACACTGGTACCTTCCAAATCTGCCAGGGTATAGAAGGGACAAAGATGGAGACAGTGGACATGTAAGGGAAACCTGGCATTTGTTTTAGTTTCTACAATGAGCTGGACACCACCCAAGCCCCAATATTTCCCATTTCTTGATGATTCTGCCAATTCATGTAACTGGCAGACAGGTAACCTGGAAAAAAGCATCCATCACATCCATGACATCCAGCTGGGAAGCTGCTGTGACTGCGGGAGCCACAGGCCTATGATGGGAGTGAATCAAGGGACTGCGTGGGACAGCTTGAGTGGTGAAAAGTTTCTTGTTCATTCACTGTGCAAGTGAAAACACCAAGCACTGTAAAGTTCAGAGTTGTCATATTTAGGATTGTGTGAAAAATCTCAGTGGGTTGGCTGGGACCAACGCAGACATGAACTAGAGAGAGCTTTTTGAGTCTGTACGCCTAGATGACAGAAGAGCTGGAAAGCTGGGAGCTACAAGGCAGTAAGAGAGTACTCCTGGAAAAGCCAACCTTGCCAGTTTGGACACACAATACCTGCCAGCAGGAAAAGCAGTCTGAAACCTTTCCACAACAACTAATGATAAAGTAGGAGACTGAAAAGGCTGTCAAGTGTGTCCTTGGGGGCACTACTTGAAAGCCAGAGACAGAGTAGAGAAGAGACAGCATCATAGTAACTCCTTGTGCAACACCCCTTGGTTATTTAAGTTTTAGGATGCCCTTGTGAATCAGAGCACATGCCAGTAGTACCAGCTCTAACATCATTAATCAGTTTAAACTCTACATCAAGAATCAAAGCAAAATCTCAGTTTTATGTTTACAGAGCTCTGGATATATCCAACAGCACAAAGATCAACTCTTGAATTTCTTGCTCTGCCCCAAAAGCATCCTGCCTCCTTAGTCCTTCATTCAGGTGTCTGTGTTTTCAGGGGCACATTTCTAACACAGTCCTATGAGCTTTCCATAATGCAGCTTGGTGCAGTCCTGGCTCCTGGAGTGGAGGTTGCCTGACACAGCTTGTAAAAACCTATCATTGTTACAGACTGAATGCTTTTGTTAGTATCACATAATACGTATTTTGGGGGAAAAAAAATCCTCCATCATCACCTTGGCAGATAGCAATAAGGCCTGGCAAGTCTAAAAGTCATCTTATTTGCAAGTGTGTCACTGCAGCAAAAAATATTAAAACCTCTGTACTAATACACACGAACAGAAACTGTACACTGATGGGGCAGAGGAGGGGAGGAAGGAACACTGAAATGGGGCTGGGTAAGGAGTTCAGGGACTTTGCTTTTATTCTCAGCTCTGTTACCAGGCCACCGCACAACCAGGGGTAACTCACACCATCTCTGCAAGAGCTTCACATGAAAAGCTGTCTTCAGATGCTGTGTGTTACTGCACTGCAAGAGTCTCCTGCTTAGATCAATCCCTCTTCTGTCTCTATTAACCGGAAAGATAATTAAAAATCTTAAACAAAGACCTACAGCGGATGAAGTAGATACTTACGGTGACCACAGGTTTCTGGCTTTCCGCTTTCCTTCCCATTTATTTGCTGCCTACATCCATTACAAGCTGATGTCTTCAAAGGCAAATGGCAAAATCTCCATGTCTCCAGGAATTGTTTGGAGTGGAGCAATGCAAACGCAGGGCAGAAAGCACCAACCCCCAGCCCAAGAGACCAAATTCCTTCCGGCCTCATTTTGAAAAAACAGGCTCATTGCCAGCAAAACTGAGCAACCCAACAAGTCTTTATATTAATTTCTGAGTAGTTGTTTTTTTTTTTTTTTTTTTCCTGCACAACCCTTTAAAAGACACAACACGAGCTCCTGTGTCAAGTGCAGCACTGTCAGGGAAGGTCCTGCTGGTCTTTGTTTTGAGTCACAGCCCTCAGCATCACCAGCCCGAATCACGCCCTTCTAATTCCTCCTGTACCCTCCAGCCATCCCTATTTACAGTCACCTGCTACAACATTCACACTCTTTAACTGCAGTAATTATTGAAACTTTACCAAAACCCGGAGAAGACCATTTCTTGGTCGCCGTCACAAGGCACTTCTCAAGGTGAACAATGGTTTTGCTTTTTCTCCAGAAGCACAAAATGGGCAGTAGTGCCTAGGGAGTGCTCAGTGATCCCTGCGTTGGTCCGTGATGAAGAGCGAGGCTGGCTCCTCAACACAATCTCAACTTCTCAGCTCCAAGAAAAGGTTGGGTTTCACTGTATTAATGCTTCCAGAGCAAAAATACCTGCATTTCAGTAAATTGACACAACAAACTGGTGTCCTTTCTTTCACCCTGCAGCATGGTCCCCACAGCCTCACAGCACTCAGCCCATCAGGCTGTATGGGTTCTGAGCCCATCTGTCCCACCTTACCCCGTAAGACTGCAAATGCAAGGGCTTTTCCCCTTCCTTTATTAATATTATTAGCATATTAATTAACTTCCTAACCTCATTTAGCCACTTGGTTTTTGCATCATGCAAAAAAGAACTAGGAAAGAAGAGGTGGAGCCCTAGCACAGCAAAGGCTCCTCTAATACTGCAACCTATAGCATAGCTCTAGAAATTGCTTACAAAGAGCTTAATCAAATGTGATCTGCTCCCTAATGCACAGTAACTAACTGCCCTGATGCACAGTAAGTAACTGTGTCCAAGGGAGAGGACAAGAAACTTTGGGGGCAACGAAGTGCCAGGTTTAGAGAGAAACAAGGAACCACACACCTTCCCAGCCACGAGCTCATCAAAGGTTTTTTCCCTCTGAATTTTTGCAAGATGTGCATGTGCCGCATGTTGCTGAGCCTCGCATCTGCTGGACGGATGAGAAATTAATTTCTAAGAACTTCAGTGATGTCAGGCATTATTTTTTTTTTAATGTGACCATAAAGTGGCAAAAGCTGTCAGCGGCGCTGGCAGCAGCTTAGCAAAAAATGTTGACGTTGCCTGGATACTGAGTCCCGCTCCAGTCTAGGATTTGCCTGTGTGTCTGCGTTTGACAGCGGTAACTCCCCAGGATTGTAGTTTTTCTTTAGTATTCTGAGAGCCGTGCAAATATCTCTCCTTATTCAGATCCCTCCTCCTCTCTCCTCCCCCACGTTTTGGCTTTGTAAAATGCAAACTAATTCCTCGACCATAGTAAAGCCATAAATAAGAAGCCGTAAAAATATTTTTCTAGCCTTCTTTTTCCAAGGTTAATCTTTTTGGTTATATAAGCACTTTATAAAATAGCATGGGGAAAGTATATGAGAATCTGTTTATGTGATTAAGACTTGGCTCCTTCTTTACCGTGGCCCAATGACAGTATTTTATGCTTTGTATTTGCCACTGCCGAGGTTCGCTCAGCTGTCTCTCCATGACCTCCAAAGCAGAAAGCAGAGAGATTTAACATTGCTTTTCATGGAGTACTTAGAGTAAATTATTACTGGTGGGTATCCATAGAGTCCTGGGAAAAAAAGAGCATTATTAAGTACCTGCTAATTTTTTGTTACAGTGGGTGGATTCCCGGTTTTCACTGATGGCAAAAATGCATCAGATTTTCCCCAGACTTTCCCCCTAATTGCTGTCCTGTTCCCAATCTGACTCGCCCCTTACTGTTTGAAGAAACAGTTCTGGATGCCAGTCAGTGAAGGGCTGTAGTGTTTTATTATCTTTTATGGTAAAGAATTTGGAAGGACTTGACAGAGAGCTTCAGGCAGAAACAGAAAGTGAATATACAAAAGATAGCACAGAACTCCTCTTCCTGGCAGCTAGACAACAGAGAATTGAAAAATCCACTATAGATCATTTTTCCAGTCTGGTCTTGACATGGTTCCTAAGCGAGGAATGATGCACAGTTATCCCAGTGCTCTGCAGCAGCAGGTTTCAGCACCCTGTGGGGTTATTTTCCAAAGGAAACGATGTGCTGTTTGGATATTTTCTTCAGTGCCGCTTGTTTTATTTACTTAATAATATCACAGGCTTCGAATACGCAAACAGCCAACTCGCTCTTTCAACAATGTCATCCCAAACATTGGTGGCCCATTCTACAGAGCCCTTCTGCACTGGGGAACGACTCAGTTTAGCCAACCCTGAAACAAAGGGCAAACTCTCCTGCTCCTGACAATTGCTCTTCCCCCCAAAAAATCCATGTATCAGTGCTCTAAGCAGGATGACATCACTTCAAGACAGCAAAGAAGGCCTGAACACAACAAGAACGCGTAACACAACCTTGTAACTCCTTCCAACTGATGTCAACTACAAAGCAGGCAATACCTGAGGTTCAGCTGTGCAGCATAATTCTGTTTCCCCTTCCATCACAGCAGGAGCAGACATGAGATTTTGGACACTGTGCTGCCTTCGACATCTCTGCGGGCAGGAGATACCTTTCTGTCATAGCACCTCCAATCTTGCAATTTAACCATTGGTAAAAAAATGTACATGGAAAAACTATGGATGCTGCCAAAAAACAGATGGAAAGCTTCAAGCAGAAAAAAAGCTCTTAAAAATACCACATCTCTTCTTTAACTTTAAAACTGAAATGGACAAAGCGATACACAGTGGAAGGAAAGGTGGAGATGACTCAACAAGCTCGTTTTGTGGCAATGCCTTTTGCTGTTGCCTTCCCCAAGCCTCTCGTAGCTGGGAACCATAAGAACACTTGAATGGTTTGAAGATGCAAAAGCTGGTGCATGGATGCAAGAGATGCAAAAGCAGCACCAGGATGCTTACACTGAACATGCACAAGTGCATGAGAAACTCTCACCTCTTCTCAACTGCATACCTCTTCTTAAATACAAAAATCCAATAAAAGAGTGAAAATGATGGTGTGAATCCTGAGGATTAAGCTCTCCAAGCAATTTTTCCAAGCACAGGCGAGACCTGTGCCTGGTCAGGCACTGGAACAGCTTGCCCAGGGAGGTGGTTGAGTCACCATCCTTGGAGGTATTTAAGAAACATGTACTTCAGGGCATGTTCTGGTGGCTGAGATTGTAAGGGTGTTTTGTGTGTGCGTGGTTGGACTCAGTGATCTCAGAGGTCCTTTCCAACCATGACGATTATGTGATTCTGTGACCCCCAGCCCAGCCAGGACCCTCTCTTGGCTCTCTCAGCTAAACTAGAGCCAAGCTATGGCTAAAGGTGTGGCACAGCTGGTGGAGGTCCATGCTCCGTCCTGCTCCCTCGCTTTGTAGCTGGGCTCCCCAGGGAAGCAGCTGCACGCAGAGGATTTAAGTTTCCCGTTCTGCAGCCCAGCTGTCTGCTTTGTAAGATCCTCCACCGACCACATTCACTCTCTCCATATCCTGTCTTTCCAGAGAGGCTACTGGGACTTCCTGTGATGGCCATGGTGGCTTCCAGCTACTCTAAGCCACAATCCAGCTACTCTGCTTCAAAGCTCTTCCCAAAATGATGTGTCAGTTTAACAGCAGTGCGACTTCTGACCAGTGCTCATCAGCAGCTTGTTTGACTCTAATGTGACTTAATTGCAGTGACGTGCCTTAACAAAACCCATGCCAAGAAACTGCAGTTGGAGAAAGAGCTGATCAAAGGCCATTTTCCCAAGGTTTGTCACTCCCCCCCCTCCTCTAATCTATGGCCCCCCAGTGCCAAACAAACTCTCCTGGGTCACTGAGGTGGCTGCAGCCACCCAGATCTCCCCCAGCCCCTGCCACAGCCACACGTAATGGGGTGCCTTACTCTGAATTTCATCCTCTGTGATGGCCACTGCTCTTCCATCACCATCCTCCAAGACTGGGGACAATCCTAGAGTAACCACCATCCTTGAGACCTGACCAGGGCTTACTTTCTAAAAAAAAACCTCTGAGATTTCACTTTCCATCATCAACCCTAAACTCTGTGGTTAAAGGACAATGCAAAACATGACCTGGGAGCCAGGGACAGAAACCACCCTGGTGACATCTCCCTTGCACAGAAGCTCCACCCCAGCTCACCATCACCACCATCACCCCAAACCCAGGGGGAACTTGTCTTTCAGGGTTTATCTGACTGCAGGGATAAGTGCTCCTATGTTACATGGAGATGCTCCACAGAACACACAGATATAAGACAGGGTAATTTTTTTTTTTTGCATTTTCATTTACACAGTCTTTGCCCCAATGGTCTGGATAATATGAGCACATAAATCCGCTTCTGTTAAGCAAATTTGAAGGAATTATGGCCCATCACAAGGGAATACCAAAGTGATAGCTGATAGCTATTAATTAAATACATTCATGCAATTAAGCAAAATGCTAAATCTCAGTTTCTTTCTTGATCTTTGTTTCTACAACAAAGAAAACTGGGAAAAATGTTCCTAACATTGAATGAAGTCCATATTTGTTATCCCACAGCCATGGCTTTGACCATTTCTTGAAATTCAGAACATCTATCCCTGACCATCTTCCCTTTCCACTAGGTAAGTACTTGCTGATAATCCACATATTTTTCTGCAGACTGGACTTCTGATTCAACAAAATCTAGACAGCTGTACAAACTGGTTTGCGCTAATCCCCACCATTTACTTGAAAGCTTTCCGTGAACGCCAGTGAACACACAAGATGTCAGATCGGTGATAATCCTCGTTACTTACTATTTACATTTTTAAGGAGGGAAAGGTCATAATTAGGCTTTCGTCAATGAGAGCGCCTTTGATTGCATTGGAAGTAAGGGCTTTCCTCTGGCTTTGAAGGACAAAACCCAACACTTGGATGCCCAGGCAGGAAATTATTCCTTAATGATCACCACCTTCATAGGGGTGACTAGGAAATACCGCTGAACTCAGCCAAAATAATTCCTTTTTATTTCTCTTTTTATTTTCTTTTAGTTAAGAAGGTCTTTTTTTGTTGTTGTTGTTTTTTGTTTTTTCCCAAGTCAACTGGCTTAGGTGTCTCAGCAAGGATTTATGCTATTGACTTCAGGCACCTAAATCTGGAAATTGTTCCATTGTGTTCAGAGCCCAATGGTCAAATCTTCTCTCGTGTCACTCTGAGAAAGTTTGTTGTAGTAAATCAGATGTGTTTAAATGCACATAATATAGCAGAAGTTCATCTTTGCATGTGCAGAACCCACATTTTAATTAGTTTTGCTGGAAGGAGCAATACTTTCTTCTAAAAGATGAAAAAATGCAGCTACCCTCTCATCTAAATGTTCATGTCAATTCATTTTTGAGGTTCGCTCTCCTGAACAAGTTTAGGCCAGTGCTGCACTGCAATCGAGCGCCGCTGTTGGAGATTTCTCTGCCAAAATCCCATTATTATTACCTGGCTACATGTGTTTCAGCTGCTGTTCTTGCTTCTTGTCTTTCAGAAATCCTTTGAGGTGCACCAAACGTGGCCAAGCTCAACACTTCTCCAGCAAACTCTACTTTTTACAGGTTGGCCAGAGAGGTGGTTGATGCTCCATCCCTGGAAACATTCAAGGTCTGGTTGGACGGGGCTTTGAGCAACCTGATCTACTTGAAGACGTCCCAGCTCATTGCAGGGGGGCTGGACTAGATGACCTTTAAAGGTCTCTTCCAACCCAAACTATTCTATGATTCTACGACACATGAAGGAGGCAGGCAGATAATGTAGATGCTAAACACAGAATAAATAACATGGGCACTATTAACCACGTGTAGCTACTCTCATTTCAATATTAAGCATTAGTTCCCGTGCAATTTTTTCACTTCCTCTCCAGAAAGTCTTGACCTTCATAGCATTTAGACACGGATTTTTTATTTTGCATGGCTTAAAGCCAGTTTTGGCCTCTGGCTGCTTGGCACTATGGAGGGCACGTCGGCGTGTGAAAGGAATTGGAGCAACCACATAACTGCAAACAGCATCATCCTGTTGGAGTTACAGCTCAGATTGCCAAGCGCAGTTCACTCGCCATTAAACAGATCCACGGAAAGACCGTGAACATGAAGAGCTCTGGAAACCTTATACTGAGGTTAAGCAAACAAATCTGACACCAAACCTCCTGCCCAGCTCAGGCAGGCGATAAAGCAGATACATTCACAGTGACCCTGAAACAAAACGCTCAGGATTCCCAAATAACAGTGTTTGTTGAAGAACATATGATTAACGGCTAATCTTCACATGCCTTGCCCAGCAGAAGTTAATTTAAGTGTATTTATCAACACAAATAAATGTCTAACACATATTGAGGACCATATCCTGATTTGAGGCCAATGGTAAACCCTCCTGGCAAACAAGGAGAGAACCTGGTTTCCTGAACAACCACTGAAATGATTGTTGTTACCCACGTCGGAGGGAGGGATGCTTTTAGCCCCTGCGGGTTGAATGGGTTTAGAGGCAGAGAAAAAAAAAGCCATAATAAAAGGTCCTTAGCATCCTGCTCAAAACCAAGGCACCTCTAGGCAGGCAAGGTCGACTCAGGCTCTCCACAGAGCAAGGAGGAGCAGCGGGATGCCCACAGGAGGGCACCTACGTTTCACGGTCGGGTAGGAGCTCCCAGGGAGACGCGGTTTGGGTTCACACAGCGCGGCACTGTCTGGCGTAGCTACCCACAGGCACTTGTCACCACAGTCCTGTGTCACACACCTACGCAGGGCTTTCAAAGCTGCACTTACAATTCAGGCTCTGAGAGCCACAAGCAGCAGGAGACGCTGCAAGAAACAAACTACAAAGAAATCCTGTTGGAAACCGCCGCAGTTGCCTACCAATAAAATGTGCTGACAGGAGCCCCGAGGCAAGCTTCCAAATAGTTCAAGTAACAAAATGAGGTGTTTTGATGGTTGATCATCAAAGATGCCGAGTATTTGTTTCACATATCAATTACACATGGATCAATATTTTTCCATAATCTAAGATAAGAATTTTTTTTTAAGATGGAGGAGAATCTTCAAATACCGTGTGAACTGTGACAGAAATGAACACAGCAGAAAACCCATGAAGAAAGAAAATATTTTTTTTTTTTTAAAAAAAACCACTAATGTCACCCCCGAACAATTCACAACTATTTTTTTTTTTTTTATAACTAAAATAAGAAAGATCCTATTTGGGTTTCATTAAAAACTTAGTGCCTTCTGCCAGAACCAGCCATCCCTGGGGTGGGCAGTTAGTCCATTGATCCATCCTAGAGATCCTCAGCCCAGGGACCTCTGTAAGCTCATTGCTGGCTCAATGATTTCATGATTGTCACAAATCAGTTAATTCCTGACATTTGGACCTTTCCAGCAATGCTTTGGTTTTGTACTGGTTTAGCAGTTTAGCTGGATAACAAATTCTGACATCCAGAAAATGGACCAAAGAGAAACAACCTGTGGAGAATTCCAGCTACAGGTTACTGCTTATAGTGTACAGGTGACTCTACAGACTGAAATCTTCCCTTCGTGAAGGTTGCTATTCAGGACATTCCTTTCAAATTTACATTCACTACCACATTTTTACTTATCACAGCTTCACACTGCACCCACCACAAATCCTCACCTCTCTGCCCCATCCTCTGCACTTGAATTTGTAGAGCATCCACAGACGCCCACTTTGCAGCACAAAGGGCTCCGTACGCCAGCTGGTGAAGCACAGCCAGGGCTTCCAAACATTTTACAACCCTCATCCTGCAAGTCCAAAACCAGTGCAAACTTTGGGGAGCATATGTGTGCCTGTGAGTAGCAAAATGCTTTTCTGAACCTGAATTGGGTCCTCTGCAGGATTTTGTCCCTTTATTCAGTATATCCCATGTTGTTCCAGAGAAGATTGCCCCAGGTTTTGCTGAACTATCAAAGCATCTGCAGTAACAGTTACTGGCTCCAAATACTCATTATCCCATTTAGGATACATTATTCAAACATATTTCTGTAAAGGTTCTGGTGGTTGGGAACCATTCATAAGTCAATGCCCAAAAATTATACCCAAGACTCATTTTTGCCATGAGTAGAAGACGTTGCCTGTCCTCTTTTTATTTTAAACTAAGAACATGACTTCTAGCCTCCTGCAGCTGATGTGTTGATTTTTTTAAGCACAATAAAATCCAAATCAATTAAGTCACTAGGCTAGAAAATCCTAAACCAATTAATTTTAAAGAGTCACATCTTTGTTCTCCTTTGCTTTGACAAAGGAAACGTGATCGTACTTGAGTCAAATAGAGAGCAGGGTGGAAGGACTTAGCTCCACCACCAGATTCAGGAGGATGGGAATTAGCTAGATCAGTGATGTTAATGTAACCTTGGTATTACACAATTTCCTTTCATCTCTGTCAAACTGCAAGTACAAAAGTCTTCTTCCTAGATCTCCTAATCCAGCATGATATTTATCTGACTTATTACGGCAATGGGGAAACCCAAATCCTAAACCTGGTACCACACACAGCTTTATACTAGGAGAGATTTTCTGTGCTTTTCCACATCCCCTCTTCCCAGTAACGACCAACCTGCATTTCAATTTGCTGTATACACCAAATGTACCAGTGACAACTCCACAGTTGGATGATCACTGCACGAGTTGCTGTCAAGTGCTCCGACAACTGACCAAATTAGAATGGATGCTACAGGCCCTCCTTGCCCCATTCATGGCTCTGCCAGTGACTGCTGGAAGTGATGCTCTGCTGAAGCAGATGCTGGAAGCTCATGTGATGGTTTGTACCAGCTCAGCCTCGAGACTGCAGTTTCTGCCCATAGCTATACTTAATATACTACGCATACTATATTTCCCAAACTATGTACTGTTTTCTGCCTTGTGGTCAGGTTCTTTCATTCCATACTTTTCCAGATCAGAAAACTGATTGACTCAACATTTATCACATTGATTCAGCCCATTTTTGAGGCATTTTCCATGGACTTTATCTAAGAAGCTGAGAACTCATTATATCTGTAGCTTGGATCTCATACCTTAAGTGATTAATAATACTTCAGACTCTAACTGCATATCAAAAGAGCTCAGACGCACAATGCATTTTCAATGGGATGATGACAACCACTCACCAAGATTCAGACAAAGCAATGTACTTAACATTCAATGTCTGAACAAACCTACTAAAATCAACAAGATTTCTCCAGCACTTCTAACTTGCTTAGGGACCAAAATCTGAAATGATTGATTTAAATGGAAAATAGACACCTAAACATGTTTGAAAATCTGCTCCTACATGTATTCCTGGATTTTTAAACTACAGATGATAGTTTAAAAGAAACATCAACCCACAACAACAAAAAAGTCCCCCACAACTTATTTCCTGTGATTAGACACCTCGAGACTTCCAAACTCTCTCTTTAGCTTTCCTGTTGCTTACATTACTATCTGTGGGGGAACAAAAGTCACCTGCACATGAGCACTGCTCTGCAGACCTCTCTTATCAAAGGGCACAAAGAAGACAAGCAGTGAAAAGCCACCAGGGTTCATCAACCTTTGGAGATGTCCAAACTGTAGTTTCTATTTCCTCTGCACGCCAGCAGCCATCTCTAACAGAGCAAATATAAAACTAAGGTTTTGTCCATACATCATGAGAAATAATAACTTGGTTGTTATTTAAAAGTCTTTTATAATTATATATAAAAAATATATATAATAAAAATTGTTTATAGCATGTTTGATAGTTTAAAACCCAGGAAAGAGTTAGAAGATGGAAATTAATCTGGTCACAGGTGCGTCCCATTCCCTATAGATGAAAATTAGAGATTGAAAAAACTCCCTTTTTTTTTTCATCATTGCATCTAAATCATTAGCAATTTGAAGACAGTCTGAAAAATCCTAGAAAGAGTGGTAAAGCATACAAAAGCACACTGGATGTACTCCACCTATGCAGATAACACTGATCATGGGAAACTAAGGTGAAATGGGAAGCGCATTGAAAGGCATCTTCAAATAAACTAAAACCATTCATCATGGGCACGTTTTAACCAGAAAAATCAGCTGCTGCCGATAGCAGATGTCAGGAACTGGCAGGAGAAACGGTGCTGAATGTGGCTGGTCTTTAGCCACCCAAAGCTGTGTGTGACACCAGCTCGGCTGCAGCCGTGCTGACACGTGTTGTCTGCAAAAAGTCATTTTTCTAGTGTAGATGAGATCGAAATGAACAGTGTTGGTCCCCCTGTCTGCCTCTCCAGGCAAAGCAAGCTTGAAAAATTATGATGAGATGGTTTTGCACAGCAGCACTGGAAAAGAAAGCAAAACAAATGGCTCTGCTCCTTTCCTAGGTTTTATAGGATTGACCATCCTCCCAAGGCACAACTGGACCAAGCAGCCCCATCCTTCTACCACCTGCTCCCCTTGTCCTGCATGATGGGGGTAGTCACAGCCAGAAATCAAAGCTGCCCCATGGCCTTTCCCTCCAGCATCCCACCCGCCTCCCTGTTCAGAAGGCAGGGGAGGTGTGAGCATGGATGAAAAACCCAAGATGGAAGTGGCCTCAGCTACCTGGCATCCTGGTCTCAGGAAGGTATTCCTCACGAGTAGTGGTGGGAAATAGCTTGAGGCAGCAGTAGATGAAATGCCTGCACCCAGCTGCTGACCTTCCACAACAGCCTGTCTCGGACCAAACCCATCTTCACTGCAAGTTGTTACCTAAATGTCACCAGTACGTATTAAAATCTGAGGGGAAATGAATTTCAGTTTAAAGCTTGAAGAAAAGCCTCAGCACTGATCAGCCACAGTCAAGAAGCCTTCAATGAGAGCTGAGTTGAATGTGGCAGGTTTTCCCCGCTTCTTCCCTGAGGTACTGGAAATCAGAGCTACTTGCTCCATCTATGGGTAAAAACCAGTACAGCCACAAGCTTTTTTTTTAAAGAGGGCATAGTCTAATCACAAAATGTTCTCCAAGAAAATAAATTATTAGAATGGATAAAATATGTGAAAAACTTTCTGTATTGCATCTTGCAGTCCTCAAAAAAAAAAAAAATACTATCTGGTTCTTTATTATCGGAGCACCAGGAGCCCTCCTTAGGGAGTATTTTAGGCACCATAGTTAATAGTATTGAATTTCAGAAGGAGAAAAATCACTAAGAGAAGGCAGAAAATTAAAACTTGACATTGAAAAACATCTACTTCCCCAAATATAGTGCAAGTTCACTGTAATTCAAATCTGACCACCAGCTTCAAGGTGTTTGAAAGCTGCCTAATTTTCCATTCAAAGTTCTGTAAACAACCTTTAATTCTGAGCTAAATTTATCTTTTGATCCCATCTACCACAACCCAAAGCTTTAGGTCAATGGAAACCTTTTAATTGATTTCTTTTGCTGTTAAAACTGCCAGCACCATCAATGTGTCATGAGTATTGCTGTTACTTGAACTGATGTTTTTGGAAGGGGAAGCAGGACTGGAAAATAACCTCCTGCCCTTCAAACAGGACATTCAGCTCCATGGAAAAAACTACATTGTAGCAACTTAAATTTCATACAAACACGTACTTTTAATAAAATATTCTTGATTTTAGCCTATCTGCAGGGGTAGCTCCCTAATTTCCACTCAGTAAAATAAAGTTCTCCTCATTTGTTTGTGTATGTATTGACTCTGATAGGAGAGCTCTTGCAAGACCATGGAAAAGTGTAACCTGAATTGTGTTTTCCCCCAGTGTAGTCATCCTCCCATGTCTTCTTTGGATCAGTTTAGTTTGTTTCACTGAGAATAAATTCGTGCCACTTCATCCTTCTCTTAGCATCATACCTGCTCACACAAACTGGCACTCAAGAGACAGGCATTCCCATCACAGCCAAGACTCAATAACGTCTTAGAGCACCAGGTCCAAAGTTCTTCCTGATGAGAGCAGTTCATGTAGTTTTGAGAAAACCCAAGACAAACTGGGAAACAGTTCCACAACGCCAATTTTGAAGTCACTTTTCACAGCACCTCAAACTTCAACTCACACCTTTTTACTCAATCTTTGCTACTGCTGTCCCTGAAGAATCAGTGTCAGCTCTGTAGAAGCCTCCTGCTAGCTACAGGTCAATCCAATTTGCTCTTTTTTTCATATCCAATAGTCTACAAATAATTAAAATGTAATTGCTCAATGTTCCACAGCTGCTTATATGCCCATGCTAACAGATAAAAGCAGGTACTGGGCTCCACATCTCATGGAGCCAAGTCTCTGGTTGCAGAAGGTGCCTGGCTTTGGGAGGTGTAAGGTGGGCAGTGCATTTATCAGTGCTTCATAGCACGGGGAATCAGCATTAACAAGTCGCCTGCATGACCTCCAAGCCAAGCTTAATTCATCCCAAATCCATATTCAGTTTTCAGTTATCCGTCTAACAGTGCTGTTGTAAAGAAATTCTCAGACAAAGAACAAATTAAGAAGCTGAGAATTAAATGTCAAAGCACTTGTGCAGAAACCAACAGGCAAAGGGCTGTCTTGGACTTTCCTGCAGTGAATTTCCTGAACTGAAGGGGCTGCACTGATGGCAAAGCACACACCTTACCCAGAAAAAGTCTCTGTAGGGCCTCTGCCAGGAGGGGCCCAAGGTGGAATTGTTGCCTTTTCAAAGGAGGGACGCTGGACATGAAGCCCCAGCCAGCAGTTTAATGTTTTGAAGCTGTCCTTAGAAAATACCTGCAGTGGCTGGCAGCCAAGTACACCTTGTGGGAAGGTATTTTTCCTTTCAAGGCAAATCTTTTTGTCAGATCAGGGCGGTGGGGTTATGACCAGATGCTGAACTGGGGCAACCAAAGGGAAAAGACACAAAGATGAGCTTTTGGCTACTGCCAAAACAACTGATACAATATTAAAGATGAGCAAGAGCTTTCAACTCCCAGCCTTAAGTGGAAAATGTTTTAAGTTCTTATGTCTGCAAATCACTTTCTGTTTTAATATCATCCTACCCTCATCATTAATGCCCTTCCTGAACTGCACATATTCAACAGGCAAAATAACTGAGCTGGGAAAAGAGCAACTACATGGGAAAGAAAGTGCTGCAAATACCACACATAGCCTTTAAAATGAAAACAAGCTCGGAAGAGGTTGCTTCCAAGAAAAACAAGGAATATGCGGAGTAACAGGTTAGTCTGTGTTTTGAACAATGCGTGGGAGGAGGAAGTGGAGGGAAGACAGGGTATGTTATTTAAAACAAAGACTGCATGTAATTCCCTCACATATTGCTCCACGATGACAGGGAATGAGTGCAGCACAGACTCATTTCAGGTAAACTGGGGGTACAACCCCCTGCTCTCCACAAATCCTGTGAACTTTTACCTGACACTTTTTTTTTTTTAATTGCAGATTGCCTGGATAAAATACAGGTTTGGTATAAACTCAAAGGGAAGGCTCCAGTGCAGTTTCCCAGAAAAGCTGAGGCTGGGAAGGACTTTTGGATGTCTCTGGTCCAGCCTCTCCTCAAAGCAGGGCTTCAACTTTAAACTGGGGTGCTCAGAGCTTTGCACAATTGACTTATTAAAATCTGCCAGGGCAGCAATTTCTCAGTCCCTCAGGAGCTCTGTTCCGATGCCGTGTCACCCCCATCAAGAACATTTTTCTTGCATCTGCCTGGAGTTTCCCTCGCAGCTTCCTGCCTTTCTGCTGGGCATTCCTGAGGTGCCTGGCACTGCCTTCTCCATAAGGTAACTGAAGACAGCAAAAAGGTCTTCTCCTCCTCCTTCTTCTTCCCTCTCCACCAGGTGCCCCAGCCCCTGACCAACATAGCAGCCCATCTCTGGACCAGTACATCCCTTCTCTCTTGTACTGGGGAGCCCAGAACTGGATCCAGCACTGCAGATGTGTCTCACAGGTGCTGAGCAGAGTGGGAGGATGACTTCCCTTGACCTGCTGGTGACGATCCTCCTAGTGCAGCCCAGTACATAATTAATTTTCATTTTAATGCCACTAACCTAGCACCAGCAGGGCTGTAAAGGCAGGCAAGCATGGCAAGTCCGTCTGATTTCAATGCACTCACGGCTTCAGAACTGATAAAGCAACCTATGTCCCATGCACTTTTAACACAATTATCCCAAGCTCCTTGAGAAAATGGGATTTTAATCACATAGGCTGTGACAATTTTGAGCAGTGAAGCATTTATGCACCTTCAGAAACAGGGAGCCTCATGGTGGTTTAGTCCTTCTCAGAGCTCTTCAGGGTAGCATCTGCACAAAGGTCTGAGGTATCTGGTCTGAGGAGCCTCTGAGAATCCCTGTCACTCAGGATATGCTGTTCAAGCCACAGAAACTTGGTTTTGAGTGGAATATAACCAACTAATGTAGTGTTTTGTAATACATAAGGGTTATTCTTGATTTGCAAAATAGCAGAATGCAAAAGTTTTGCTTGTGAAAAACTACATAATACAAGAAATGCTAATCCATATATTTCCTGAAGTCCTGGAAAGATTGTTAAATAAAATTCAATAAAATTTAATTAAATATAGTAAACCCTAAGAGTGTAACTCATTACTGACCCCTGTTTAGCACATTCTGAATAAAATCAACTTTAATGTGGTAGTGAAGGGTATGTATCTGTAAAAGAGTTGGAAACAATGGAAAAGCACCTGGTAAGAAACGGTCTGTTTTGCAAAAAGCTGCAGAAGGAGAAGAGTTATCAATGGAAACACCAATTTTAATCATCATGCCCTTTCCAAGAGGCTGTCCCTCCTGCCTGAAAAACAAAAGACCACAAACACCCAAGCCCAAAGCAATTCCTCCAACCCTCTCTGGAGCAGCAGGGTAACGGGTATCTTCTGATAGCTCAAAAATAGCATGGCCCTGTTCCAAGCTTGTTCCTGTGACAGGGATGTGACCTTATCAAAAGGATTTCGCTGACAACTGGAAGATTCCCTTATTTAATATTCTGTTGTACCTAGCTAAGACTTAAACAGTGCTATTTTCATGGATAACTTGCTTAAAAAGTCACAAGGTGGCTTTGCAATGCAGTGTATTTTGCTGTTATTCATGCAGTGGTGAGCCCTTCTCTGTGTACTCAATCAGCAGCATATTGCCTGGGCACTATTTAAACCTATGGACCTAAATGGACTTTAATTACTGTGAGGCTTGAAAAAGAGGGGAGCATAAAAAGCATACTTGAACTTTAAGCAGAGAACAAATGTCCTTAAATAGAAATGATGCTTGGAGGCTACTTCGAGTCCTTCGGAAACACTGACTCTCCTATTTTCAGTCTCCTGAAGGTGTTTTCAGGAGAGCCAAGGACAAGAAAAGGTGCCATTGCAATTAAGCTGCAGCAGAACTTCTGATAAACTTAAAGAAAATCCTATATGGGTTTGTATAGCTGTGTTCTCGTGCATAAAAGTCACTATGGAAGTACTTGTTCTGATTAACAATAACATTTTTAAGGGAAATTCTGATGAAGAAAAACAAGAAGGTCCCTCTATACTATGTAAAAGTCACTGAAAGCTATCAGTGTGTTGCAGGAAACTTACAGCCAAATGTAGGTATATGCATCACTAATTCTGTACCTACGTTGTCACAAAAAATTTGACAACAATTTATCATTGAGTTATTACTTCTGTTCACAGAAGAAAAACTCACTGTGGTCTCACAATCCAGCATTCCCAGTGGCAAGATATTATTCTATTTCCCCACAACTCCCCTTCCTATTGCCACTTTCTGCTTGAGCGGACCAGGTTGTGTTTATAGGCCAGCACTGGGAACCTTTATTCAGCAAGAAAGTTTTAAAATGGAAGCCTTTTCTCAATCCTGCTCATTTCTGAGTCTTAATGGTGTGCTAGCCCACGAGCTGCTGAAGAGGTAAAATTTGTGCTTGGTATAAAACAGGCAAGTGCTCTGAACCATGGAGGTCTACAAGGCCTTTCATATTATGGCAGAGGAGCTCTAACACTCCCTTAGTGGTCATTTGATTAGAAACATATAATTTACTCCTATCCAGTAAAGGTCTCTTTCCCTTCCTACAACCAGGCAAAGAAATATCAATTTAAAAACCAGCTAAAATTCTCTATGGAGTCTAGTGAGTCTCACTTAGCTCCTGAGGCGACGTCATTTTGGTGCCCACCTCCACCACAAACCCCACCAACATCTCCAATTGCTCTCAAGACCCGGCACTGACGTCCAACCAGCCTTGGTGAAACCACCCAGAAACCTCCCACTAATGTGGACGCAGGATTTCTATGGAAAACTTTGAAGTGTGGTTTCCCTCCTCAGCCCTGCATGGCCCTGCAGAGGTCATACCCTAATGGCCAGCATGTCAGAAACCCAAAACACATGGTCAGTGAAAGTGATAACGAACAATTAGCACATGCCTCATCTGCACTTACTTCACTACCGCAGGTAACGAATGGGCCAAGCCCAGAGGTACCGTGTATCTTCCTGAAATAACATGAGCAATTTCTTACTTTTTCTTGATCTGGAGAAAAACTTGATGCCCCCAGGAGAGGTAGACGGGTTAGAATTGGGGGAGGACTCTTTGGAGGAGGACCTGAAGATCCCACTGAAGCTCATTCGACGTGGAGAGCGTGGGGGAGACTCCTGGTAGGGGAAGGGGAACACTGTTTTGGGTGAGCCAGGGCTATGTTTGGATCTCACAGGGGCAGAAACAGGGCTGGAAGGTCGGTTCTGGAGCCCTTTTGAGAAAAAGCCTTTTGAAGGGCTGCCGGCAGAGTAGCTTTCTTCCACCTGAGGAGGAGAGAAAAGGGAAAAAAAGGAGAAGAATCACCATGAATTCAGTTCAGGCCATCAGGATCTCTGAACTTGTCTCAACACAGTCAACTTCTGTTTATTTGGCTGGTGGAGTAGCCAGACCTCACCTTCCCCAGCCCCTGCCTGCACTGACACGCAGATGCGTGTGTGCCACCTCCCTGGGCTCCGTGCTGCCCCTTGTGCTTAAAGACACCCTGAATTTCACAAAAAAAATACAACATGGGTGCATACATTTTATTATTACACATATAATGCAGAATTTTCTCTACTACTTTTATTTGCCACACATCCATCTTCCCTCCCTGGAGAACTGCAAGATGACTGGCAATGAATTTATTTAAGGCAATGAATGCCTGCCATTAAGGAAACACAGCACCCTGAAGTCTTCCTCCCAAATTTAAGTAACTATCTATGGTTACATCCATCACACGATGGAGACACCCCATGACAGAGCACAGTGCACAAGTTCCCAAGTGCCTGACAGGTCTCTACAACACCAGACACAGCCACAATTGTGGGATTGCAACTCCTGTTCCAAAATAGAGGGACTATTTTAGAGTGGTGATGTTCCTGCTAATTATCCCAGCCTTAAGCTTGGGTACGACCTTTCTAACAGCTGTACCTCTTGTGGGACCTGTGCTGGCTCCCCAGCTACCGAGAATATCTGTGCCCAACACAGCGCTGCACTGTGCGGGCTCGCCCAGCGAGGGGGGATAAATATCCAGAAAAACAAACAAAAAAAAGAGCAAAGACGAAATTCTTCCCACATAAAATTAATAGAAGCTGACCCAAAAACTCTGTGGGATTTGCCTGTGCCTGAGTATACGTAGACTTTATTTCCTTCTGGATGCACAAAGCACTTCTGTGGGTACGAGGCTGCTTTTTTGGCTGGGGGCATTTCTCATGAATGAGGGCCTTGTTCCTGGCAAAAGGCAGCGGTGGGTTTTGGGTCTCCAGGGGACACGTAAGCAAAGGCCACGGTGTATGAGCCCATGGGCATGGTGTGCCACTGAGTTTCAAGCTCCTTGCACGCCTGCTCCTCTCTTCACAACTATGTAAAACAAAGAGGGAGGTATGGAGCAGACAGCAGCTTCTACCTGTGAAGATGCCAGGTACACCTGATAGGTGCCAGTCTAGCTAGGTATGGGTCTCCTCCACATGCACTTTGGACCAGCTCCTCTTTCCACTTGGGATGAGACAGAGCTGGAACAGGTCCTGCTCCATGGGAGCTGCAGAAGAGCATGGTCCCTTGTTTGGGAGGGTTTCTAACCTAAAAGGTACTTGTTCTGGGAAACGGACACAAATAGTGTGGGTCACCAGGAGGGGCATGGAGCCACCCTGGCACAGCCCTGGACAGCTGATGAATTCTGCTCTGTGCCTTGCTGTACAGTGCAGAGATGTTTGACAAGAGGCACAACCAGTTTTTATACCTGTACACTTATTTTTGTCAGCATGGACAAAAATACCCCAAAAAATATACCTGTCCTTTTTGCAGATGAATTAGGGGAGCAGTTGCCCTCAAGGAGAAGTTTTTGGAAAGGATAAATCAATCCTAACTGAAGCACTGAGTACCAAACACTCTTGGTATCCATCAGAGTATCCATCCACAATATCCATCAGAGAAGAAAAAATGTAGTGTTTCATGCTTAATGCAGTGACTTGAGCCTCAGGTTTACCTCCCAGCCCTGTCACAGGTTCTGAATGCACTCTAGGAAACTCACTTGATATTACATATCTATTCTACCTTATCTCCTTTTATTCCCACTCTAAGTCCTCTGGCACACAGACCATCTCCCAGTGAGTATTTATCAAGAATAATAAGGCACAATCCCTCAACTGAGAACTGGAATAATAACCTCGCTATAAGTAAATTAATAAACAAATAGCTTTTTTTGCCATGGGTAAATAGTCCCAAAGTGGTAGCTTTTTCATAAAAGCTCATTAACTTGACTAAAATATTATCTGTAAATCATCTGAGACAACTTATACATTGTTCTCTTAACAACGATGCGGTCCAGGAAACAACCAAGTAGCACAGCAGCACCTCCTTTGGCATTGCGATTTAAAGAGGTCTACTGCCAAATCTACTGCCTGCAAGTAGGGAGTATTTTCCATTTCATTTTAATCATAATACAAATCTGCTGCTACTACTGCGATTTAGGACTGTTTCCAGGATGGTAATGCCATTATAATTTATTCTAAAGTGACAAGCCGGGACATTTGTGAAGCTAAGAGGACATCATTCCAGTGCCACCCTTAATATTGCATGTTCTCTTTTCTGCACGCTTGTTTGGTTAAAGCTAAGAGAAGGACGTCATTCCTGTGCCACCCTTAATATTTCATGTTCTCTTTTCTGCACGCTTGTTTGGTTATAACGACACACCGATAGGAGACACTTTTAGAAGACTATGGTATCCTCATGCACTAAAGGAATTCTAGAAATGTAAGATGCCAAGCAACAATTTGTCAAACAGCGTCAGTTTTCCCTTGTACGCACACATCAGACACGAAAGCAAATTGTTCTCCAATTCTGAGCAGAAGCAGCGGGATGTTTTTGTTTACTGCAATCACAACCAGTTGCTTTCTCTCCATCGTGCCAGGCAGATGAATTAGCTAATTGTCAGAGCACCAGGGGCACGCTGCTAAATACACATGTGCGTGCTACTAAATTAAAGGAAATTACTACATTGAATTCCTCCTCAGCCCCTCCACATGTTAATTATACACAGGTTACACCTACCATCGAAGCGGATAAATACCTGTGATTTTGCTTTGGGAATTACAACAGGATTGCTTTCTTAGAATATTATTTGAGGCTAATGAATTGTGAGGTTTAAAAGATGATTAGGCAGTTCTATGAGTAAAATCAAGGACTGTTATCACAGTGCATGTAAAAGTTACAAGGCAATATTAATTATTGTGCTTCAGCTGGGAATGGGGAAGAATCTCTGCTGTGGAATAAACCCCCCCATCCTATGCAGACTCGGTGTGAGGACTCTGGCAGCGGTGCTAGAGGCAGGTTACACAGCTAGATGGATCATCAGCCCGTTCTTCATGCTTTTTGGACTCATTTCCTGAAGCTATGACAGGCAGGTGGGCACAAAACTCCCACATGTGCTTTGGAAAAATAACTATTCCTCCAGCTGAGCTGTAGCAGCAAAAAAAAAACCAAAACATAGTACTGCACCTTCATATCGCACATTAATAACCCTTGTACATCAGTTTGTGTTGGTCCAGGAAAAGCAATGAAGTAAGAATGGGCAGAAATATGAAACACACCTAATAAATGCACATGGTGATATGGCTCATTTGACCCCAACCGGTTAATTGGCCTTTTGGAGATAAGAAGTCCAAACATACTAAGTGAGTACAGTACGAATCAATGTAGAAATAAGGTCTAATCAAACAAATTAAAAATTTCCTCTCAGTATGATGACTGCTTATTTAATTAGAAAAACCCCAATCAACCAACAACAAAACATTCCCGTGGCTGGCTTTGTGCAGAGCATATATGGTAGCTTTGAGCTCTACACCTAAACTTGGACTCCCTAAGCCTTAAAATGGTTATGCTGGAGAGAAATCTCAGCTCCTGACCCTATGTCTGCAGAGGAACATGGCTAAATTAGCAGCTTGGAAGTAGTGGCAGCACAACCCTCCCCTCAGCCCACAGCAATGTGCTCCCAGCCTGGGAGTAGTGGCAACCTTCCCCTCAGCCCACAGCAATGTGCTCCCAGCGGGGTTAAGCAGCCAAGCAGAGCCCCATCACATCAGATGTGCTGTTTCTAGCGACTGACTTTACTTGTTCAAGGCTAAACTGGTTACCTTACATAGCACTGAGTAAATATATCCTAAAATGCCGTAAGACACTATCAGTTTTCATGCTTCAGAGCACAAAAGAATCCTCAGCTGGGGACCAGGGAGCGACTTTGCTCTGTTGTATACACCAAATGATCTTAGGCAGGCTCCTAAAATACACCCACAACAGGCCACTACTGAAAAAATGAGACATGGCTTAAAATGTTTGGCATCCAGCAGACTTACTTTAAACTTTTTGAATGAAACGTAAAGTGATATCTTGGCACTTGCCCTGAGCTGGGCAGCTCTAGAAGATTTCAAATCAAGAAATAGCATCCTCAAAGCTTCCCTTGACATTTCATCTGGACACAGGGATCTTTCTCTCTTCCTAATTTCTTCTTCCTTTCTCCCAGCTACACACATTAATGGCTCAGAGCCATCCTGTGATGGACCAGCAGATCCACACCTTCATTTTCAACAGATAAACTCCTAGGTGACAAAATCCCAACATAAACCACTGCCAGTGAGTGAAGCAGCTGGACACAGGCTCAAACCATTGAGCAGTCATCCACAGAGCTTTCCTGCTCACTCACAATCTGCTGGGGATTCAGTCTGTGCCATGAGTACTGCCCAGTTGCCACCTGGGCTTGGGGACAGCACAAGCCAAGGCCAGTCCCAGGTTGCACATGGCCACCCTGCTCTAGTACATGCAATAGTCTGGCTCTGCAACAGGACTGTGCCCAAGCCCTTCATCTCTGGGCCAAGAGAACGGTCCTTGACCTCTTATTTATTGCTCCTATTAACACATCCCAGGTGAGCAACCTTGTATCTTGTGTTGTTAAGAATTAGCTATTCTGAACATCATCCAGGTCTTCCTGTATGAGGTTCTTTCCTATGATGAAAAAAAAAAACAAAAACACACTTCTCTTTGCATCATCAACAAATTTGGTTCTTATGCTTCTATTTTTCCTCTCAGCCTTACTAGCAAAGATCAGTCCAAGGGCTGAGCTTGGGGAAAGCCCACTAGTTCTGTCCCTCCACCCAACTGTCATCCTTTCAATATCAGCCTGCCATCTTTCCCTTCAACTGTTTTCTTACCTGACCTGCAATTCTTCACCTTATTTTACAAAAAAAAGTAATAAAAAATTGAAGTGCACTACATTTAATCACTACCATGCAATAATCCCCAATGCAACGTGCTAAGAGATCAAACTATTCATCACAAACATCTCCGTCCTGCCTCTTCTCACTCACAGGCAGAAATTTTCCCAGTCTTGTCCTTTTCTTTCCCATGCTTTGTATTAAAAACCTGATCCCTCCATTTTTCCAAATCAAGTCCTCTCTAAGAAGCCATTTCTGCTCCCAGCCTAGAGTTTAAGGACCATTGAACTGCAGGAAGGAGCAGTGTCCTGCCAAAGCAACATGCCCAGAAAAATGAACAAGTTCTGCTGAGAAGACCCTGACCACGAAGAGGCAGAGGCTGTATCAGAGGCGGGGACACCCAGGCACTGCCCATGTCCCTTCCACAGCATCTCTTCACAGCCACCTCCTCTGCTCCCCTGCCAAGGTGCTCCAGCAACAGGTCCTTCCTTGGGCACACAGCCTTCCCCAGAGGATGCCCTCCCTAAAAAATCTCTGGCTCTGGTTCACTGTCTGGTGAATTTAGATTCATTTTTCAGAACAGTGGGGAAAAATTAATCTGTCTAGAATAGGAATGGGCTCCAAATAAACATCCTTTCAAAATGCTTCTGAATTTAGGCAAAAGCTATTGAACACTCCTGAGCTCCTTTTTTTTTTTCCCCCAATTCCAAATATTTAGGACATTTATGGAGCACCTGAGTTCTGTTTGCTTTTACAACAGTGAGTTATTTGACCTTTATTTTGCCTTTTCACTTAAAAAAAGTTTGAAAGACGAATAACGGAGAAGGAATCACCTCCCACCATCCTTGACAGGGACAGCAAACACAATTAGAGACGATACACCAGATAGACGTCTGCACTTGTTTCCTGCCCTTCCACTGAATCTCAATAAAAAAGCTCTTTGATAAAGTTAATTGGATGATTCTCTCATTCTGCTGGAATAAAAGAGCTCACAGAAACACAAGAGCTGACTTCATTAGGCTGATAGGTAATGAAGGACTTACTCTCCCAGGCACCATGTGGTCACATTCATCACCACCAGTTCCCTTGGTTCTGCATGAGCAGTAACAATTGAGATGACAACATATTTTACAGGATCAGCGATGTCACTTCCCAAAACTAAAGTACAATGACACTTTCCCAAATGAAAATACAATGGGATGTGGCTGCCTGCTCCGGCGGGCTCTGAGAGCCCTGCATTGCTCCACGGATGGTTGGGGTAAGGTTTCCAGCAGCGAGCAGGGCTGCTCGGAGGGCAGAAGCAGGCGTGAGGAAGGGTGGAAGCAGGGCTGGCTCCCAGTCTACTTCCTAACCCTTAACTGCATTTGTTCTACAGCAGCAGATGAGAAGGAGCCACACACACAGCAGTGCAGCTCTTGGCACACGTGTCCTTGCCCTGAGGCTCACGGCATCCTCTGCAGGTGTCCTGTGCCAAGGCCGTGACACCACCCAGGGCACGCTCCCCATCCTCCTTACCAAGGCCAGTTCACTACTTATAAAGAAAAGGACAATGAAAAGACTGGGAAAAAAAGGAATCAGAAGGAGATTATCCAGTGAAGACAGGGGGAACGGCATATTTTTTACTTCTCCCTTTTCCAGGGGTTGCTCATGCAGTTCCCAGGAGTCACCAAACAAAACAAAACCAATGCTGGGACCAGGAGCAGCACAAAGGGCTCCCTGAAGTCCTTCAGTATTGCAGTCACTCCTCTGATGTTTTCTGATCCTAGTTCATCAACGCTTTCCTGCACTACTGAGAGCAGAACTATGAGGCGTTGAAAAATGCAGTCATAACAAAACCTCTGCTTTTCACTCTACTCCTTTGTTCGTACATCCAGAAACCAAACCAATCCTTTAACCACTGTGTCACGCCCAGAATCCATGTACAGCTGATTATCTACAGCTATTCTCAAAATCTAATCAAAGTGAAGGACTTCCCCAAAATAAAGTCTGCATTATTTGCTCCAAGGTATAACCTATCACAATTTAGCCAAACTGAGAGGGGCTGTTTGTTTGCAAGATGTGTTTTAAGTGATTCAAGTCATTCTGCACTGGAGACTTTCCTGCTCAGGATTATCCACTCTTCTCCCTCATTTTTGTATGAACTACAAATTGTATCAGAATTGAGTTTGTATTTCTTTCAAGTCACTGATAAAGTATGATATAGTATAGCAACAGAATGTTTTGTCTGCCTAGAAACAAAAGTTTCCAGTGATGAGTCTCAATTTATTTTATCAGACAGTTTTTTGTTTATTTAATAGGCTCCATGTTTATTCAGTATCATTCCGGTTTCTTAAATCAAAATGTCTTGTGGTACTTTTTATATACATGACACCGACACTATGACATTTTCCAACCAAATTTATAATTCATTTAAACCCCCTCATTTGTTCAATGAAAACTGTTTACAATTATTTCCAGTCAAATGAGTCTATTATAATAGCTTCATTAACTATCCAACATGAGATATTTCATTGTTTTGCCCAGGACTAATGTACAATTGACAAACCTGTAAATTATCCTAATTGCAAACACTGTAAATATTAACACAGTAATTGCTTTTTTTGCAGTCTTTTGGAACTCCATCTCTGCTCCAAGATTTATTCAAAATCAGGGCTAGTCAGAGAAAGCTGCGCCAATTCATTCAAGGGTGTTTTATCAGAGTTGTTGGATTAGATTTCAAAATGCCTAGCTTTAGCATCTTCTGCTTTAAATACGCTTCAGTCATTAATACGACACTCTCCATTATCATTCTAGGATAAGCATCTCACCAGCTTTTTCCCCATATAGAGAAAAGAACATTTAATGCACACACTTATTTCCCAAGCTTTCTTCTAAATTTTTATGACAATTGTATTATTTCCATAAAGGAATGGATCAATATTATTCTTCAAAATTCTTCCCCCTCTTCCTTCCTCCATCTATAATTTGCTCCCTGCCTCCCTCTGGACAATTTTCTGTCTGTGTCATTTCCTTCTTTCTAATCATTCACAATCTCAGGCCTCCAGCTGAAAGAAATGGCTGTCCATTTCCTATAATTTCCACACCTTATCCTTTAACCTACCTTTTTGATGAAGGATCTATAAGCTTCAAGGTGCTAAGACCTTTAAAATTGATAGAGCCATTTGGGTGCAGAGGGGCACTCATCCCTGACTGCTACTCTGCCACACCACACCAGAATTATTTTCTGAATGATGCTCTACATGATTCACAATTTTCCAGGTCTCTAAATTGCCCCTTTTACACTGTCTTTTCCCAGACTAAGGTAATCCAGTAAATCTAACTGCTTCTTAGCTCCCAGTTACCCTTGTCTATACTGCTGTATTTAATGGTCCTCTAAGGTCTCCCTGCAAGAAGGATTCAAGCCATTTCTGGAGAGTCCTAGCTTTGGGCATGGGGCGATCAGCAATACCAGTTGTTTTAGACAAAGCTACCAGTAAAAGTCTAAAGGCAATTTGTCAGGCAACAAGAAGAGCCAGGTCATCCATCCCATCACGCCAGAACCTTCTATGCAAATCTCCAAAATATTATATTCTCCATCTTCAGCAGAGGGAGGTGAAAACTATCCCTGCCTTCTTCCTGCCGTCGGTCATGAAGGAAAGAAGAATACATAATTTATAGCAGCAGTCATTTTAATGAGAAGTAATTAAGGCTAAACTTCAGGCAGTGTGTGCCACATTCTCACCATTGCCAAAAAATTCTTGTGTGAACCTTAACAAATAATTCTGCACTTGAGTTTCCCAGCTGTGTAATGAGGATTGTTGTCACAGGGTAATGATTGAGAGACACTTGCATGGTAAAGTGCTGAGGATCTCTGTGAAAAAATGTTAATTCAGTTTCTAAAAGCCTTTCACAAAGAACAGGAAAATTAAATTAATGGCAGATTGCAATGACGGGTTGGGAACTGCTCTTTTCTACCTTGATCTACAGCCCAAGTGACAGAAGAGTTAAGTGCAGGAAAAGAGAGATCCCTGGTGAATTGCCAGCCTCTAAGATGACGGGTGAAGGAAAAGCCATCCTACTAATGCAATACTGACTTTTAATATACAAAAGTTACACATCCCATTGTGATTTCAAACTTGAACAAAGAAGAACCATCTTACTTGAAAGTGAACAGCAACTTGGGGAATTCTTTATGTAGCAACAGCAGGGAGTGGCAAACGTTAGAATTAAATAATTCTAGCAGTCTGATGCTGGCCATCATTCAGTAGCAGCAAAGATCACACCCTTCATATTGAGAAAAACAATATTTAGGATGAGATGTGTGGCGATGGATTTTGCTACTCGAACCCTTTCTTATCAGAAGTGGGTTTCTTACCACTTTGTTGCACTTGTTGAACAGAGCTCCAAGTATGATGTTAGAAAAAAGTCCGGGCCTTATACACTCTATCAAAAAGGTCAGTTAAAAAAGTAATTTCAGATGTTAAGCCCCAGTTGCATAATTATTCCAAAGTTAATTGGACTTCCACTTTGACCCAAGTCTAGGGAAAAAAACCCCAGCATTTACTGAAGTTGCAAAAAGGGGCAACTACTGAAATGTTCTTCCAAATGTTCATCAAAAGAGAGTCCCGAGACCAGTAAGAGGAAAAACAAGGGCCTCATAAACGGTAAAGTGGAAGTAATTAAAATGATATCATGTAATACTACACATGACTGAGATTAACTATGGTATATTTTTTTCTTTAGGACTGAGATTCATGCAGCTTTCTCGCCTTTCCTTGGGAAAAGGAGGTGATAAATGGAAAAATCAAGTTTTGGCTAAAAACCCCCACCTTCTTCCAGCACGACAACGCTTTTCAAAACCATCACATTGTTCACTTTATGCAAACCCACCAAACAAGCACCTTTGGGTAACACTGTATATTTTAGCTTCCCTGGCATCTACAAGAGATCCTCTGCGTCAGTGACTCCTACGTCAGTCTTAAAAGGTCCAACGCAGAAAGGAACAAGGCCAATGTTATAAACATATTCACTTACTGATGGATTGCTGAATTTTTTTTAAACAACTGTCCCTTCTTGCAAGGTGCAAAGGAGCAGAAACTTCTGCTGTCAACAGAGCTAAGTTATTATTGTTCTAGATGAGGATTAGCTTCACTAAGGAGATATTTATTGCTTCACCTGCCTTGAACTATAACTGTAGATTCTTTGACAAATGGTCTGTAGCAGGTTTAATCTTCACAGAGGTCCACAGCCTTGTAAATACTGTGCCAAGTCAAACTGGTCCGCTGTGTAGCTATAGATCAGCTTTTGGGGTTATCTACTGTTTGGAAGAGTATCTATCTCTTTTCACCAAGCCCATAACTTGGCTGGTAGGAGGCTTACATTTAGCAGACCAGCTTGTGCATCAGCGCTTTGTGAAAATGATGAGGCCAGGACCTGAAGATGACAGAAACCACCCACAATTTTTATTGTATTAAAGACTGTGTAGGTGCTGTGCAACCATCCCTAATGTCATCCATTGAATATGCTTGTCTGATCATTTTAAAGTAAGAAAACTCTATGAAATGTATTAGGCCATGGGAAAAGCAAGTCACAGCAATACCTCTAGAAGGATAACCTTGAGTTCATCCCACATGAACATCCTCCAAGGAGGAACGTTTCCACCTTGTTTACAGGAAGACCCTGGTGCTACGGCTTCAACAAATGTAGGCAGCTCATTCTGCCACTGCCAAGGACAGATAGGTCAGTGACACTGAACAGTTAAAACCTCCACAGCCAGAGAGCAACCACTGGCAGGCAATTCCAGGAAAACATACCAACAGCCACAGATGCCTATTTGGGCACTGTATTTCTGTAGCAACACCACAAATTTCGTTAGCTAACTATATTCCTGAGAATGAAGTTATGCAATACCACTTCATTGAATTACAACAACTTTAGACACAACATCTGCAGTATTCAAAGCAATACCACCAAAGGTTAGCATCGCTTACAGGTAATGTAAGCACAAGCATCCTCATGGTAAGATCTGCAAGAGTCACGATATTTGCCCTAGTCTTTCACTCTCAACATGTTAATAGCATGGTAGGAAAGACTAAAACCTCAGGCTTTTTTAAGCCTAATAAATTGTGTTTACCACAAAGGGACTCAACAACCACAGCAAAGGTGAAGCTTTGGAAATATCTTACCTTGCGAGAAGCATTTTTGTCTGTGCTCTCCACATCACCGTCCAAGAAGGGCATGGCAAATGAGCTGAGATCCTGCCAGGACAGAGAAGAAAAATTGTCCTATATTAATGTCTTCTTTCTTCCACCAAAGCATCCCATGATTGTAGCCCATGATTTTATTTCCGAAGTGCCCCCTGCTTTACCCACAGCGATTGCTGGTAAGCCCTAATACAGGCTCTGCTCACTCTCCTTAGATATGGAATCAATGGCAGAGGTAAAAAACAAGTGAATCACCAGGAAAAAGCACCTGCAGAGCCAAAGTCAGAACACCTGTGCTAAAACTTTAAAGGGGAGGTACTCAACTCCCACAGGCAAATTTGTAGGAGATTACCCTTTAAATATAGCCGCTTGCTCAGCAAATGGTCTATCTTGTCTTTAGTGGGGTGTATAATCTTGTTTTAAAGAGAATTTATGGCAATAAACAACACCTGAGTGAGAATATGTTGATGTTCTGAAAGATATGTAACATATATAACAACGAGGGAGAAATAACCAATTCCCTTGCACAGATTGGAGAGGAGCACCCAATTCTGCGTGACTAAAGACAATAAAGGCATCAGCAAAGCACACATGCTCATCTTTAACTAACAAAAAAACAAACTGCAATTATATTCTACCTCCTGCCGTCTGTTCTGTTTATGCTACTTCGTGTTCCAGCCACGGGGGGTTTAGGGCTCCTTTCTACATGCATAAGGAAATTATGTTAGTGTCAAGTTTAGCATCTGCTTGATCAGAAAAGCAGATAATGAGTAACTCTATGACCAAAAGCAAGGAGTTGCCTAATGCTGTGTGCTGAATAACTGAGGCTTGGATCCCAAACCTTAATCTAAATGTCAGGAATACCTGCCCAATGCCGAACCTCCCAGATGCAAGGCATCACCCTTTCCATGTAATGATTCAGTGCTTCTCTACCACCACATCTGCAACCCATTTAAAATAGTTCAAAACATAAATAAATAGCAATTTCACGCAAATCTAATTTGAGATTAAATAGAACTTAATTAAAAATTAGCACCATCCGGGAAGTCTGCAAGTCTTGCTTGCTTTCAGAATTCAGAGCAGCCACAGGTCTAATCACATCACATTGTGTAATCATACTAAATCCAAAATATGCTCAAAAATGTGTATAACTCAGGCATAATCCTTACAAGTGTTTGAAAATATTCTGGTTACATAACGAACAACAAAAATAAGGAACAAAATATTGAATTACTGGAACTGAAGCACATGGGAGTAATTCATGCCAAGTTGGAAAGGGAAAAAAAAAAGCATCAGTAGCCAGGCTTGGCCAAGCTGGCCCCACATCATTAGGCCACAAACCAAAGTATTCATGACAAATTAGTATGCTCCCGGCTCTATCTATGCACATTCAATGGGAATCACCTACAAAGGCCCAAACTACAAAGCACCAACCCAACTACACGTCACCCTCTTTGCCATGCTTTGACATCTGTGTTTCACATCACCTCCATTTGCAAACAAAAATGTAAGCAAACATCTCAAAACCAAACGAAGAGGCAATTTGTTTGGTTTAGATTTTCACTATTATCTAGATTTGATGGAGGCTGAACCAGGCACCACAGGACCTTAAAGAAAAGCTGCTGTATTAATTTGCTTATTCTTATAATTAGTTAAGATCAAAATTACCTACTCCATATAACAATTATTCATCCATAAATGGCATTTATAAACAGTGTCAATAAGTGGATTATCATTTATTAGAATTATTATTATTATTCCTACTTTGTATGTTACTGCAGGACTTCAGTGAAGAACATTTGTGAAGAAGTTTAAGAGACCAATGGAAAATCACACAAAAACATATCCCCTCATGTTTACTTTAATTTAGCCAAAGGATTTACCAACATTTTCCTCTACCATCTTTGGCAGTGCAGGAGCTGGAATCTGATGTGTGCTAAGTCATTTTCCATGGAATAAATCAAGGAAATAACCTCTTTTGAGCTCCACATATTAGCATCTTTATATTACTGCTTGTTGTAATCCACGGGAAGAAAACCTGCTGTTTAGGGAGGCTGCAGATTTGATGGAAGAAACTGGGTGTAAGGAGACACTTATCTAGTAACCAGGGTTGAAAAAATTGTCCAGAAAATCTGGAACACCTAAAAATGAAACCATAACTTCTTTTTTTGAGCAGAAACCTTCAAAAATAGGAGGGGGGAAGTAGATAAAACTATTTTTCTAGGAGCTAAATTTCAGTTCCCAGTTACAATTTCAAGCTTAAAAACATGTTTATATTAAATTCTAAAGTCTAAAAGTATCATGAAACCCAGTTGATGACTCTATTCTAATTTGAGGGATAACTCTGAGATACCATGGAGGTATGCTAACTTCATCTATCTTTACATTCAGTACAGGAGATCTCCACTTGTAAGCAGAAATAACTGGACAGCACGAGACCTTTCTTTGTTAATACAGTGCTGGAAAGCATTTCGAACAGGATAATAATTATACTTTTAGTTCTGTGACAAAGTCTGTAATTGAAGCTGCTACCTAACAATTTTTTCATCTTCCACTTCTTCATGGGATTCTATACGTGAGGGCATCCATTTACAGAAAGAAAAAAACACATATATCAAATACCAGGCTGTAAATACTGCTCTCTCGATTCCAACCTGTTGGTTAAGCAAGGAAATACTTTCTCTTTGCATTTACCTCTACAGAATACAGACTAGATATCTATTTTTCTCTTGTGTTCCTCTTCATCCAGAAGCACGTGACAATGTAGTTGATGATACAGTAACTGTTTAAGAAAACAAAACAAAACTGCTCCAAAAGTATTGCAAAACACCACAGTGCTCTTGACAGGCCAACGGTGCAGCCCTAACCCTTATCCCATCTCTGACTGCTCTGATCTCATGCCAACAGACACACATTGAAGGCTCGCTCTGCCGTTACGCTGGGACTGAAACCGTTCTTAGATGGTTGTCTTGCTCTCCAGCTCTGCTTTGCTGCGCTTGGAATAACTGCCCTGGAAAATCACATGGCTCTGGAGAGACATTTAAAAAACTTCTGCAAAAGGTGTGCAGTGACATCTCGGTACGAGCAAGAGTCCTGCTCATTTGAGACTGCACAGCCCTGGCTGAAGAACAAACAGCAGCACTCCCTGTATCCCTCAGTCCTGCACTACATCCCTGGACAGACAACTTCTGTAGAGACCACCTTCGCTGTAAGGAAGAAAGGCCACCAGAGACTGCAGCTCCTAGTGCTGCTGACCTGGAATTAAGAGTATGCAAAGTCTGTTTTGTAAAATTTTGGCAGCTTCCCTGCTGTGCTCCTCTTCCTCAGTCAGCCCTTCACATCGCTCAGTGCCATCTGACAGCCAGACATCACCCCTGTCATCCCCAATTAGAAAAAATGACCTCTTGAGCAGTTTAGATTTACTTCGCAGCCACAAAGCCGCTTCGGATTTATTTTGTTTTCAATTCACTTTTATTTACAAGAGGTTGTCATGGCAGCTCCCGTTATATTCGCTGAAGAATATGGCCCCAGGGATATCAAAGCTTTTTCCGGAGGACAGCAGAGCTGTGACACAGCAGAGCCACAGCTCGGGGCTCCTGCTACCAGCCAGGCTCCCCCCTGGGGAGGGCAATCTCCCACAACATCCACCCGACAGGCAGTTTTCCAGGACTTTTCTTATTGATAGCACAGGGGGTTAACACATCCGAAGAAACAACTAAGCTGACTTCATTGTTTTCACCAGGCTTGTCTGCTGCTTTAGTTTTTGCAGAGCACGCGTCAGGAGAATTCTGCCTGCAAGCACACTTACCTTCTCTACCACTTCCTTCCCTGTTTCCTCTGGGGGAAAAACAGATACCTGGAAGGTCACAGATTCTTCACACTCATTTCTCTTCCAAAGGTGAGACTAACTCTAAGGTGATTCTTGTCAGGGTTACATCTAGCGGGTGATCCTTCCTAATGCCATCTCTTTCCCCTTTGACAGCCCTTATATCAGAATAGTTGGGATTATGTGAAAAGAAGGAAGAATAAAATTTTTGTTCTTTGAAATTTTGGGAGAACAAAGAACCTTTTCTCAGAGCTGTTTTGGAGAACAGGAAAGAAAACCACACTTCAGGATACAGAAAGCAAATATATTGGCTGGCATAACATCACCAAATAGCAAAAGGAGCAAGATCTGGTTAGCCAAGCCATTTTTCACCTTTTCCAGCCAGTTTCACTGTTCCTTTCCTTACTAGGGATGATTCCTGCCAAAAAGACTTGCCCAGACACGCTGGTCTGGATGCTGCTGTAGTTGGAGACCTTGGTGTCAGAAGAGGGCTTCCAGCAATTCTGCTGTGGAGGCTGCAAGCTTAAATAACAGACCACTAAAGCCTTGAATCCAGTAAACAACACAGAACAAAAAGGATTCTTTTTTTATTTTCGTTTTGTTTCAAGGCTACTTTGGCAGCCAGGCTAGTAAAGCTTCTCTGCAATGGCTGAAGCCAAGGAGCCAACAAGGCATTCTTGGGGCATGCTGTGATTGACAGGTCAGAAATCGATTTCCAAGATATTTTGGGTGAAAGCAGGACCTTTTTATGGCCCCACTCAACAGCGGTCCAAAATGTCAGGGCTGGGTATCAAAAGAATATTTCACAAACAGCTCCCTGCTGCTATCCTTTGCAACTGTCCCTTCACATGCAAGACGTGGCCATGAACAACACGATTGGGTGAAGTCCTGTGACCATGGTGGTGGGTTCATGACCCATGAACATGGTCACGGAATCACAAAATGGTAGGGATTGGAAGAGATCTTCTGAGATCATGCAGTCCAATCCCCCCGCCAAAGCAGAGTCACCTAGAGCAGGTTGGACAGGAACACATTCAGGTGCATTTTGAGTATCTCCAGAAAGGAGACTCACACACCCCCTCTGGGCAGCCTGTTTTAGTGCTCTGGCACTCTCAGAATAAAGAAGTTTTTCCTCATCTTCAGATGGAATTTCCTGTGTTCCAGTTTGTGCCTGTTGCTTCTTGTCCTGTGACTGGGCACCATTGAAAAGAGTTTGGCCCCATCCTCTCAAGACCGACCCTTTAGATATTGATAAGCATTGATGAGATCCCCTCTCAGTCTTCTCTTCTTCAGGCTAAACAGACCCAGGTGTCTCAGCCTTTCATCTTAAGAGAGGTGCTCCAGTTCCCTGATCTTCTTTGTAGCTTCCACTGGACTCTCTCCAGTAGTTCCCTGTCGTTCTTGAACTAGGGAACCCGGAACTGGACAGAGTACTCCAGATGTGGCCAACTCTTTGGCAGTGTTTTCAAGGTGACTCAGGTTCCTCAGCTATAGCCAATTTCAGAGACCTAGCGTAGGTAGCATCACGCAGTCCTGACTACTGATGGTGTCACCTATGAGACAGTATTTTTCTGCTTCACTAAGTTCTATATATGTGCTAGGATTGCACCAAATTTAAGAATGTGAAATGCCTGCCAGACATTACGGTTTCTTTTTACAACGTTAACTCAAGCAGGAGGTGACACTTTCCTAAGACAGTTTTTCAATATGGGGAGACAGCTCCTTTAATAAAATAAACAAAGAAAACAAGATACAGAGAAATTAAGCTGAGCCCTGACAACAGCCCTGAGCTCAAAAAATTGCTACAAGCTGCACTCCTCAGCATCACACCTTAACAGGGCTCTCGGAGTCTCCTTCTCTAACATTACCGAGCTTTGAGTACTTCAAGTATCCTACCAAGGACAAAGAAAGTCGGGATTTTTTATTAACATTAGCTGTGAACAGCTTCTTTCATCTCAGTCTGCACACCGGTGGGTTTTTTTTAAGATCAACCTTGGATTTGTACCTATTACAGGCCTATGTAAAACTCTGACTAGCAAATACGCTACGCATGCTGACAGCCTGCGAGGAGAATCCAAAGTTTGAGCTCTGTGGAATAGAGGGCACAGCTTGGTATTGAATAGAAATATATATATATTTTTTTTTTTGGACAACAATCCTATCTAGAAGCCTTTGAGGATTTATATCAAATCACTCAATTATTGCACAAGGAAAGATTCAAAGCTGACATACACAGGATTTTCAGTCCTTTTGTTTTTGTTGCTTTGATATACGAGTCATCGTATAGTATAATAAAGCTTGCTACATTGCTTTATTCCTTTCGGAGTCGGTTGCTCATTGCTTTGCTTTCCTCCCTCCCCCATGCCATGCAGACTGCAGCATGTGTTTTGGAGGCAGATATCTAAGTCGTACTGTGAGACTGAGGATGCTGGTGACTAAGTCTCGGTATGACTCAATGGGAGTGGGCAGTAACAGATGTACAAAGCTGGTTAGGTTTGTGCAAGCCAGCTTTCTACTTCACAAGGCTATTCCAATTTATTTGTTTGCTATTACTTTTAAGGCTGTTCCTATTCAAAAATAACAATTGAGTGGGTCTGGAGAGTATGAGAAGGTAGAAATCAGAGACAAAAGCTTAATTTTTTCTGCAGCATGAAGATGCCAGAGGCAGCATGGACCAGGAGTCACCCGAGTGACCATGCAGGACCAGCTGTGTGCACTTCGATGTCAAGGTGGATACAGCATCAGATTTGAAATAACAGGGTAAATCACCTAAATTATTTGCCTGGAAGAAATGGGAAATATTCGGTCCCACAAGGCATAATATAAAAAGTTAGGGAGTTATGGCTGGCTGAAATCTAACCCAGATCTCAGTATGTAAAAATCACCATCCATCTGGTGATTATTCAATGTCCTTTATCCAAAAAATCACATGCAAAATCTTTGCATAAGAAAATCACCCTACATGTAATTTAAATGCATTTTTTTCAGCTGCAACAATTAACAAGCAAAGTACTAAAGAGCTTCTGAAGCCACTTCTCTGTTCTCAGCCTTGTGTCACCTGGCTTGGATTGGCACCACTTGGCCAGATAGAGCTGCTAAAACTGAGAATTTCAAGGGGACGGGGATAAAGAGATCCATGAAACCAATAAGTCCTTGATATTTCCCTGGAAACAGTTATCTTACAAGCTGTTCTTCCCAAGTTATCCTGATCATGGGATACTGTCAGCCTGCAGCACACCCTTCTTCATTTCTAAACCTCCTGACTGATCCTGATAGGCATTCATCTCCAGCAGTGGACAGCAAAGTCACCTTTTTTCTTCTGAGGCTGTAGACAAGGTTCATCAACAAAAACTGCCAAAAGACTGTGGATTGTTTTTTTGTTTTGTTCTCAATCTCAGACTTAAATCATTAGAACACATTCCCATGCTGTTCATGGAAAAAAAATGACATTTTCTTTCAAGTCTCCTGCTCTTCTGCCAGGGAACACCACCGTATCTTCTTGGTGATTCAGCCTTTGCAGATGAGCTGAGCAGAGACAGCCTGGGGTGGGATGCAACCAGTTCTGCCTGGAGCCCCATCATGTTTATAATGTCCAGAGAGCTCAGGGCTGTACAGAAGTGCTGTGATGAAGGGTACTGCTCTCCACCTCCCCAGTAAATCCCAGACCATCATTAAGGGCTCTGACAAAGCCTGAAAACGATCCCCATGCACACAACAGCCTGGTTTGTCAGCTCCTTCACGCCACGAACCGCACAGCGCAGTGACTGGCAGCATGTTTATTCCAACGGCAGATGGACAACCCAGCAAACGTGTAAATAATAAAATGTCATTGGGAAAAAAAAGAGAGAAAGTGAGAGAACAGCAGAGAAAGCAACTCAGGGAGGAAAACAAAATTCTCAGTATTCCCTGTGACACCACAATCTACACACAAACTCATCTTTAAGTGCTATTCCTGGGTGCTCAGCCAAAGACAACCTTTCTCTGATGAGACATTTCCTTCAAGAAGCATCCAAAATGAAGAGACACAAGGTGAAAGCAGAAGATAACATACCTCAAACCTGGAAAATGTGGTCAGATGAGTGATGAGGGAATTAAGAAACAACCGAGAGACACGACTATAGGGAAGGACTACAGGAGGCTCAAAAAGTTACCCTTCAGATGGCACGTAGCCGGTGCCAACAGAATTGCTGTCCAGTAATTATAAGGTTGTCTTACATAAACGGGAAACAGAATCCCAATGTATCTACAGAGAAAAGCAAGCATTTGCTATAAAGCATAACTTCAGCCACAGTGAAATAGCAGAACTGCAGGAAACAAAAGATGATTTGGCCATAATGTAATGAAAACCCTAGAGACGCTGCAGCATGGGGCAATCTGAAGGGGATTCAAAGCAAGGATCATCATGAGGCTTTCTAAATCATCTCTACACTTCAGCTACTTTAAAAGTCACTGTGTTTTGCATTTTTCATCTTTTTCCCCACTCTCTATAGGCCAAATGTCTTCAAAAACCATTTCCTCAAGGAAGAGTGAAACAGAACAAAATCAGAACTGAAAACCTCCAGCTGATGTCCTCATCTGAGAAGGACTTGCAGGGTTGCAGGGTTCTCTCTTGCATATATATGACTAAAAAAGGTGACATTGACACCAAGCAGAAAACCTCTGCCTTAAATACTTGAACTGCAACTATTTTTTTCCAGTTCACTGCATTTAGGAAGACAGTTGCCTGTTGCCACGTCTTTACATTCTTGTCAGTTAATAACCGTGAATAATCCTAACAATTAGAAGAAAGCTTATAACTGGAAAGCCAGGCAAGTGAGGGACTTCCTCTGGTCAACTAGTCTCTCAACTAAAAAAGAAAGAAAAAAAAAAAAAAGGTAGAAGCAACGAGGAAATTAAGCAAGGAAAGGAAGAGCAGGATGGCTCTGTGCTTGGTGTGTTGAAGACCTGAATGGGAGGTCAAAGGGGACAACACATGGAGCCCAGACAAGGGAATTTTGATATTTCCCTGCCGCATTTTCCTACGTCACTCTGCAGGTGCAGAGAACATTTTCATGTCTACAAAATTTAGTTGCTTTTCTTACAGTTTTAGCACCACATGTAAAAAGAGACCAATATATACAACATGCTTTATTTCACAGGCTGAACTGCTTTTTTTTTCTTTTCCCAAAAGAATGAGTGTCTTTATTCTTCACCTTCTGAACTCCTTATTTAAAGGTATATTTTGCTGAAGGTGGCAACATAAAAAACCCTCAAGGACAGAAGAAAGCTCAATTTTTCAGAGATAATCACATTCATAGTACAGTACTCTGCCCTAAATCCACGTGTGTGTCCTTCAGGCCCCACCCTTGACTTTGAGCTGAGATTTGGTACCATTATTATTTTTTCCAGTTAATGGTGCCATGCAATACTAATAAATTACATATTACATCTTTCACCCTGTGGGAATCCAAACTGCTTTACAAACTGCATATCCAGTCCAAAATAGATTCAGGGATGGACTTAAGTGATGAGACTTTCATTGCCTCTTCTGACTTTCTGGTTTCCCTCTGGGAAGGCATCAAGGCATCTGTCACCTAACCTCAGCCATCAGAAACACTTTTTGTCCAGCCTAGAGAGTTGGGAAAAGCCAACATTGCCAAAGGCATTGCGCTTCCATCCCCCTTGTTCAGGAGAGGCTAGACAACTTGCTTAAACTTTGCATGATCCAAGACAGGATGAATGAACCCTGCCTCTTGCCTCCTTCCTCTCACTCTTTACTGCCTCTAAAGAGAGTAAAATCACTTTTTTTTTTCCCCTTTTCCCCCCTCTATTTAGAAGGCAAGCTGTCCAGACAAGGGATCTTACTACGGGCATGTCCACACAGCAATGGCAAGCGTGGTTTACACCAGCTCGCTTTCACCCAGCTCTGCACAGCACTGATAAAAAAGTGTAGCCATGACAACCCGCGGGGTAGCGTAGGCTGCAAAATCCCCGCGGGAGGCTGAGTAAATACTCCAGCAATTTAGCTCACTTCGAGCTCCTCGCTCCCGCCGTTGTACGGCTGTCAGGACTCAGCCGGGCTAATTTAAGCCCAGCTTCAATCACGTCTTTACTTGGAGTCTAGACACCCTATAAGCATCCATACAAAGGGTAGCACAATGAGGTCCTAATCTCTGTTGGCATTTCTAAGTGTTGCTAAAATGTACATTTTCTTTAGATGGCTTTGGCTGCTGTGTAGAAAACACGGTTAACTCTTTGACGGGGTGAGCGCCCATGGGACTGAAAATGAAGGAGCCACTGTGTCCAATTGAAACAACTAGAATTTAAATATGAAGAAAACAGGACAGCTATAGAACCTCTGAGAAAAGCACGTTTGTTAATAGAATTGGCATGATCTAAGAGAAAAGTCCAAGGGATAGTACATCCGGCACTTCCAGGCCTCCTCACACCAAGCCCTGACCACTCGTTAACGTTCTCTCAAGGAATGTGTTTCAAAAAGCATCACAGCTCTTCCTGGAAAAAGGTGTTACAAGACACCAATGACCATCTCTGGAGAAAGATAGATAAAATGTTTACCCATCTGGAAAATCTTATGAACAATGAGACAAATGGAAGAACACAACAAAGGGATTACTCACTCCCACTTGAAATAGCCATCACTGAAAATAAGTTTTCGCAGTGAGTCCGGTTTGGAAATAATTCTCATATGGGAAGGGAAGGACAGAAATAACACACACTGAGTTTTTTTCTAATTACTGTCCATGCAACGCTAAAATTTTAAGGCAGATATTTCCCCAAATAAACTGCAGGCTTCTTTCAAGGGCTATGGCTTTCATTGGTATCTACTATTTTTTTTCCAGCAATTGTTCTGAGTTTAGATCCAGTGTCAGGAAAAAAAAGGTGACAAATGAGCCATATTCACTTCTGGCTCCTTTAGTGAGAGTCTTCCAATTTTAATGACCTTATTCTTCATGTCCCTGTGTCAGCATCATGATTACAGTTGACCTATCTGAACATACTGCAGAGAAAGGACAAGCAAACACACTTACATTCAGGTAAACCCAACTGAAAACTTGAACTTGACATCTACATCCACACATTGCCAAGGGTGATTTCTGTCCCATGCAATGGTTCTGACACCCAGCAGACACTGAGGAGCCGAAACAGGCAAACCCCCATTTGATTTGGCTGGCACTTGGTGCGTCAAAATGTGGCGAGAAGGATTTGAGCCTGCTCAGAGAGTGTGGGAAACATTTCCAAATTAGCAGGACACCCTGGACACGGTGACAGATGGGCAGAGTAAGAGCCTGGCGCAGGAGAGGCCATTTTATTACTGGCTGTTGCTCCAAGCCATGTGGCAGACAGTCCAAACCCATTTGTCACAAAAAAATCAAGCTCACGCTGGAATCACCAAACCAAGGCACAGGGAGAGCCTCTGCCTGTGGCTCTCCCCAGTACGGACACCTGCCCTGCCAAGGAGTATGTGTCACCACAAACCTCCCACAAAAGAAACAAGCACCCAAGCAGGAAACAAAACTAAGCAAAAGACAACTAAACCAATTCTTTTTTCTCAAGGTGAACTAAATCCACAAGCAGGAAATCTTGATTCTGATTTTTTTTTAATTATTGCTTTGCTTTCTTTTTTTGCTTTCATAAAAAAATACTGATTTTTTTCCTCACTATGAAAAATTAAGTTCATGCAAGTAATATGGCCCTAAAAAAAAATTATAATATTTTTTAATTATTGCTTTGCTTTCTCTTTTTGCTTTCATAAAAAAATAGTGATTTTTCCTCACTATGAAAAATTAAGTCCATGCAAGTAATATGGCCCTAAAAAAAAATTGGTTATTCTTCTCTGATCATGAATGTTAATTTCCACCTATGTGTATTAAATAGCTGTACAACTATTAGTATGCATTTAAATCAAAGTTTTATTCACACTTATTTTGAACTCTGTTAGGAATAGATATTGGATGTAAAATTGCAATCAGGGACTAAAAGTCATTAAATATCTACTAGAAAAGTGTCTTTTACATCAGAGCAAGAGGATAAGGTTATCAAAACATGTATCAGTTCTAAAAGCAAAAGCATTAGCACCTACAGTGAGAAAAAGAAACAGACTGTCACTGGTGACTACATCCTCCCAGATGTAAACGTGCTAGAGCTCATTTCACAGGGCACAATTTTTTTTACATACATATAAAATGTGCTCTCATACAGGACAATATGTGTGCTAAATGTATATAATCATATGCCATGTGTATACAGACTTGGTAAAAAGCTCCTGTAGTTTTTTTTAACTGCCATTTCTTCTAAATTTAAGATGATTACATATTTCTTGGCACAGAATCAGCTCATCACTGGACCTAGTTGAGTGGCCAAACATGCTGAAATGACACAGGGATTTTCCTCTCCTGATGGAAAATCAGTGGCTGTTTGCTGCCTGAAGCAAACTCTGGCTACAGGTGATCACCACCAACTCTGTGGTTTGCCTTTAAAGGCACAATATCGTTTTTCACTCTCCTAATTTCTTCTTCATGACTGTAAAACATCCTAGCACAGATTGAAAGGGTGAGGTTTGGGGGGGTTGTTTTTTGGTGTCTATTTCAAACTGTGGCATTTTTCAAAATGGGGATGTTTTTATTCCACTCCCAGTAATAAAAATGTACTAAATTGAAGCGCAACAGAGTCCTCTTTTGCTGGGTTTCCTGCAGCCCCCCTTTGGATGGAGGGTTGGCCCCATGTCAGCATCCTCCAGCCCGATGTTCTCTCCTCCGACAGATGCTCCTGACCCCATGACTCCCAATTTCAGCAACTTCAGGTTTCTCTCACCTCCCAGGGCTGCTCAAGTCAGTGCAGCCTCTGCTTTCCAGCCTCCCTGAGACTCCTGACTCCTCAGCCCTTATGGGGGATATAAGTGAGGGTAAAATCTCTTCCCCAAAGGCAGACACCCCAATCTCTCCCGTGGCCTGTAACAGCAGCTAAAACATGCTGAACAACAAGCAAAACACCCAAGATGCTGACAAAATACCCTGTATCTTATACTAGAAGAAATGTCAGTTGCTATTCACCAAACTCCTCCCATCACCCCACTAAAGGAGCACCTTTAAACCCTTCAGGCTTCAGGTCTGAGCCCAGGAAAGAGCCAGCCTCATCGTTATCATTATCTCACAGGTCCATTAATTGCAGCACAAACTGCGTGTGCTCAGCATTAAGTCTGGTAGCAGAAAGGAAAAAATGCAAGAAAAATGCATGAAGCCTGAAATACGCCTCTTTATCCCGACAAATCTCATCATCAAATATCAAATTAAAATCAATAAGCAAAAGAGGAGTTACGAAAAACCTGCGGTTTGGGGGTGGCAATGACTAGCCACGGCAATTAGTTGCCCAGCACTTCGGGCTGCTCTGAGATGAGCAGTATGAGAAACCAGGCATTGCAGGATGCAGAGACCAGATGGTTTTAGTCTGAAATTAAATAAACACCCCCCAAAAGATAATCTCTCTTTCCAAAACAGTAAGGAAAAGTTATGCAAGGGGAAAAAAAAAAACTGAAGCCTGAAATACGCCTCTTTATCCCGACAAATCTCATCATCAAATATCAAATTAAAATCAATAAGCAAAAGAGGAGTTACGAAAAACCTGCGGTTTGGGGGTGGCAATGACTAGCCATGGCAATTAGTTGCCCAGCACTTCGGGCTGCTCTGAGATGAGCAGTATGAGAAACCAGGCATTGCAGGATGCAGAGACCAGATGGTTTTAGTCTGAAATTAAATAAACACCCCCCAAAAGATAATCTCTCTTTCCAAAACAGTAAGGAAAAGTTATGCAAGGGGAAAAAAAAAACCTCCAAGCTACATTCTTTAACTAGATAAAGAACATTTTGTTCAGCCTTGGAGTATCTATTGTAATTAAATGCTCTAAAAACAGGACAACAGCCTTGTGCCAGCCATGCATACAAAAGAGACAAAACACGATGAAAAAAAAAACCCCAAATACCCAAGAACCATGCAATTCTTACACAGCCTGAAGAATGCCTGCCTCTCGGCAGAGTCCTGCAGTGCACTCGGGCGTCCACCTAAATGAATGCAAAACCTATTCCCCCTGCTAAGATAAATACATTAAAAATATATATTAAAAAAAAAAATAGAAAAGAAAAAGAATGAAATCCAAAGAAAACCCACAGACAATCAAGCCCCGTTCTGACTTACAGCTCTGAAAAATCCTGCAGTCTGGCTGGAAACGTCCATTGAAGAACTGCATTCACAGCTTTTCCCTAAAGGCAAGCGCATTTAAACATCTCGGGCTGTGCTACTGAAGCCGATGCTGCAACAGATGGGGACCGGGGCTGGGTGTGTTCCTCCTTCCCATCGCGGCGCTGCGAGGGGATGGCAGGAGCGGTAGGTAACGCGGGAGAAGGCAGGCGACGGGTTTCTCCCTCGCCGCAGGCTCCCTGCCAAAAAAATGCTTTAGGCATGGCCAGATCCGATCCCCCGACTGCAGCAACCTGCCGCGCACACCCCGGCGGGGAACGGCGGCACCGGGGGGACGGTACGGGCAGGGAATTCAACGTTGCGGGTACCCCGGGGAAGTTGGGGAGTTGGAATCAACCACAGACGTTTTTAATGTGATCGGATGGGAAAAAAAAGATCCTGTTTTCAACGGCAGAAGTTTCAGGTCACGGAGGCTGCGTCTGCATCAGCATCAAGCACTTGGGGGAAGGCAGCGTGGAGCAGCAGAGATGCATTTTCAGCTGCTGGAGTATCTGCTGCACCACAACAGCCCCGTTACCCTCTTAACCACGAGTCCGCTTTCTTTCTGCACAAAAGTCACATTATTTCTCTGGGTTTAAGTTTTCCCATCTGCAGCATGAAGAGAAAGACTTAATTGACTTTGTAATTTATTATAAAGACCTCGCTGGGAAAACACAGTGTCCGAGCGCAAAGTGTAACGTCCCCATTAAAAATAAAGATAATAATCCGGCATTGGAATAGGCTGCCCAGGGAGGTGATTGTCACCTTCCTTGGATGTGTTTGAGTCATTTAGATGTGGTGTTGGGGAATATGGTCTAGGGAGAACTTTGTAGGGTAGGGTAGATGGTTGGACTCGATGATCCCAAGGGTCTCTTCCAACCTGAATGATTCTATGATTCTATAACAGAAATTTTGAAAGGGTATCATTCTATGATTCTATGATTCTATAACAGAAATTTTGAAAGGGTATCATTCTATGATTCTATGATTCTATAACAGAAATTTTGAAAGGGTATCATAGAATCATAGAATCATTCAGGTTGGAAGAGACCCTTGGGATCATCGAGTCCAACCATCTACCCTATCCTACAAAATTCTCCCCTAGACCATATTCCCCAACACCACATCTAAACATCCCTTAAACACATCAAGGCATGGTGACTCACCCACCTCCCTGGGCAGACTATTCCAATGCCTGACTACTCTTTCTGTGAAAAACTCTTTCCTAATGTTCAGTTTAAACCTACCCTGTTGTAGCTTGAAGCCATTCCCTCTTGTTCTATCACTAATTACCTGGGAGAAGAGACCAGCACCATCATGTGAACAAGTGCCAGCGGAGCAATGCAAACTCTCCCTGTAGGAGCTGAGGGACAGTGAGGATGAGTTTTCTTCTTCATCAAGAATTTGATGAATATTTGAAAAATTCCTCTTTATAATCACAGCCAACTTTGATTATTCTATCAAACAATCTCACAGTGTCCTTTACTGGCAAAGAAATAACTCGCCAGACCATGGGGCCATATCCTTGGCCAAGATGCTCTCGAGGGCTGCCACAGATGAGGTCATCTCTGATAGAACAAAGCTAACATGAAGGCAGAAAGATCACCTCAACAGCTTCCAGTATTTTAAACAAAAGGCATCAAAATACTCGTGCAACAAACTGACACCTCTCTGGAGAAACAGGTGGCGAGATCCCGAGCCATGAATCATTGCCAGCCCTTTCTTGGCCATTTGGAAATAACATTTGTCATGATGTATTGAAATACTCTTCAACATGGAGGTTTTGCTTTAATTAATGGCTACTGGTCCATAAATCATTACAGTGAGGTGGGGTTGGCTTATGCATCACTATCTATTTATCCTATTCATTGCAGGACCCTGCGCCCTTTGCAGCTCAGTGCAACCAACACTGCCCTTAAATCTGTCTAAATGAAATGATAAATATCACTGAAGTCAGGCAGCACATTTTCTTCAGCAGCAACAAGGGTGAGGTTCAGCTGATGCCCCTTGTGTGCCAGGCAGAGAGCATGTCCCTGGAAATGGCCACTGCCCTCCCTTCCCTCGGTGTACTCAGTGCATCTGACAAAACCAGTCCCTTCGGTGCAAAAAAGCTGAAAATGGTACAGCTCTTCACTCACAAATGGCAGCTATTACTTGAACCATTTTAAGACAAGCTCAGTGGCAACCCTTTTTAACACAGAAATGAACAAATATTTAGAGCTTAGAAGGTTATTCCCCAGATAAATGAATATTTTATACATGCAGAATATACAAATAGTTTAGGAAAATAAACAAGCTTCCTCTTAAATTCTGCTTCAGGGGTACCAGAGAAACCAGTCAACCAGCTGGAGCAAGGAAAACATATTTGTGTGTCTCCTACTTGAGCTGCAGGAGAAAGGAAGGCACCTCTTGCTGACATAGAGCGGGCAAAAGGTAAGACTGGACTCATCTTGGAATAAAAGAGGTTCTCCTACAAGCCAGACTAAAATGCAAGGTTCAGCTCAAATGCTTTCCTGTATAGCTAACTGAAAAGGATTATTCTGATTAGAGATCAGATCAAATAAAAGGGGTATTAACAGCCAGGAAAATGTCCCATATCCCTAAATCATCCCTTTCAAATTACTCACAGGGTTCCGTTTGATGTAGCCAATTTCAAGAATCACCCAGATCTATTAAGGTGTCTTTTTTAAATTAATCTTCAAGACTGGTTCTTGTCTCAAAGTCTGATTTGGCACAAATTCTACCTGGAAAACATGCCTTTTCCTCCCCCACCTTTGGATAAGGAGCATGAAGCAGGAGAAACAGATTGCACAACTACATCTCAGATAAGCAGAACAGTTAATGGTTTAGATACCGTTTCATAAATATTTGCTGAACTAGTATTTGGATTCTGTCCAGTTTCTGACATCCATGAAAAACATCATTGAATAATTTGCCATTTTCTTTCACCCTTCTGGGATGAAAAATAGGCAGAGAGGTTTTATTGTTATCATTTCTCACCATTATTTACTGACTACTCACATTTAGGTTGATGTGTCCTGCCAAAGAAGCCCAACCTATTCTCAAATCTACAGTCCTGAGGTGTCCAAATCCCATTGATGTAAATATTTATGTATTCTTTATTAATTAATTAAAACCTCTCTTATGACTGAAATATTCCCAGACCAAATACCTGTGCTCATACGCAGCTGGCTAGGCAGCTAGGGAAGATCTGAGATAAAACCAAACTAATTTCTGAATAAATACCTTGTTTCAAATTGGGATTTCAAGTGCCTGTGCTCTATCGGAGACGCAGAGGCTCTGGACTGAAATGCAGCAGCCTCAGGGACAAAAAGCAGCAGTGAGTTAGTGCTCAACACGTTGCACAAGATGGTGCGATGTGAATTCACCCAAATAAAGTTAATAAATTATATTTTCAACTGTAGATTATTGACAAGTTCTAGAAGTCTGTATGGAAAAGGATCCAAAATTCTAGCAGTTTCCTTATGTATCAAGGACATTTTATACACCTCCAGAAAATGCCTTATTATAAGCAGCTTTCCATGCAAATAGCTATTTCACATTTCTTATCTTTTTTTTTTTTCCAATTCTTAAGTATTTGCATTTCAAACTCAGCAGCCATTATTCATTTTATAAATACGTATCTTTTAAAAAGATTTCATTTTGGAGCACTTCTAGATTACTCACATATTTGAACTGACCGTATGATTTTCACTCTTTACCAGTCAGTAAAGGGAGAAAAATCACCAAAACCCACTTGTGCTTTTGACAGTGAATCACTCACTCACTTATGGTCCAAAGACCAAACTATGAGGAAAACAGAATCATAACTATCACATTTTCACCAGTGTACAGCTACAAAATTACTTGCCCAACTGAAACAGAGTCAGTGTTGTACCAGCTGTACCTTGTTTTTCCATTTGAAGAGTTTAAAGATTCTGGTTTGCAAAAAATCAGAGCCAGACCCTCAATCAGCTTCAGATTTGCTTGCAGAAAATTCCTGCACCATTCCCTCGAGCTGTTCCAAAACACCAACTCTATTTCATCTTTTTTGGTCCAAGTACAAGCCTAAAGTATCATAAATTTCAAATTGGCAGAACAGCAACCTTCCACAATTTCCCAGAGGAGACTGAAAATGCCTGGCTATTGGTTAGTGTTATTTATATTCTATAATTTTCCACAAAAATCTGGTGGTTGTGTAAGTACTACATAAAATTAGATGAGTTCACGGGGTCTGTTTCCATTATGATTTCTTTGTTCTCACTAAGCAAGCAGTGGCATGAAATCAATGCAGCTACTCTCTGTGAAGGTACCACTTAGAAACAAGGCAGCATTTAGCGATTACAGAAGCACACAGTGAGGCAGAGCTCTGTGTGACAGGGCAGAGCTTTCGTTCAGTGGGTAATTAAAACAGATTTTTCATATTTCGATGAGGATTGCAGTCATCATATTCACGGTTGCCCTATTCCCAGTCCTAGGGAGCACAGGGAGCAGCATCCAAAAGCGACACACAATACAGATGTGCGCTACAGCCGCCTGCAGCCAAGAAGACAACACACTTGGGGGATGCTCGGGTGAGAGAAGTGACTCGTTGAAAGGCAGGAAAAGTGACAGCAGTAATTGGAAGACCAGCAGAGCCCAAGAGAAAGATGAAATGGGGAGAGAAAATTCCTGAACTGCACCACAAACTGCACCAGCTCTTAGTAGGACACCTAGGACACCTGAAAGAGTCTCTCAAGAGTTGATGTTTGGCAAAGGACAGCTGTTATCTGTAAGGACTGGAAAAGGGAGCACAAGACAAAAAAGCATTAAGCCCCAAGAATAAGAATTAAGGATGTCCTGAAAGACAGGAGACAGGTCTTACCCTGCTTCTAGTGTACCCCTTAAGGGCTTGACTGAGAAACATCCAACGTGGGACAGAAATAGCTCCACAAGAAAACAGGAGGAGGATGATACTGCAGCATCCAGAAATGGGAGAAAATCCCGTGGGAGCAGGAACTGGCGGGTTAAGAGTAAGAGTTCCAACCACAGGTTTCAGCACAAAATCCTTGTATATTTGTGTGTATACCCAATTTATTGGGCATCTATGAAACCTTGTACTCTGTAATATGAGTTTTCAGCTTCACTGGTCTCAGAGTGGGACCTCTAAGGACCACCACTTCCGTGAGGACTCAGCAATGGCAGCACGGACGAATGGAGATGCCTCAGCTCTGCTGCCACCTCCTTGATCCCTCTGCCTTCAGGCTGCTTTGTGCTCCCTCCCTTGGCAACGTGCACTGCTCTTAGGGGCTGCAGCAGCAAACAGGGATGGAGAAAGCAGTGCCAAAAAACACTGGGGAAATGGGGTGGAATAGTGAGGCAGCAAGGAGGAAAAGGTGATGGTAATTAGCTCCACATAAAACCAGCCACACCTGAACCGCCTATAATGTTTTAAACCTGGCTTAGAGTTTCTGGCTGAGTACATAGGGTGCTACAGCACATCTGCAGCTCTCTGGAGAGCACTAATTATTTACCTAAAAGAAAACATCCCCCTACAATAACATCACAGCTATCCAGGTATTAAGATGCTCTTCCACACTGCACAGCAAATTTTATTTTCTTTGGACCTCATGACTATTTGTCACCCATCTTAGGACTCAGTCATGCTGGACGTGGAGTTATTTCATCTCAGTTGCCCCCGTGACTCCAGGGCACAGGTAAATGATCTCCCTCACACTGTTGCACAGCCTGGCTGGGGACGGCATGTTCCTCATGTTGGGTTTTCTAAGGCACTACGTGCACGTAGCAACTTTGCTGCATGCAGGTTTAAAGTATGCAATAAATAGTAACCATTAACCCTGAATTGAAGCGAGAGCCCACCTAGAAAAGGGTAAAGTGGCTGCCTACATACAGTAATGGGCAGTTAAAATATCATCAAAGGTTTAGAAGCTGAAGTACAAAGATCTCTGCTGTTGAAAAAAAATATGGAGGTAACAGCACCCCACAGCATTTAAAGTAGGTCAGCATTGCCAGAAAATAAATTCTTTAAAATAAATATTTTGCAATGCGAAAACCTGACACGGAGCCACAAATTTACCGTATAGAATGCAGTAAATGTATTTGTTAGGTTAATGAAGTAAACCATTTTATCTACTCATTTTCATTTACAGAGACATGCTGTGGTTTGGGGCTGAACAGACATTTGTAGACTGGCATGAACGCTTTAGGAATAGCTACATCCACAATATTATGCCAGTTCACATCAGAAAGAGCACTCAGACTTTTAGACCGTAACTACAGACATTCACAGGGTTTTTTGGAATACAGACAGACCTTTTACCTGCGAGCCAGGCTGTTTCACCTGCAGCCACAGCCCCCGCAGGTTGCCCAGCTCTCGGGGAAGGGGCTGGGGTTCAGGGACCTCTCATCGGAGCCACATTCCCTCCCCAAAAGGATGCAAGAGGCTTGGAGGCAAAGCCTTGCTGTTCTACTGTGGCATCCACTAGCACAGTGGAAGCCACGTGTTAATGAGCTCTGAGATAGACACCATTTATGACAAAAGTTCAGTGTTTATTTAACAGGCTTGCAAATAGAAATTCTGGGTATAGGACGCATCCCATGAGAGTGCAGTTATTTTAAGATTAAATGTTTGATTTCCACCACAGGGACTTATTTACAAAAAATAAAACAACCAAAGAAACCCAAATAAGAGCAGACACAGAGTTTAGGTTTTACTTCCTAATTTTACCATGTCAATAATAATTTAAAATAATCTACCCACACCGGAAAGCAAAGTGTGCTCTCTAAGTCTCTGACCACAGGCAACAGCACTTCAAATACATCCTAGAAACAAAATTTGCCTAAAGAAAAGTGAACGCAATTTGATTTTAAATAACTCAATGAATAACCAACAAAATTTTGAAAAATCAAATACAAGTACAAATGATCATTGCAGAAGAAAAGCTTAGTCCATTTCTTTAGTATTTTGGTTTGGCTTTGGTTTGTTTTTTTTGTTTGTTTGGGGTTTTTTTTAAAGGTAAGACAGCACTGCACACAAAGCAGTCACTAAGGCATATGTGAAAAGGGTTATTTCATGTAAAAAAGGTTCATGAAATAATTTAAAAGGGGAAGCCTTTTAACGGCTGTAACCTTTACAGCCTACAAAGAAGAGGGTATAAACTGTCACTGGATTCTTCTTACTCATACCCTGATGCTGATCAATAGAAGAAATAATGTGTGTGAATACATATACACTTATCTGAAAATACACGTATATAGAGAGATACAGATACATATACAAAAGGTAGTGTTGCTTGTGAATATTTTTAAGTTTTTGCACCTCCTGTGGTCCATACTCCCTGTTGGATCTATATTTTAAGTGATGAAAGATGGCTTTGTGGTTGAGGTTGGCAGGGTGTCCATGTTCTATTCCCAGACCGCACTTGGATAAACTCCGGCAAGTCCCAGAGGCTGGAGCCAGCAAAATGTTGATGGGTCTGTCTTCTCAATTGAATCTAGGTTTGTTTAGGAAGAGTTCAATTTTATTTTTCTATTTAACATACTTTGAGCCTTTTTATAGGAATGGAAGAAAACTGAATTATTTTTTTTAAAACTTTGTACATTTGACACAATATTGGCCTAAACCTACAAATAAAATAGCAGCAACAGCTACAACCCACAGATGAAGCAACACTTGCTTGATTTCTCACAGTGAGTCCTCTTCCACAGAGGAAATGCTGCAAAAATACTGAAGGCTGCCATCAGAATACTAAATTATGTCATATCAATTAAAAAGATTAAGCAATTTGATCCAACATTCCCCAAGTCATAAAATAGCCCAAGTTATCCTCAAAGGATAAGGGAAGATCATGGGAAGGGGAGCCTAGATGAGATTATCTAGCACCAACTGCATTTTGAAAACCTGCTGGCAAGACCATTTCCATACCTCAAAATATCACTTGGTTTTATCACGTCTGTTTTAATCCCTGTGTTACAGTGCTGTGTTGGATAACGTAGGTCTAAGAGCTTACAGAAATCACCCTGCCAGTGCCCAACCACTTCCCTCCAGCTGTCAGCACCGGATTAGCTTCTGAACAGGAACAAGTCCCATACGCAGCAGGATCATCCATTTTGAAGGTTGGAGACTGAAATCTTGTTTCTTGGGCAATATTCAGTAATTTAAAGCACATTCTTACATTATTTATAAAATGTCTTTTCCTTCCTTTTCTAGTATTTTTGAGTCTATACAGATTTTCCAACCACAGCAGGCAGCTGGTGGTGGAGGTGGGTCCCAATCCCAGTCTCTAAGCTGCCTCCCTACATGACCACGGGAAAAAGAGTGCCACAGCCTGGTAGGTCTTATTTGCTTCCACTGATTTATCAGCAAGAATCACTTTTCCACACCAGGTTGTGCAGCCACTTTTGCAAAGAGCAGGAGTATCAATTTAGAACAAGGCAACGTGATCACAACTATTCTTTATTTGTAGTTATCATAAAAAAGGAAAAAAAAGATAATATGGCATTAAATAGGCAGCATGAAAAAACCTAAGGAAGCATTTGGCCAGGACACCAGGAGTAAGTGTGACAAACAGCACTGCTGGATCTTGATCAACAAGCAGCTGGTGGTTGAGGGCTACACAAACCACTCCAGAAAGTCTTTCAACCTTGCCCTGGCTGTTGGATACCTCTGCAGTGCTCCTGCCAAAGATAATTCTCCCCTACAGTTCATTAACATATTCCGAAGAGAGAAATTTATTTACTTAAGAATATATTGATTACTAGATGTATGTATGTATTAGTACCAGCACTTTTTTCGAGAATGCACAAAGTGTCAACTATTTTAGAAGAAAAAAAAAAAAAGGGGGAGGAATCACAGTTACAAAATGCATCTGGATTACCTTCTCCTACCACTTGAAGTGAAAACATTATGAGTGTGGCATAACATACCAGTTATAATGTCCTGAAACAGAATAAACATTTCCATCCACGTACAGCCTGAGATATTTGTTTCTCCAGGACCACTGCCTCTCTTCTTGCCTGCAAAGCAGCCTTTGAAAACAAATTTCCCTGTCCCTCAGCCTTCCACTCCAATGCTCCTGAAATACCCATGTTTAACAAGTTGCAGGAGGTCCTTGGGGACCTCCTGCTGAAACCCTGACAGCACACAGGCAAGTGTAATACACTGTCTGCCACCTCAGCTAAAGCTTTTTTGATGCAAGGTTTTTCTCTACTGAATTCATTCCTTGGTGTTAGAGCCTGATTACCTCTCTTAGGACCATCAGTACAGATTTCCACTGAAATTTTATCAGCAGACACTATTTCTAGGAAAGGAATAAGAGAAGCATCTCTAACTCAATATTTGCAGCATAATCTTTCACTGCTGTTGGAAGCTAGACTGTGAAATCAGGTTTTTGTGTAATGCAATGACATCTCAAGCAGCAGTAGACACAGAGCTATTTTGGTTTATTTTGTCTAGGCAGAAGAAAAAGAAGCAGAAAGGAACTGGGAGAAGAAAATTAAACCCCTAGAACTGCCTGGAAAACACCATTTCAAATGTTAGGTTTCAAGGTCATGGAAGGAAGTGACCACTGACTGGGACTATATTTAAATGTAATATGAAGCTTAATACTGTGCTTATTTTTAGGCAAGAATAACTATTCCTCTTTCTTCTGTACAAACTTGTTCTTAACAGACATCCTGTCCAAAGAGTGATCCAGGACAACTTCGAACATTGACAGGAGTGCAGTATGGTGCTGTCTGCAGGAATATCAAGGTCTGTTATATTTTCCACCACAGAGATATCAGCAGTGCATTTCCACGGTGGAATTTCCTTCCCTATGGCCAAGACCAACACCTAGTCCAGTCATGATGATCACGTCCGACTTCAGCCTACATCCCACCTGAAAGCCAGCCCAGTCAGCATCCCCAAAATCTCCAACTCTTTACTTATCTGTTTGTGATAACTTTACTTGTGGTCTTCAAAGCCATGGCTTGCCCAGACAAGTGATTCAGAGCCATCCAGGGAAAACTGAACACCAACAACATCCACTAATTTATTACATGGCCAACCTTCCTCCTGGATCCATTTCCCACTTCAATTTTACAAAAATAAATAGGTTCATCTAACTTAGTCCTAGAGTTTGAGGTTCTTGTACTGTAAGGACAAACACTACGTTCTTGCATGGACTGAATATTGGGTGACCGGGAGGAGAAGAGGTGATTTACACACTCAAGGTTAAAACAAATGGAGGGGTTTGGGGCAGGAGGGATTTCCTCTTCTTCCTTCTTTCCTGTGCCAGTGTGAAAGTGCTTTGTTTAGTTGGTTTTCATCTTTTTCTGTGTGGTCCCTTTTCCACAGCCACCTGGGAAATTTATCTAACAAATTCTTCCTGCCAGGAAAATAAATTTCAAAGTAAAAAGCTGGTAACACCCTTGATTATTCCAGCCCCTTTCCTGTAGCACATCATGGTGGTTCCTTTAGTTTTCATGATAGGACTAAGCCTTGCTATTGGAAGCTGTGAATGTGCTATGGACTGTTCTGTGTCTCCGTGTATAGGATGGAATAAATGTCCTGTAGATCCTTCTCGCATGAAGCCTTTGGAGATGCCCAGTACCATTGCTGACAGATGAGCAAGACTTGGAAAGAACTGAATTCATTTACACTGAACAAAAAGCAAGCACAGCACTTTGGGGATGTATCTTCAAGTTTCCATCTCTCTCACACACACACATACACAGCCACAACAATATACTCATTGGCCAAAAGTGCCATTGCACACAGATCTTTTTAAGAAACTCCATTTGTTGTTCTAAGCAACCACCAGATCAGTTTGTTCCTCCAGATGCAACCGCAAACATTCAGCTGCTTAAACTAAGCTCTCTGGCCAAATTCATCTCTTTTTTCATCGAGGAAATGAGGTAACAGGACAATACAGAGCAGTGATCATACCCCACTACTGAAATTCTTCAGTTTATAAAGATCACTAAAAGGCAGTTCCTGTGTCAGCTACTCAGAAAGTTGCACAGCAAGTCAGTGGCTCTGATATTTTACAAAACTAGTTGTAAAGTCATAACTTTGATATACGGCTCCACCCACAGCCACATGCTCAAAAGAGGGTTTGCATCTGAATCTACTATTTGGCAATCTCCATTTTAACAACCTGGTTTAAATTGCCTTTAAGCCTTGCCAAACTGTAATGAGAAAGGGCAGAATTTTTCCAAAGCTACGTCTGCCCCGAACAGGAACTGGCTGGGAAAACTTCAGCCAAAATACTTAAGCCATTTCTAAAAAACATTGCAGAAAATATTTCATTTCTGTATAAGAAACACTTTTCTGGTAAATTTTAGAGGGAGTTATCTAGCTCCTTGGCTTGAGTCAAAGAGTTTTGATTTGGCAGGGCAGATTGCATCAGGCAAACATTTCTGTTCTTACAAAAATGCACCTAAATTCATCTACTTTATACAAGGATTTTGATGCTTACACTGGACAAGCAATGGCAGCAGTGGGACTGAACAACTGACAGCCTCAAAAGACCAAAGAGGAGAAGGAGTATGGAGAGAATTTGTCTAGACTAGCCAGTAAGCAGCCATGGTGTCTGGAAATACCTAAAAGGAGCAGGAGATTGAGAGTCAGAGGACAGAACCTAACACTTACTGGGCAAGGGGACTGAAATTGAGTTCAGATGCCCACAGAATGGAAATTGTGATTAAGAAGCAATAATGAGGTAGAGACAGTGCAGAGTAGGGGACAGGCTGAAGGCAGAGGAAGAGAGTGAAACAGATTTGTCAGTAATGGGCAGAAGAATTGGTTCACTATTGTCCACCTCCAAAAAATTAAACAGAATCAATTTCTCCTGAGGAAAGTAAAGATACAGGATTGGATCATCTGACATTATGAGCAGAAGTCAACTAAGATTAAAACACCTAAAATCAAGTGTCTCACCACGAGAGTCTACATATGACCTGGTGTTTAAACTCATAGGATAGTAAATGGATATGAAGGGTGGCATTCAGTTGCCTAAACAGAAATCTCTATTGCCATCTGAGGCAACAGAGAACACATCTGAGACACAGGGCTGACATCTGCCACAGCATCCACACATGACCTGTGCTCTACAGGAGAACACTTCACCAATTTGTCAAGCATCCTTTCACAGGAAATATGTTATTCTTCTTTGTGATTGATACAATATCCTCTCCAAAGAGAGGACACAAGCTGATAGCCCGATGTCAGTACATGTGACACCAAGGAAGCTGAAGGCCTGGCAGGGCACCTTAACTCAACACCAATGGTGTAGTGTAAGTTTATACATGGGCATCTTAAGGCATTTGTAGAAAAGAAAGGAATTTAAGTTGGACAAGTTACTTGTATCCAAACATTTCCTAGCCTCTGTGGTGCTGACTTTGTAACCTTACCAATATCCTTTCGACACTTCTCACTTATATAAAGTCCTTAGATACAAATTTGGACTGGGATAGTCAGAATCATCTAATGAAATCAATAGAATCCTCTTTGATTTGTAATAGTCAATAAAATAGCACCATGCACACATAATGCACCGCATGTTCCCTACTGATAGGTACCTTTGCCAACTAAAGCAACCCCAGAGCAGCTCTTCCCAACCACCAAAGACAAATATGGTCAAACAAATGGCTTCTGAAAGCCAATAGCAAGGCAAGGTTGTCACTGAGAGCAAGGCCAGGCTAGCATGAGTTCTCTGCCTCCTGTTTCTCTGTGCTTGAGGAATTCAAACCCACTGAAAACTCTTGACGTAACTTGTGAAGACCAAAGAGGAAGCTCGAAGCACCATGAAAAGGTTAGCGAAGAGAACGACTGGAAACACAGACATGTTTTGCACTACGTTAACCACGAACAATTTTTGTTTGAAATCTCAAACACAAGATCAAGCAATTCAGGCCTCAAACCTGATGCGGATATTTGGCAATCACAAATCTGTGTGCAAAAGAATAAAGAAAACCCTGCTCTTTGTACTGCTGCTATAGCTGTTTACTTTCTGGCATGAGTTCGCAGTTCCTGAGATCTTATAATACATTCTGTAACCACAGAACTGTAAAGGTTTGAGAACTTTACTAGACCTTGGGCCAACAGTTCAACAAACAACTACAAAAGAAGAGTTCAGATCTTCAAAGAGAAAGAGGAAGGAAATCAACTGTCAGCTAGCTTTTAAAAAAAGAAAGAAAAAAGATGTAGATGATTTATCGCTTACCAGTTTACTTTGGCAAAAAAAAAAAGTAGGAGCCTATGAGACCAATAGTGAAAGGGAACAGAAGCTTAAATTTTCCCCCCTGCAAGGAGACACTGTATCTCTTTCAGCAGGGATGGGCCTATGTAGACCTTCATAGGGCCACCAAAGGGCAGTCTGTCCCAATCCCTCTCCCGTCAGATGACCAACATACAGGCAGCCCCATCACACTAAGTGGCACGTACCTGTGTACTTCTTCACATCAACATACATGTGCTCACACAATGAGCACCAAAATTACCTTCCCCACACTCAGGTGACCTGACACAGCACACATCTAGGCTGAAGAAGCCCTTAAGAAAAGCAGCGGGTGAAATGTTCTGTATCCAACTGCTACCTCTGGCCTTAACCGTGGAAAATACTTGAGATGTTTAATGCTGGTGATCTACCCAAAGCTAGAAAAAAAATCACGCATTTCAGAAAAGGAGAAGCTAAAAATCTTCAATGAGAAAGAACCGTAGCCCACACATACTCATTGGAAAACCGCAAGAGAAAAATATCTTAACATTTGTTTTACTCTGCATATCTCAACCCGGGGATACAGAACTCAGCCAGGACTTACCTCTAAACTGCTCTTCGCATCTCTTGTGATCAGGGGAGTGCCAGACACAGAAACTGAGGTCAAAAAGATCTTTTCTCTATGCTTCCCTGGCTGATCCCAGACAAGGAGGAGGAAGATGAAGCCTGACTGGAAAGCACAGGAGTGAAAAAGAGGCACCGAGATATGATAAGACTCAAAGAGTAAGGGCAAGGGAAGGGGACAGATGAGCAAACAGCAAAACAATGTAGAGAGACAGAAGATGACAGTGGACCACAACTACAGGCAAGAGAACAGGAGACCACAGAGATATAGAAAAATGGCTCTGCAGTTAGGAGAATTTCCACAGAAATGGACAGAAAGCAGAGAAAATATGAGAACAAGATATAGGGAGAAGAAAAGGAGAAGAGTCAGAAACAATCAGGTCGGTCGTGTCACAAACAACAGAGTTAAGAGTTTCTGCTGTATGTACCATACATACAGAAAGGTTAAACCAAAGCCATCTCAGAAACCTCAGCCTTTTAGGTGTCATTTTGTTACTAACTGCACAACATTTCAATAAGAAGTTCATAGCTCCACACCAGATCCCCTAAGAAGGAATGCACAGATGTTCTTGGGAAAAAAATCCACACTATCCCTAGGATAATGCCAGTGTGTCATCTCCAAACTGTCCTAACATTTAATATATTTCAAAAGATTTTCGAATACTGTTGCTATTTCTTCTGATGAAAAGTTTCTGATTTGTTGCTTTCACTGAAGGAACAAGATGAGCTGGAAAAACAGCCAACAGCTGTTTTTCATATTTCAGTTGCCTTATAAATCTCTAAATCTCTCATGGTTCTTACAAACCTTTAAAAGGTATTTTACAGAACTTCTTTTTTAATAAGTATTTCTTGACTATTTAAGAAATTGTATTATCCCTTTGGAAACATGTCTTCTCTTCTAGGTTAATCCATTATCATGCACGTTTTCTTCCCACAATGGAAAAGTAGTTATGTCCAAGAAGCTCCATACAGGATTTTTTTTGTTTGTTTGTTTAGATATGAAAGGAAGTTATTACATCAGTGATGCCACCCTTGCCCTAACCAACAGTGGGTATATAAACTGGCTTCATCTGGTGGTGCACTGCAGCTTACTAGCCATGTAACCTCCGGGAGTATTTAATTTTATATAGCTAATCTACTGATACACTGCTATCAATTCAGCTCGCTAATTTTGACAATCACACATTTGTATGTATTACTCATTATCACTTCTTTTGCTCCCTCTTATTTCTGTCCTTTCATCATTTTGTTCCGCACATATAAAATATGAAGTCTTTAAATTTTGTCCTCACTGAATAACAGATCCCCATCTCTTGGGCTCTCTAGTTTTACATACAGGATACAATTTCTCCCAAATGCATCCTAAAATACACATATTTCAACGTGGTTACATCCTTTCTCAGTCTCAGTGTTGTTCCAGTGAAGTATAAAGTAAATTTTGAATTTTTCCCTTGAGGGGCTGAAAGTTAGGATTATCCTGCTTAATCTCAGTCTTTCTCATCCTCTGCTTCCACCATCTCTGCTATCCTGATGAAAAATTAACCCAACCAGTTGAATTGATCCTCATAAAGACGTATTCCCATCCATTATTTACTCTGATGTAAACCAACACAGCAAAACCATTCAGAAATGACCGTTTCTACGTATCATTTGCTCCAATATGTACGTGCCAATCGCTGCTACAGAAATGCTCTCAGAATTTCCCTGCCTCTTGCAAGTTGCTAAAGCCAAACACTCCAGTAAAGTTCTATATGAGAAAAATAAGGGAAAACCCCGATATTATCATCCACATACACAAAAACAATTTGAGCTGAGAGAAACACTTCAGGCACCCACATAGTGCTTTATAGGTATCATTAGTGGCCAGATGATGAGCAACTGAAAGTGACTGAAGACGTTTCTTGTAAGAGCTACAGAAGGAAGTGACAATCTATAATTTACTTTATTTTTCTAAGTAGGAATACAGCAAGAGTGCAGGAAAAAAAAAACGTGATCGACAGTCCATATATAATTCAATATGTTTCACTTAGGAGATATCAGAGCCTTGTAATTAGTGAAAAACAAAATAAATTTTTTTGCCAAAGAGCTATCACCAACTCAACTCGAAATAACTGTAGTTTCAGTGAAAGAGTGCAGGGTTAGTTTAGAGAATGGAATTTAATGTTATCCCAAATGATAAGGCTCTTAAGCTTTGCTAGTGAAAGAGCCAAACCAGCCCAAAACAACCCAGAGCAGACTGATGACTCTCAAGTACTGTTTGTTAACAAATACCACATATTAACGCTAATAGCAGTCCAGAATGTGCCTTATATTGCCAACAACAGCAATCTCCACAGGTCATGTTTCCCTACTGATATCCCGGAATATTTTTGACCACAAATATATATTACATGAATCTTAAGAAATATTTACGTCAATGATAGCAACTAAGAATGACTCCAGGAAAAACATCCTACCTTCCTCTAGTACCTTAACACCTTAAACTGGTAATTTGGTTCTCTTTGTTGCCTGTCCTACATGGTTGTAAGGTTTTTGAGCAGTTCCTTAATAATGCCACCTTCAAGCCAAAGAAGTCTGTATCTGGCAAGGCAGCCCAGCAGGCAAACCCTCAGGGTGCTGGGAGCAGAAAGAAATTCTGAAGCCAAAATGCTATTCAAAAGTTTGAAAATAAGTTGGGAATTTACCCCAGGAAAGGTCTGCAGCCAGGCCTGGCTGAACTGTTGGCTGCCGGGGAAACGTGAATCTGGATGGCTCTTCAAGGGACAAGGCATTCACCTGCTGCCAAGGAGCAACAGGTCTGCTCCCATTCCTGAGCTGCCAACGGGCTGAAGTAGCTTTTGCAACACACAGGGTAAATTAGCATGAAAAAGAAGTGCAACAAATTAAAAACGCTATGAAGATGAAGGCAGAAAGTGTCACAAATTAGGATTTTCCAGGCTGTGACTGATTTGTGGGTTGTTCTTCAATTATTCTGGGTTTATAAGATCGTTACTATAAATATACTCATTAAGCCAGTGCAAATATTTGTTGAAGCTGTTCACCTGGTATTCATTTTTATGGAATCGCATAAGGTATTTGTAGGCCAAAGTTTAACACCAAGGTTCAGAGAAATGCTGATCGTGTTAACAAGGAGTGGAGTTCACAAAAATGGCCAAATAAAACTTCTCACGCCTAGGGAGTTCTACAAACACATTCTAATTCATCTTCACAATAGCTCTATCGAGGAGATAAGGACAAACTATACTCCTTTTTTAGAAATTAAGGCAAGAAAACCAGAGAAAGTAATTTAGCCAGAGTCATTCCGGGAGCGGGCAGGAGCTAACGAGCTTTTGATCGTTAGTCACGCACTAGTCGGCACATGCCTCGGATCTACCCGAGCACCTTTTCTCACCAGATCCCAGGCGAATTCCTCATTGCAAGGTCTGTGCCTGTGTCAACACTGCCAACCCAAATTCCTGCAGAAAGACATGGGAATCCTTTCTAATGAAACAGTGCGGCAGCGAGATGAATTAAGGACCGCTTCTCCTTGCAGGCTTGGCACATAACTCTCATTAAAGTTAACAACAGATACAAGACTCATGTGCAAGGGAAAGCGATTAGAGCCTTAAATCCAATCAATGTCAGGTTTCCTGCATTGTTCCACTTCAACAACTTCTTTACTGCCTACACTGATGCTGCTTTCCCAAGGAAGTTTTTTTTTTTACTTCATTCTTCTTTCTACAATGATTTTTCTTAGAAAAATGCAAATATTCTGTGTTTTGGCATCACTAGCAGAGCTGCCTCTGTGAGCAAAAATGGTCACACCTGGATAATTGGGAAGGTGAGGATTAGGGACTGTTACAGAATTAAGGACTCCAAATAAAACTATAAGCAAAGCTCATAATGCAGTGAAGGTCGAGAACTGCGCGGAGGGATGAAGATGTAGACATCTTAGAGATATGTTTTAGGGATGGTTTTTGTCAGTGTTAGGTTGACAGTTGGAGTAGATGATCTGAAAGGTCCCTTCTATCCTGGACAGTTCTATGATTCTGTAATTCTATATACATGCTCCTTATTTCTTTCTTCTGTTGAAAAAATGCACCAGAAGATTTTGGCAAATTGCAAGCTTCTTCTTGAGCAGGATTCTCAGAGCGAGGAGGGCTCAGCAGTTGATATCCCACACACAAACATATACCGTTAAGCTAGTGTTCCAGTGAACAGTCAAGCGTTGTGTTTGGGTTTTTTTTACCAAAAACCATCTAGACTCAACCAGGGAAGGACTACACCATGGCATTCTGGTTCCACAAACCCCACTTTGCCTACCAGCTTAGCACACGACAGCTCTCCTCCTCACAACCCACCACAGCCTCTCACCAGGTTTGTTTCCACATCCCAGACCCTCCAGATCCCAAATCAAGAGCCAAGGGTGTCTTTTCAAGACCCTTACTCTGTTAACATGGGCCAAGGGAAAGCTTAGAAATGGCGTGTGCATATTACACAAGAATTAAAAAATAAAGCTAGTCAAGAAAACATGGTTTACACACAGATAGTGTAAGATATCAGAGCAGATGTAAATTAGGGAACATTTCTAGAGATGTATGATGTGTTACATGACAGGACAGTCTTAAGATTGGCAATAATACAAAGCTCGGTCATTTTTAAGCACAGAGAAAAAACATTGCATATATAGAAGCTTCTGAAACATTTCTGTCACCAAAGGAAATAACACTCTGCTCTCCAACAGCATGAGAAGCGCTTTCTACCCGCTCAAACAATAGCCATACTGTCACCTGTGTGACCACCAAGGTCTGCAGAGGAAATCTTTAACTCTTTTTTCTCAATTTGTATAGAGGCAGTAAACAAAAGCATCCAAAAACATGTATTAATATATATAAAACAAATATGACTGCACTGGAGGTTTTTTTTCTCTGGCTTGTACTTTTCATTGTTCAAATGAGGGAATTAGAGAGCAGGAGGCACAACCCTATTCTATATTTTAAGATTCTTTTGAGGGATCAATGAATTACTGCAGCTACCCAGATGAGGATAAGACCAACATCTCACATGGGGAGGTTAAGAATAAATCACAATCTAATCTAATATAATCTGAAGCAGTAAACAGCCTCTGAGTGAAGAAGAAACATCAGATATGACGTGCCTTGAATTCTGTAAAGCTTTTTACACGGCCACTCAAAAAGCCCTCATAAGGGCTTGCCACTAAGGTTGGAAGACTCCTGCAGAACATTACTGTTGGCCTGGTTGTAGGCAGTGCTTTTATTTATTACCTGGATAAGAGATTAGAGAAGATACTTCATAATAACTATGAAATTATTTCAGTTAGACTGCATGAGGTTTCTGAGCTTTCTTAGGGACAGCAAGAGTAATGCATATGATCTCACAAACTGAGACATGATCCTCATCCATGAGATGAAATGCTATAAACTACAAAGTGCTAGAGAAAGGAGGAAGGAAATGCCTAAATATAAAGCAGGGAACAGCTGGCTATTAGCTGGGCTGCTGAAAGGGATAACTACTTGAGGATGAGTCAGTGACACGAAACTACTGCAAAAAAGGACAAATGTCACAATGGGTACACTAGGAGAACTGTCAAACAGCATTAGAGGCAATTTTTCCACTTGATAAGATTTTTATGGGTCCCCGTCTATATCTTTTTTTGCCAGAGCTTCTTCAAAACACAGTGCCCCAAAATGGAACAGTCCAGAGAACAAGAGGAGGATTATTAAATATGGTCTGTATGTTGATAGAACTGGGGTTTTAAGACTAGGAAAGAGAAGACAAGAAATAACATGCCAATGGTCATGGTCACTAAGCCGAGAACAAAAATAAATGAACATAATTTGCAGGAAATAAGATTTAGGTTAGACACTAAGGATAATTTCCTGTCAAGATGGCAACATAGTTTAAGACACAACCAAGGGATGCTGCAGAACCTGCTGCTTTGAAAGGTGGCATACCCTACTAGTAAGAACTATCAAAACCAGCTTAGCTAGAAGTGGCCTGATTTTGTTAGCTTTGGAGACTGGATCTGAGTTTTGTAACATTCCACACACTCTACTTTCATGGAAAAAGTGGTTTTGGATGAGGGAGGCTGTGGCATCATGTCCTCCTCTCACCTGGATTCAGCAGAGGCAGCTCTTCAACCTGTACATCTGTCTGTGTGCAGGACCAGGATGAAAGAGTTGATTGTGGGAGCACCATGTGCTCCTTAAGCAGGGGGTCCCTCTTTTCATCAGTCCTGCTGGCTCTGTGTGACCTATCGGCTACCCAGGACCTCAGTCCAGTCCAGCTACACCCATCCTACTTCAGCACAAGAGGCTGAACTGAGTCATCTCCTGAGGTCCAGAATGGAAAGCCAATGCTTCCAGAAGGTGTGTCACAGAGATGGGACTTAAGACCTTGGCTTTGATTTCATAAAGGTTGAATCCATTCTAGTTTCAATTGTTTTCTACCACTACAGACAATATAATTATGAGCTGTCTGATGAAGCACAGCAGAAATTAAATATAGTTTTCATAGCATTAAAACTGGCTCCCTTCACCACACATCACAAATGGAAAGAAAAATACATATTTGAATAGTCCCAGTCTTACGTGGCTCTAATAGCTCTCTGGTCTGCTATAGTCTTCAACACATTCTTACAATCACAAAATTTGCAATCATTTTTTCCCCTTTCATTCAGTGCTTATGTATTCAAATTATCCACGCTAGAGAACAACTTACACAAACAGGATTCTAGGTAAAGTCTACAGTTTTCAACAAATTACTTAACATAGAAAATAACCCTTGAAGCACATGAACAAACATGCAGATACTGATACCGTTCTTGTTTGTTCCTTAACCACATTCAACCATTTTCCCTGTGCACTCAGGACTTTAACCAAGATTGCTTTAGCCAGTCCTCTGCTCCCACAGTGAATGGGCAAGGTCCTGTAGATGCCAACTTCTTTGTCTTTCAAGTCCTCTTGTCTGCACAATCCCCTATTGTGGAGGACTGTGGCGCCAGAAACATGGCATTATTTTGGCAGAAACTGCCCCTTCCCTTCAGCAAAACCCAGGGACCACTTTTGGGAAAAGACAGCTCCAGAAAAGGTAGAAAGATTAACTCACAAACAGGCTGAGCAGATTTTCTGATTCGGTGTTTTTTTATTCTATTTTTACATTGCAAAATACTCCAACCAGGCTAAAATCCCACCCAAGCTGTTCACCAAAGGCTTTAGCTACATCTCAGCAATCTTGCAAAAGCACAAGCACTTTCCATTTCGTTTATAGTGAGAACACAGTACAAAGGCTGCCCATAAAGTCAATTGATTCGGTGTTTTTTTATTCTATTTTTACATTGCAAAATACTCCAACCAGGCTAAAATCCCACCCAAGCTGTTCACCAAAGGCTTTAGCTACATCTCAGCAATCTTGCAAAATACATGAGCACTTTCCATTTCGCTTATAGTGAGAACACAGTACAAAGGCTGCCCATAAAGTCAATCACAGATTCAAGAGCAAAAAAGCACCCTGATTCATTAATGCTCCTCAGCCAACACACCCTTCTGCAACCAGCTCCATAACCCATGAGAAGATGAGGACTGGAGCTGGGAGAGATGAACTGGTTGCCGCTGTACTCTAACACTGAGCCACACCATTGTCCTTGTTTGCTTTGCTGTGTATGGATTTTTTCTTCATACACTGTCTGGGTAACACTGACGAAAGCAGAAACATTGATGAAAGCCCTGTTCCACCATAGCGGGCTTGCTGTGATAATATTTGTATAATAAATAAGTGCTGAGAGTGCAAAGGTCAAATATGACCCTGGCACTGTATGACATCTAATAATTAAGCAAGTTTTGGAGTTTCAAGGTTCAAGAAACATTGGCTTGATTAGTGTCAAAGCAGTAAGCACTATGTTTGAAAGTGTTTTATTGAGTGTAGAAGCGAGGAAGGAGAATTTAAAGCAGCCAAAAATGTAAAGTTTTCACTTTGACACAGTTCTTTATTCCTTTTGCTTTTAGCTGGAGAAATGCAGGCACAGTATGATGCCCAACCAGCCATGCAGCAACCTGTCCAATTTACTGCAGTGCTTGGCAATTTAAGGTTTTCCTTCAGGTGCTGACAGTCATGATGCAGAAGAAAAGCCACATGACTAATTGCAGCCTGCGCTCTCTCTGGAAACACAATATAAAAGAGATATGGGGGAAAAAAACCACCAAATCTTGCTGTTTAGGTGGAGTTCAGGAGCTAGACAAAGAGATTATACTGTTATGTATGTCCATCTTTCCATCCCAGCCTGATGAACACATTCCTCAGGATGATGACAAGGAAGGCTCTGTGTGGTGACAGGTCATGCAGGTGGAGGACGGTGGGCTGGCAGTCACAAAAGCAGGACATGACTCCTTTGGCCCCCAACTCCCCAGGTACCGGATACAGATTGTTAAAATCTCTGGTGATCAATGAGAGATGCCCAAAAGTGGTAGTGAACAGCATGGGCACCTTCTCCTTTAGAAACAGGGACTTATTCCCACCAAACAAATTTTGATCCACAATTTCTAATTCTAGTCATCTCTTGTTTGGCAATTATTGTCTTAAAGTAGTCCTTGGGGATGTCACCAAGCCCAATTCATTCTTTTGCTCTGAACTATATTGACCCCCAGAGAAAAACACACGTTACTTCAGAGAAATTAGAGAACAGCCCCTGGGTAAAGCTTTCTGGTTTGTTTTCGGTTTTTGTTGTTTTTTTCTTGTGAGAACACAAACGAGATTTACAATCTGAAACTTTCTGTACCAAATACAAAATTTTAAAATATGGGTCAAATTTGTAGTGTAAGGAGCTTAATTACTCTCTTAAAACACAGTCTATGTTTTCTCACAGTTATCCTGCACTGCATGAGACAAGTAACCAGCTCAACTGTCCAAGGGAGGCTGAGAAAAGAGAACAAATTTTCGCCACGGCATTAGAGATGACAACTGCTGGAGGCAGGTTACCAGACTTAACTGACAAATTATTTCACCTGCTATTGCAAATCCTGCATTCCTAAGTACTTTAGACAAACCTCTTCATAAAGCTCTTAATCTGCCACTTGAAACAATTCCCAGGCTGGAACATTCAACTCGAAGTAATATAAAGTTAACCCTCGCCAAAGAAAACTCCCAGCTTTAAAAAGATGTGATCTACAGCAAATGTAGCTTGAGTCAGATACACGCAAGTACATTCAAACTTGACTGATCTGTAGAGGCAGAGTCTTTTCTTTTAAGATGGGAAGAATCGAAAGGAAATTAAAGGTTAAAATGGATTAAGATAAAAATCATGCAAATGAAGAAGCCACAAAGAAACAGGAACTGCAAGCTGATTATTTTTAACAAAACCCGACATACCAAGGTATAACGATGAGGCTGAAAAAGGTAACTCATGAAACAGATAATATAAATGAATTAACATAGCCAGAAAGTCTTCCTTAACTGTTTGCAAATTAAAATATAGTTATATAAACCTGTTCAGGTCAACAGCAATTTTACTCCTGAATTAAGATGCTGGGTTTGGGGAGTATAAAATCTTCCCAAGTGTAGATTACAATTCCTAAATCCTGGAAGATTGCATTATGAAGTCAACAGGACACTGAGTTAAGAGCCTTCCCTGTTGCTGACATACTTTCTGACTTTGAGTAAGTAATTTCTCCTGTGTATGTTTCTGTTGAAGCCCCTCCTCAGCTTTTACCACAAATAATATAAACTCCTCAATGCAAAATTCTTCTTTCACTGTATGTCTATATAGGGTCAAGCATCAAGAGGAACCAGGATGCACCTTAATGCAAACAACAACAACGAGAGATTCATAAATCCCTCAAAAGCTGTTCTTCCCACATAGTTTGATTTCAGCAGAGGCCAAGGAACGTTAAACAGTAATTTCTCTATTAATCCCAATCACTTGTGTTTGACCTGTTGTATGCCTTCTACTGATGATCTCCACTTCAGAATATAACTGGCACTGAAGCTTCAAATACATTAATTACAGGTAGAAATCTGATTAGAAATTTAATTGTAAACCAAAAATCCAGCTATCAGTTAAAAGCAATCTGCACTAGAAAGATTATCTGATGTACTATCACCTGATAACTTATAGTCCATGTTTGACAAGGATCTACTAATGCTTATTCAAGGAGATTTGTGCATGACTCAAAGTGGAAGGGACTCCCAAGTCTCTAGTCCCAGCTCCTGCTGAAAGCAGGGTTGACAGTGAATGAACCAGGTTGCACAGGGCTTTAGTCAGTTTCGCCTTGAAAAACTCCAAAGATTCATAATCTTCGATGAGCTCAAAGAAATTACCCCTTTCAAAACAACACAGGGGGTTTGGCCTCAAAATAAAGTTTTTGTGTGATGCTCCTCTGACTCAGCCTGACGTGGAAACATTTTACTGTTGTACAGAAGGTGTTTCCATCTCACCACCATCTTAAAACCCCCAGACGTTGCATTGATGATAGAGTGACATTTTGGGTCCATGTAAGCTGGAGATGGAATTTCCTCAGGTTCCAGTAGAGCAAGTCCCTGGCTACAGGGCCCCAAATATCCAGAGATATGAAGCTGTACTCAGAAATTCTCACTTGGAATGAGGATTGATAATCCTGTTAATTTTAAGGAGACAAACTGCATTTTCAGCAGCCTATCAGTTTCTTAACCAGCCGATGAGTCTAAAAGGCATTTCTCTAAGATCCAGAACAGGACCATAAGATCAGAGGACAGCTCAGGTTAGAAGGGATCTACATAAATCTTTATCCCAATCTCAAGCTTAAAGCATGGTCAGCTATAAGGTCAGACCAGAGGTTTAAAAGAAAAACATGGCCACACCATCAAAGTGACTCTATAAACACTCCATATTTTAAAAAAAGGAAAAAGAAAAATCATATTTTCAATTCAGCATCATCTGAGTTTTTGGAAAACACATTTGGAACATTCAGTTTTGGTTACACAGGAAAACAGACAACATTGGGTGGACAGTGAATTGTTTTGGTGTTATATAAGACATTGGTTAAAAATCCATGTGACTTCAAAGGGAGGTTACACAAGATTATAGACCTGGGGTGAAATTCTGGCTCTGATTAAAATCACTGGCAAAAATCCCACCGGTTTGACCACTGCCAGCATTTTACCTCTAATCTGAAGTGCCTGTGTTTTACCATGAAAACCCAGGCAGGCAAACCCAGATGTATCTCATGAGGGCATCTCCCTGCAACAATAAAGCCTGGACAACTTTTTTCTCATCTCCCCCAGAGCTGTGTGTGGGTTTTGTCTCATTTTTAAGATATTCTCTCTTCCACTGTAGATTTTTCTTTCTATACAAATTAGGAAGACTGTGTATGCAAGCAAAAACAATGGAACTGTCTGGGGAAAAAAGCTATAAAACAGATTTTTCTGTTCTTTCAAGCCATGTCTTTAGGAACAGCAAGGAGCACAGAAGCCTTCCATTTCACTGCTTTTCCCCACCTCTGGTAAAGCTGGAGAAGCCACGCTCAATCTTCAATAATGGCCCAAGGGTGCTATCCTGACACACAGCAGCTTGCAGAACATCCTTTAGCAAAGCACCCGGAGATCAGGGCAGTGCCTGAGAGATCCAGGTGAGTGCTGAGGTTGGGAACACTGTTCACATCAGCATTTCATCTGCACATCCATGTTCTCCTGTTTAACATCCACCTGCCTTAACCACAAGGACACTACCAGGGCCCATGACTATAAAAAACAGCTTAAAAGAAATCACTGAAGTGTTCCTTGTGCCACAGCTAATGTTTCACGTGGAGACTGGCAGCCCAAAGGCAGTCAGATTAAAAACAAATTCTGATCCTGATCTTACAGTGTTTCCTCATTCCCCGCTTGACTGTTCCAGTGTGTCCTGCACCGGCAAGCACAAGGTCAACACCTCTATGTGTAACCATCACAGCAACAGAGAGAGGCCCAGCCACCTTCTGTGCTATCCAACAGGAGATCACCCACAGCCGTCAGTGCACAGATAAAAACACGCCTGATACAGCCCCCTGGATGCTGTCTGGAGATGCTCGCTCTTCCCACCAAGCACAGAGGTTATGTGTTATCATATATAAACCCAAAGCATCCCACCTTCCATTGCTGGGAATCCATCCTAATGCCACCGTGTGTTTCACTCGTGCTTTCAGCACAGCTCTGCAGTTCAGCAAGGGCTTTTCCCTGCCAAAAAATGAGCACAATGCTCATTTACAGCAAAAGTGTTGTGACAGTTAACTGTGTAATGTTTGCAAAGGCCTCTGAAAACATTAATCACTATAACTTTCAATTATTAACCTTGATTATTACTGCTTATGCAGGACTTTGGGTTGGGGTTTACGAAGGCAAGAGAAGATTAATTATAACTTGTCCTAAAAGCAAAATAGGAGGAAGTGGAACACCCTCAATTTTGCCCTCATGAAAACGTGCAGTCACTTAGAGCAGGCTGAAGATGCTGAGATGGCCAAGCTCATTAGCCAGTGTACAAGAGTGCTCAGGCGAGCACTAAGCCCACAGCCCACAAGAAAGAGACGGGTCGATTCCTGCCTCTCAGCGGCACACACACCAGCAACACACTCTCACAAACATAAAATGCTCCTTCTCAGACTGGCTCAGTGAGAACCCTTAACATGTTCACAACTGAAAAGCATCAACTCGGGAAAAAACCTCTTCCCAAAACCACAACTGTGCATTTTGTCACAAAGGTCACTTTCTGTAATCTGCTACCGTCAGGAACTTAACACAGCAATAATGATTTAAATTCTGGGGTTAACAGAAAATCACCCAAAACCACAACTGTGCATTCTGTCACAGAGGTCACTTTCTGTAATCTGCTACCGTCAAGAACTTAACACAGCAATGATGATTTAAATTCTGGGGTTAACAGAAAATCACAGATTCACAGAATCTTCTAGGTTGGAAGGGCCCTTAAAGATCATCTTGTCCAACTGTCAACCTAACTGACAAAAATAGACACCCGCACAACAAACAAGAAGCATCACCATCACTAACCCATACCTCCCAGCACTACATCACCCCGTCTTTTGAACACCTCCAGGGATGGGGCCTCAACCACCTCCCTGGGCAGCCCATTCCAATGGCTGATAACCCTTTCAGTGAAAAAATTTCTCCTAATATCCAGCCTGAACCTCCCCTGGCGTACCTTGAGGCCATTTCCTCTCGTCCTGTCGCCTGTGACTTGGGAGAAGAGACCGACCCCCACCTCTCTACACTCTCCTTTCAGGGAGTTGTAGAGAGCAGTAAGGTCTCCCCTCAGCCTCCTCTTCTCCAGGCTGAATAACCCCAGCTCCCTCAGCCTCTCCTTATAAGACTTGTGCTCCAGCCCCTTCACCATCTTTGTTGCCCTTCTCAGGCTCTTCAATGCAAGTTTTAAAGTTTTCGGTGTTTCAAATACATGCAGTGTACTCTTCTGTGCAGAGCACAAACATGATGTGACGGTGACCCCGCTGGGTTGTGGTAGGAGCAGGAGAGGCAGCTGTGGTTCAGGGAGATGGGTGCCGAATTAATGCATGCTCAGAACTGATATGGAACATCCAACACAACTTTTATGTGAAATTACACCCCTTGTAAGACTGGGAACGTGTAAAACACAGCATGTGAAAGGCTCTTCAATGCAAGTTTTAAAGTTTTCGGTGTTTCAAATACATGCAGTGTACTCTTCTGTGCAGAGCACAAACATGAGGTGACGGTGACCCCGCTGGGTTGTGGTAGGAGCAGGAGAGGCAGCTGTGGTTCAGGGAGATGGGTGCGAATTAATGCACGCTCAGAACTCATATGGAAAACCCAACACAACTTTTACATGAAATTACACCCCTTGTAAGCCTGGGAACGTGTAAAACACAGCATGTGAAAGAGAGACAGCACTGCTTTTGCTTTTAGAGAAGTTAAGCAACTGTCTAGTTTCTTCAAAAGGCCTGTAGGATCCACAGATCTTTTTTTACTTCTCAAAACAATCAAATCATAGACTTAAATCTACCACAGCCATCTTGCACTATGAACTCTAGTCCCCAAAAGTATCGACATCCCTGTACTTGCCATTGCCTGAACAGATGAAACAGCTAAATAACAAGAAAAGTTAACCCACTGCTAGCAATAATTACAGAGTCAGTAATTTTTTACCTTGATCATATCTCCCTAAAGAAGGAAGCACTGCACTTTAGAAGACCTCAGTACAAAGATTACCTGAGTTGAGCAGTTTAGGCACCTCTGCAAGTGAAACTGTGGTTCCTGTGCTCATACCGAAAAACTTTTGTGGGCTGCAGTAGCAAGAGTAACCTAATTTCTTCAGAGGATGGGGGGTTATTAGCTTAGACCTCTTTGGCTGAACACACTGTGTGTGCTAATCAGAATTAATATGCTTGATTCAGCCGCTATTTCTTTATTTGGATCTAAATGTTCACAAAATCAGCAGGGATTTTTTTTTTTTTTTAATCTTGCAGCAGATGGAAATTTCCATACTACAGTTCTGCAATGATTGTAAACAGGAGACTGGTTTCAACATCATCAGATCTTAACCCTTTACATAAAGAACGGTGGCTGAATAATCTGTAGGGAAGGGAGATCAGGGCGATCCAACACGGGCTCTCTGCGAAAAGGAGGAACTGAAACTGAGAATTACATTTCTGCTCAGCTCCCCATTTTCAAACTGTAATGAAGATGAAGAAAAAGGAAAACAGTAAAAGAAAAAAGCTAAAAGAAACTAAGAAATAAGTCACTAACTTCGTAGAACTTAACACTTTAAAGTTAAAATCTGAATAAGTCACTAGCTTTGTAGAACTTAACACTTTAAAGTTAAAATCTGCATCTGCTCCGTAATCCAGTAGTACATATTAGCTTGCACGTGACAAAGTAAACAAATGATAAGAAAAAAGCTAATACAAATTCTACTGGACTCCTTCCAGCTCCCTCGGCTCCTAGTTCAAAATATATACAAGCTTTTAATACTTAATGTCTCCGTTTTTCAACCATGGCATCCAAAATTTGACATCTTTAGTCTTTTGCCATTAACTCTGTGAAAAGGGCAGAGTATGCATCCTGAAACACAATCCTTCTCGTTCCCCTTACCAGGCTGCTGTGTGGGAGGAAAAGCAGACGATGCTGTGGGCACCCTCCAGCCACGTGCCATATCCCTCCCATTCGCTCTACGTGCTGGAGATGCAGCGACTCTGCCTCATCGTACCTTTAATAAAGCATGTTTTCCAGAAATATGTGTACACAAGAAAAGGAGATGAAGTTTCTGAGTTTCCAACTCTTTTCCTGTGCTCAGCAGTTGAGCTACTTCAGGATTTGCCTCAATCTTCAGACATCAATGGAGGGATTAAATGTTTCAAGAGCGTATTTATATAATCCAGGCCTAAGCTAGTTGAGGAATAGATTGTCTCTGCCACACCTTTCCATGGCAGCAGCCAGGCAGGTTTGCTTTGTTTTCCCTCCAAGAAAGAATAAAGTAAGATAATAATAAAATAACAGCTTTTAAAAGCCAAATATCTAAACAATATCTAACAAGTTTCATGGTGATTTGGGTTTAAATCCCAAATTCTAAGTGTTCCTTAAGGCTTAAGTTATAAACCAAATGCAAAACTGTCAAAACCTTGTGTCACACCTAGCAAACACAGACACATATTTCAAGTTCCAAAAGAACATTTCAAACCCTTGAAATACAACCAAGCTGGTTAACAAAAGCACATTCTCCAGGCAGAGAGGTTCTGGTTCAGGACTTCTGTACTTCATACCAAGAAGTGGTCCAGCCTTGTGCAGTTCGCAGTCTCCATTGGAGAGGACACCCCCCAAAGTCTCATTTGAACGTGCACACCTTTTTTAAGATTTACTAGACTTCTTTCATGTCTGTCCTTTAACATGCTATTCTCACGAAATCCTCTTGCTATGCTGTTATAGCAGTCTGAACAAAACTAAAAGCCAGATCCAGTTTAAGCCTCCTTCTAGCATATTTTTGCCACCAAGGGACTATCATTTGGTCCCTGTAGTTCTACATCCACTAATTAAAGACAGCATCTCATCTGTATGGCAACACTAACCATGCAAAACCAACCAACCATCTATCACATTCATGAGCAGAAACATCGTACCACCAATAAAACTAGATATTACTGCATCCTTTCAAAATAAGACAGATGTCCCTCAAAGAGGGGTCTCCTTTTATTCTTTGCTTAAACCTAATGGGAGGGAGCTGGAGAGCCTGGTCCTTTGTGAGTACCAGTCCCTTGAATTCCTTGGCTGAGTTCGCAGCCTATGTATAGCCTTTGATTAATATTTATTTGACCATTTTGACTTCCTTTTGAGTTCTGCATATCTTAATGGGCCTGGTTTCACTAAACTGGCAGTGATCCCTGCTGATCATGAACCAGAACATCTCTGCTTGGAGAATGTGTGTTTGTTAACTAGCTTGGTTGTATTTCAAGGGTTTGTAATGTTCTTTCTGAACTTGAAAGTTAAATTTTGTAATTCTATATGCATTACAGACAGAGTCACACAATTGTAGGGTTGGAAGGGATTGTAGGGACCTTTGGAGATCATCTAGCCCAACCCCCCCTGCCAAAGTATCCATTAACATGGATACTTTTAGAGACTGTGTTTTTATTTAGAAAAAAAAAGAAAAGTAAAGGTGTCACACACAAAAATGGCTACTTGCATACACATGTGAACAGGGGCTACGGTTTGCTGCTGAATTTTTGCATAGGTTTGAACACCCTGCTCCGAGAAAAGATCTGTAATTGTTTAGTGGTTGGGCTGCTGGCAGGATTCCCTGCCTGGGGCTGTTTTTATAAATAGGCCTGAGGACAAACAAACAAGCTACTAATAACAAGTGGACTGTTCTGTTTCGACGCAGCCCTGGCTTTGTGTTGTCCAGCACACGAGACGCTCAGACGGCAAATATAGCAAAACCCGTGGCAAGAAGCAAGGGTAGATCATGCCAGGAATCAGTGGCACTTCTATTTCTCTAAAATGTTAAAATTTCAGTTCACTAAAATAAGCTTAATTTGGGGGAAATACCAAAATACACAAGGCTCTGTATGGCTGTGCTGTTTCAGATCTCCATTTCCACTACCACTAGGGAAAGTTAAGAAACCAGGTAAAAAGGCTTATTATCCGACATCACCGACACCAGAAAGCCTGGTGAATGCCTAAAGCAAGCTGGTCTTGCCTTTTCCACCAGGTTTTTTAACCACAGCCCACTCATAACTATATTAAAGACCTGGACAATACCCAGGACATCCTGTTTGACTCTGACAAAGTTCTCAGGTTTGTGAGGAACACAAAGGTATCTCATCACAACTTTTACTGGGAGCTTCTCTTTCCATAGGTAATCCACTGGGCACTTCAGCAAAAGCAAAGGTAAGATTTCCTGCCACCTTTATTGCAGGCTGTTCACCAAATCTCATCACACTGCAAAATTTTTTCTTGTTTTTAATGTTTTGTGAAGCTGATTTAGGCTTCTCAGCTAAATAATGAAACCCTATTGGTCCTTCAGTACCTTTCTTTGAGAAAGACACTCTCTTGGATATCTTTCTCTGGTATTTCATATACTTCTTTCACTTTCAGGAAATAACTACAACATAAGTAGAAGATATTTTTCACCTTATTTTTTTACCTATGAATGAAAGTCAGAGTTGTTTATAGAGGAACAACACAACCTGATGCAGTAACTCTTCCAAGCAGTGCAGCTATAATAAATTATTTTGGAGGAAGGTAAGGAAAATTAAGCCCCTTACCCTTTTAAATTTCTCTTCTGTTGCTTATGGATTTTATCTCTGTTACTTAGAGGATGATCTTCTCCAGCCTCATTGGCCTTGGCTTCCACGATGTAGACATCATAACTTTGCTGCCTGCTGCCCATTTTCTCTGCTGAGCTTCCTCATGGAGGGGCTTATTTTTCCTTTCCATAATTGCATTGGTTTTGCTTTGTTTTGTCTTTTGTATTCTCCTTGGAGATCATAGTTTGTCCCCACAACTCTCCTCAAAGACTTAGTGGCTCTCTTATCTCTTTCTTTATGTCATTCAGCATTAGCAGCTTAGTCTGTGAAAACAAATCCTCTTTTTTGCTGATAAGAAGAGCCCCTTACGCTCTTCCTTCCTCTTTGTTTTCTCTGTGGAGGGAAGATCTAGCCAGTTCTAACGCCACTTCATGTGATGACGCAGGCAAGAACGTGAAGTCTAGTGGACCATAGGCAATTACTACCGAGGTGAGCACTTTTCTGATAATACCCAGAAACGATAGAGTCAGCAGGGATTAAGGAAACAACGGAGCGCTCAGCATTTATGGCAACGCATTGATGCATTCCAGGGTATGTGCTGCAGCCCCAGGGGAGCAGCAGTAACATCGTTAGCATAGATGAAAAGACTCTAGGTAATAGTATAAAAACACATTTGCCCAGAAGAAGATCCTCTCTAGAGGAACTACATTGCTCCTGACTGCAGCAGAGCAGAAAGAGGAGCTGGTAGGAACAGCGGTGGAGAGAGCAGCAGCTGGTTTCTCTCCAGAATCACCAGGCACAGAGACACAGTTCCCTTGGCACGGCAAATGCCATGCAGCCCTCCCAGAGAGTGCCCTCATCAGTCAGCTTCACTGCCACAAGATGAATTTGTTCTTGGTTGAATTTCAAATGGTCCACAGTCTGCAACATAAAGCTATCACAGCTGTCAGCAAAGCATAACTTCTCAGACCTCCACAGGAGGGTGGCTGGGTGAACAGACACCGAAACGGACACCAGCATCCTCTCACGGGGATCCAGACTGGCAGATGAGCAAAGGCAATGCCATGCCAGGGGTTAGGCAGTACCAGCTCTCTGGATACATGGTCTACTACAGGACTCAACCCAGCAACATTTCCAGAAGCACTAAATCCATAGGAAAAGAAAGAAAAAAAAAAAATCCTTGCTAAAGCATAAGCATTACCAAAAAAATTACTTAAACATTTAGTTTACATACATGCAAACAGCTTTGCTCTTGAAATCTTGCTCCTCCTCAGCAGGTAACTAACAGCACAAGCAAACCTTCAGAGCACCTACTTACACAAGAAGGGGGGAAAACGACATTCTTTTTCAGCTTTAACGAAACCAGTTGTTTCTGCAACTTTCTGCCACCCTGCTATACACCAGCTGCTCCAGCCCCACCGTCAGCTTCAGCCAATTGTAGGTCATCAGTTTTCAGCACACAATGCAGCTGAAAGCCAATTCAGCTGGTAGCACTGCTGGAAAGGACTCATTATTTGCCCAGATCTTGTATTAACCTTTTATTTCCCTTGAATATCATCACAGAAACAAAGGACACCAGAGAGACCAGAGAAAACAGAAAAATAAAAACAAACAAAAAAAAGGAAATAAGAAAGGTTTATTAAATATAGCAGAAAGAAAAGGGAATCAAAGCTTTAAAAATTATTCCAAGCGTTATCAACCTCTCAAGCCAGCTGGAGAAGACCCTGAAGAAGAATCTGAGCAACTTCAACTTCAAATGAACTCAGCTTCTCTCAAGAACTACGTACCCCGCCAGTAAAAGAAGTGTGAAAAGGAGGTCACCCTGACCAGAGGAAAACCAAAGTGTAAGCTTAGCTCCAAAGGTCACGTTGGTTTAGCCAAAGCACCAAACATCTACCCCATCCGCTCACCCTAATCACTCTCTCTACTGTATATTTAAAGCTCTAGACAGCTACTGCTGCTGCAAGGATGACAGACCTAGCCCTAACTAAACATGTTTAATTCTGTCTTAACAGTTTGGTCAGATAATTAGTTTGTCTTCCTGCAGTAAATTGATCTATTTTCACTCATAGTTCTACAACAAGAGGTCTATAGGCTATACAACCTATAGCAAACACAACACAAATACTTTGCAAACACAACCCCTGTTTTAGTGGGCTATAATTTGACAAACTTTGGCAGATGTTCCCCTCAGATGTACATTTTTTCAAGCTAGGTTTTTAGCTAAAATCAGGATTAAAAAAAAAAGCAAAGTTAGAAAAAGAATTTTTTTTTTTTTGTCAAATAAAAAAAAAATTACAATAATTAATCAAAAAGATCTATCAGTGTCACTAATACCATGAAATCTGGTAGAGTCTCATGGGGTAACACAGGTCTGTCTTGTGCCATCTCCGTGAGACTCCATCCAACTCAGCCCTAGTGACAAGTCAGACAGCTGTGGGACAGATCTCAATTTCTAAGTAAATTCTTCCAAGATTTAGTTTGTACACAGCAGACCCTCTGTTACCCCCTGCAAATCCCCTTGCTCTTTCTCTTTGCCACATTGGGCCACTCAAGTGCCAGCTATGAGAGTTGAGAGTAAGGAGGAGTCTCTTGCTGGCATCCTGGGCAGCATGGAGGACAACTAGGAATTTCAAGTCCCAAGTACAAAGAGAAGCAATAATCTTTCCATGAAAGAGCTTACTGAAACCTAGGTAAACAACCTCAATGTGTGTAAACTAAACCAGACACTTTGGTGAAGATACCAAGCTACTGTGCTCACTCCCTAACAGAAGCATTAAGATATCTCACAGAAAGGACTGGATAATATCAATGAGCGGAGAATTAGAAATCAGGTTCACTTAATCAATTTAATTAGTGAGTTTAGTTTAATCCTTAAATTACGTACTTATGGACTATAATTTTGTCTAAAACAAGCATTCAATAGCTAGATAGAGATGATCCAAAGTGTACCTGTCCTGACAAGTCAACTGGGAGCTATCATTGTAATGCTTCTATGAATAAAGCACGTGTGATTAAAGCATGCATCAGGAAGCCTCCAGAGCAGGTAAAAAGCTTTCATACCATATAGATATTAGCACTGTGAACACTCATCTGGAATAATGTGTACAGTTCTGGTCATCTGTGCTCAGGAAAGGTTAATTCAGCTGGGAACAGGTGCACCAAAAGACTATTTTGCCCATGAGGAGAACACGGAGTCTCTTGCGGGACGTGACTAAGACAGCTTGGCTCGCTCCGCTTCACAGTTGACAGCTGAGAGTGTATGTGATCCTTCTCCAAAGTTACGTAAGGTGGATAAACACCACCAAGGGAGAAGAGAGATAAAGGCCACTTTGTGGGTGCAATTAGAAAATGGAAACTGATTGTGAATAAATTTAGGTTGGAAATTAGGAAGGGAAAAGAGTGGAATTCTGGAGGAAAGCTCTAACGAGAACAAGAAACATCACTTCTTTTCAGGCTGATGAAGTTTATTATTGAGAGGATACAATGGGGCTACCTACAGGGGCAGGAAATGGAAAAAAAATGGTGGGTTAAAGAAGGCTTCTTCTTGCTTTATGCATCTTTTAGAGCAAGAAAGGAAAGAAATAATAGTTCTTTCTAGCAATTTTTTTTAGGATCAAGAAGTTCTGCTCCTATTGTGGAGACCAATAGCTGTCAGATCTGTAGAACAGAAACAGTTCAGATGTCTAATGACTGGAAGATCAGGAATGGCTGAGGACATCTGGAAAGGAGCTGTGCTATGTATAATGTGAGGGTCAGCATAAAAATATAGGATGATTCAGAAAGGTTAATTCTGAACCGTTTTCCAAATTTGGAAAGAGAGTGGTCCACAACATGTGGCTACATGTCAGAGAGTGACCTTTTCTGTGTTCAGAGTACGCCAACCATATCCGTTTGCTAAACCTGCATCAAAACATACTAAGCTTGTCATAAGAAGTCCTTGCTCCCTGCTGCCACACTTCTGGTCCTTCTTTAAAACCTCACATCAAACGTGCTGCAAGGCTTATATGCAAAAATGCACATGGAAATATGGGTGTACGCAGGCACACCCATATACATATATACATGACAACCATGGGATACTACTCATAAAAACATATCATCTGCTTATACAAGAGTCTCAAATGCCCCAAGATTTGAGGAAGAGCTGTGTAATGACTCCAAAAGGGAAATAAGATAATCCTACCTATGGAAACTGACCAACAAGCAGAAATTACCTCCATAACCCACTGAATAGCCTGGAAAAACAAACAAGTGAGCGAATGCTACTTCTGTGAATCTGAAAGAAATTTATTTTTAATAGATTTAAAAGCAAAGCTCAGAAAGAGGAAGGAAATGCTTTAAAAGTGAAATTACAAATAAAACAAGGCAGAGAAAGAAAAAAACCAAACTTCCTGAAAATGGATGGGCAAGGGAACATAGAGATATACAGCATTGGTATTTCAAGCATTTGACCACCCACCACCATGGTCCCTACTTTCACCTGTCTCAGCCACCTGGCAGACTACTTTTATGACATCTAGAAAAACCAGCCCCTCACTGGGAGAATGCTGAACTGATTTGTCACCCTCTTCCAGGTTCAAAACATAGTTCCCACGGTGAGGGCGTCCTTCGCAGCAGATGCTCTTCCTCAGCTCTCCCCAGGGCTTCGGGAACAGCCGGCTCTCCAGAGGCATCAGCTGCTGGAACTTTGGGAGTCTGGTGACCTGTCTTTTAAAATAGTGGGAGTAACTTCCGCTGCTCCCTCAGCAGTGCTTACACGGAGCCAAGAGCATGCCAAAACACTGCTTGCCCTTGCATACAACTGGAGTAACAAAAGAGCAGCTGCGCTCAGTTTAAGGCAAGACTATACTTTCCCACCCCTTATTTAACATTGGCTTATTTCCATCAATGAAATAACAGCAATGAATGGCAGAGAGGGATGTTTTATGGGGAGCCGTAAGCTCACGGCGCTATCTGATTCTGCCTCGACTGGGACAAAGCGACTTCATCCACAACTGAAGGCAGTAAATCTATTGACACAGGAGTCTGGCAACAGACCTCATCCCAGGTAAACTCCTGAGGCCAAAGGGAACCTCATTATTCTTGCTCTTATATATGAAAAGCTCCATACGGAGTCAGTGCAGAATCAGGAGTCGAGTGGTCCAAGACATCTGCCAGTGCCGAATTACCTACGGCAGTCTGGCTTGAAGCATGATGGGGTTTTTAGCTCACATCTAAGACCAGGGAGCCATTGAGCTCTATTTTCCAGCTTGCTTTAGACTTGGGCAAGTAACTTGTTCCAAGCTTTAAATCACAAATAATAATATTTTCAGGGCAAGACTGGCATTATTAACTCAACCATTTCTCTTAAACATTGTGAAATTTGCAGAAGGAAGGAGTTTAGTGATGATTTTTTATCAGAGTTAGGTTGATGGTTGGACTAGATGATCTGAAAGGTCCCTTTCAACCTAGACAATTCCATGATTCTATGGCTCTATGGAGGAGGGCAGTGCATTAGGGTTATTATGTTATGTTGACTTTCTTTTGAGGAGAGTTTTAAAAAAAATACTTGGATCAAATACCCCATCAATAAAATCCTGGATATCTTTCACTTATTTGGCAAGTTCAAATAAAGCAGGTGTCCCTGTGAAAACTTGAATGCACTGAAGGTTGACATCAGAGGGTACACTTGCGTGATAAGAGCTACGCTCTACAGAGGATAAATTCAATAGCACATGGATAACAAGATGAGACTGGGGAATATCAGGATCTTACAATTGCCTGAGAATCAACAGTCTGATGACTGGTGATATTTTACATGTTAGATTCAGAGTAATTAGGGCATTGATTTTACTTGGTTCACTAGGAACCCCTCTAAACAATGGCCAGTGCAGGCAGCCAAAGGGCTACAAAGGCTCTTGAGTTTACATGGAATGAACAAAAATATGTATTTCTCTAGGCAAAGAGAAATAAACCACGTGTGTCCATTCAAGATCTCCCAACACTTTCCTTTAGAAAATGAATCTTGACTCCAAACTCTGTTCTACACATTTTATTTTTTGGCAAAGTCTTCCTTATCAGATATTCCAGATGAAGTAATTTTCTTGAATTCCTGCATAAATTTTCCTAGTACTGCTAAGTGCCAGTGAAACACCTAGTGATCTCTGTCCCAGATCTATCTGCGTCAGTCATATATGGCAAAACATAACTTCTAAAGCACTTCAGAGCTTTACATATGAGAAGGTTTGTATCGGTTCCAGAGTTTACTCCACGTACTCTGTACCCAGCCAAGAAACTAACTGCCAGAAGATCAGTGAAGCAAGCACTTGGTTTGGGCTACAAGCTCCTTTCAAGATCAAGAACAAAGCCACCAGGGTGTTAGGGTCGAGACTGCCATGTTTTATACTTCAAGAATATCCTCTTCCTCTACAGCCCTGATGTGTGGAAGAAGCACAGCTGGATCCAAGATAAAGCAAGCTTGTGGTTAGGAGGTTGTACTGTTGCTCACAGTCTGACTAGACTTGGCTTTAAACACCAAATTGACTGTGTATTTTTGGACTGGTGAGGAAATGAGACATTCATGACCTGATTCAGAAACTAAAGCTTTGGACAAAAGTTAGTTTAAAAAATCTGTTAATGAATTACTAGCAACAGCTGAGTTTATGTTTGACTGAATTTCCATGGTCAGCTTAATGAATACATATACTTGGAAAAGCCTTAACCAAGATGAACATTCATACTCGCTCTGCTTTGAAGTTACACATAAAATACACAAATATATCGCACCAGTCGCAGTTGCTTTACATGTAATTTTCCAACAATAAAAAGTCAAGAGCAAGAAAATGTTACAGCTATTGCCAGAACACATAATTAAACTTCCTTCCCAAAGTTATAACCTCCTGCAGCCCTGCAGCCCAACCAATGTGCCAAACCAAGAACTCCAGCTCCAGCCCTTGGAGGCAAGTCCTGTCCCTCCACTGGTGTCACAGACCCTTTTCTGAGCAGTTCTGTAAAATGACACACAGTCAAACCCATGGACAGCAGTGCTGAACAGTCTGATATAACAGAATATCCTAGAAAGGAAAGTATGAACTTCTGAAGGCCTATTTTTAATTAATTACTAGATGGAAATGAACCTTTCTGAGAACTTCTGGAAACTTCTTGGAAAAGTCAAGCTTTCCTCAGAACTGGCCTTGTGTGCAAACTGGGACAGATAAAAGAAGTTTTTTTACTATTAAATAGATCATGATAAATTCTGACACGATGCTTAGAAAAGAAAACAACATTAACTAAATCACCACGATGATTCCAACCAAAAAAATCTAGCCACGTGTATACTACACATAAAACCCCCCATATATTATGCAAACATACATAAACCAGTTTGAATTTACAAATACTCAGCCTGTGCACAAAGGTATACTTTATTTAAATGTCTGTTATAAATCCATATAAAGTATAGGACTTAGCCTTATAACTGTCTCTTGATCTCATATAGTTACCAGGCCTCTATTTAAACAAAATACAGCTTGTCAGAATTCTGTTTGGCCTTTTTGTGTTTTGTCTTTACAAGGGGGATGTGAAAGAGAAAGGCTTAAAGCATTTATTCTGGTCTGGGCACGTTGCCAATACCCACAGAGATATTTTAGGTTTTCTGGCTCACAGTGAGTTCAACCTTTTACCTGCCTCCCCATTTAGACCTCTGGAAGGAACCACAGCTGCAGAATTACGTTTGTAACACAATCAGAATAACAAAGAGGGTGAATCACAGCATTAGCCATATACTGCCACTCTGCTCTGGCTTCACTCTCCCATCCCCATTGCAGATCTCTTATGGCAGGCATTTTGCACAGCCTTGTTAAATGTGGTAAGATGTGTGGTAAGCAGGGCTGTAAAAGTTGTCTGCAAGGAAAGAAAGCTCTTGGAAAACATCCACAAGAAACATACATGTTTGTCAAATAGAATTATTGCAGAATTGGAAAAAAAATATGATATTTTGGTATGCATTGATGAGGTATTTACAAGTACACCACACTTTGCTCATTTATACTACTCAATAAGCTTTAGGTGGTTCCTTCTCCCATCCCTCTAACCTGTAGAGAACCATAATGAAATCTTAACATTCTCATCTGGTGCAGAAATAGTGCCTCCAGCTCCGGTCCCGCTGATGTTTGCGGTTTCAGTGTTGACAGGGAAAATATTCCTACTAAGGCAAGTAACACCAGAATCACACCCGACATATCTACTGGTGAGCAGCTCATACAGCTGGAAATCTCCTTCCAGCAGGTTCAGCCGCTCCCTGTTCTGCACTGAACAGGTCACTTAAGCCCCCCAAAAAATTCCTTAAATCCCCTAAAATATTAATTGTGGGTATCCTCCATGGAACAGCAGGAGCCTTGTGACTCCCATTAGCGTGAAGTATCCCATGGGCAGACAAAGTCATCAAAATTTCTGAAAAACCTGATATTCTTTCCTGAAGTTTGTCCACATCTCAGGGATATAAACATATCTAAAAATCCTTTCCATAAAGACCCAACATTGAATTCTGTGATTTTTGTGGACTTTGTATTTTGTGATTGTGGTGGGTTTTAGAAACTGTATCTAGAGATAGCAGCTAGTGCTTTTGCCTGGGGGAAAACTGCTGAAAGAATATTATTTGCATGGAGGTTACAGTGGCTTTCAGAAGTTCAAGAATTACAAAAATAGGAGCACATAATAAAGAGAGATCTGATGTGAAACCTGGAAGACTGGGAAGAAGATTGAGAAACTAAGATGCTCAAAATCAGTCCCAGTTAACAAAGATGTTTAGGAGATTGCTGGGAAATGAAGTTCCCAGCCCAGTGCCAGGAAGTGGGATTTCCACACTAGAGTGATAAATATCTGGAGTGGTAATTGCTGGAAGGGCAATCCCGCCTGTCAAAACAGAAGCACCATAATGGACTGTTGGGAGGAACTTTATATGATGAACTTGATTTGTGCTCTGAGTCACAGTCAGTCTTCGGGGCTGTCCTCAGGATAACTTTCACAGCACTAAATTTACATAATTTTAACCAAAAAGGGATAAATCTAACTCCTCGGATAAACCATTCTATCTTTCTGCATTCTCACTTTTCTGCAATGCTATCAGCAATCATATTTCTACCGGCAAATAGTTTTCCATCTTCCTTAACTCTATTATCATTTTCCATTTAAAACACACTCTGGCATAATCAGACTGCTTTTCAAGACCAATCAGCCCTGGTAGGAACAAGTGTCTGTCCCAGAGAAAAAGCAATTGCATGGGCATAATCAAGTTACTAATGATAGGTCCATTATATAATCAACAAATTGGTGTTTCTGCTGGCTATTTCTTTTCCTCTTGCCTCCATAATAGTTCTCGGTTCAATTAGACATTTGCGATTCATTTAGTAAATGGATAAACTAAGTATTTGGATTTTTACCAATTGTGCTGCATTGTGCTGATTACTAATTGCAGCTGTTGCACTTCACTGCAGAAATATTTACTTTTCAGCATAAGTATGATGATCTTTCAGGCACAGATGAACATGCAAGTGCTCCGTGTATCACTTGTGCTTTCTGTTTCCTTGATGTAAAAAGTCTTTTCATCTCCAGGGGATGTTGAATCCCAGCGTGGGCTGGGAGCTTCCCTGTGTAGCTGAAGTTCCACTGTGTAATAAAGCATAAATCCACTAATTTTACTTTATGAATCTCACTAAGTTTACTAACTTCATTTTCAATTGCTCGTAATTTCATGTAGCTTGTATCCTATAGGATAAACATTCCATTTTCAGGCTCATCCTACCAAATAATCATCCCTTCATCACTGTCTTTACCTGGCTTTTTTCAGAGTTCAAGCAAAATACGATGTAGATATTTCAGCACAGCGGGTCTTGAGAGGAAATTCTGTTTTTTCATTATGAATTAAAACCCCCAAAATATATCATTTTGTTCTGTTTTATTTATTCTACATAATTGATCTGCAAAGCACTTCAGCCTGCTCTGGGTTAGAGGACACAGTACAGAAGAGAGTCTCCTGGATATTTAAAACCACTTCAGCAGAACATATTTTGAAATACCACTAGTGTGTTACATTCATAATTAATTCATTTAAATTTCCCATTCCCAATATTTAGGCAATACCAACTAACTAGAACCAAAAATTAACAGAGAATTTCAAGCTAGCTTGGTAGTAAATTGCAACTACCTGTTACAGTTCGTGGTTGCTGGAGTCCACATCTCACAAATAGCCAAGAACGCATCTAGATATAAATAAATAATAAAAAGAGAAACCTTATAAAATTATCTGGCAGGGGCAGACTAGAGCAGAGGATTCCTGTTGTGGGAGTTCTCCTGTGCAACGTGTACGTTCCCAATGAGCAAGCCCAGGCATATTTGTTTTTACGCAGTCGTTTCCACATCAAGACATATTTCCATTCCCCCCTCCCTCCTTCTGCTTTTGTATTCCATCGTCCACATCAACAATTAGTGGAAGTGCCTGGCTGTGCCTGTTCACATTGTTCCCAGACTTTTCTCTCCCCCAGTGAGCTCTGAAGACCATGTATTATTTGACATGACATGACTTGGAGGCCTTCTACAGCAACGGCAGCACGCAGGGATGCAGGGAGAGACAAGGAAGAAAAAAGTTAGTCCTGGTTACAACTATCTCGGACAGTAGGGCTCAAACTAATAAGTGTTAATCTGTTAGCACAATACCCCAGGTGATTGGACTTTAAATTACTTAGTCTTAGTCTTGTAAACCAAAAAAAAAGAACCAAACCCCACCAGAAATATAAACAGCCTAAAGGTCAAGATGCAAAGTCAGCTCGTTGTTCTATTTGTTTTGTGACATTACAACACAGGATATGAAATTGAAAATAATCTTAGTAGAGCTAGAAACTAAATCCAGATGTTTTAACATCAGGCAGAAGCATATTCATAATGTGGGTTTTTTCTGAAATAATTAAATATCTATTGCATTTTCCATCACAGTTCATTTCTCTGCAACATGAGTGATTTGCCAGCTTGTACGTACACACTGAATGTATTCAGTTTATAGTAAACAGCTGCAGACAGGGCAGCTCCCCTTCCAACACACCGGCTCTGCACTTGTGTCCCTACATGTTTTTTAAATTAACCTAGTCAAGTGCACAGAGCATTCAAAACCATAAAACATAATCAAAGATACCTATTGCTCTCTGGAAATGAAGTCTTAAAAATATCTTCTCTGAAAATGGATGCTTCCTTAGAGTGTATACTTAATATTTCCTCTCATTTTGCTGCTGAAGTCCAGAGACATTAAATTTTACCATTCTTGCAAGAGAAGGTGATGCCCAGACATATGTCCCCAGATGTTCAGCCTGTGTGTTCCAACTCTCATCCACTAAAGTGTATATACTGAGCACTGCCATCGATATTACCAGCCTTCACTTCTATGTGTGTGCCTCTTTCTCAGTTGCCTTAACCCAAATACAGTCAAGGCTTTTTACAACTGCTATGTATAGAGAAATTTCAAAGACTAAGTTGGTTACCCCATCAGCTTCTCACAACCTGAGGAGCTCCCCTATGTCTCCAGTGATCCCAACAAGCAGCAACCCACAAAGCATTATTGACAATGACTCGAAGAACTCCAAAGACCTTTAAACCCAAATGGCACTGCTTCATAAACACGCTGACAAAAAAGTATATGCATATTGTGGCAGTGAAATACATTTTTTATTTTAAAACATTTATATTTGAAAGTAAATTTGAAATAACTATCCACAGTGAGTCTAAACACACGAAATGCCTACAGTAGTTTGCAAAACTTTAAAAGTTTACACAGGTAAAAAATATATAAATAAAAAATCCTCTCAATTTTTAAATGATTGCAGCTTTTTCTCAAGTTACATTGAAAGTTGAAGGGAAGAGAAAAGGAATTTCTTTCTGAAATCTTTATCATATGTAATACTCGGTCACTCTCAGGCAATCATAAGGTCGTACATAGTGACCTTAGTGACATAGTGACACAGTCATCGTGTATCAGAACGGATTGCACTGCACCAAGTATCAGTATTAGTTTCAGTCTTCATCATCCAGAGAACAGCTGATATTTATCTCTTCCCAAATTACTTCCTAGTATTGCTTTCAATCTCTGTTCCATAAAAACAAGCTTCTGACTTGGGCTTCTTTTTTGGGGGGGGGGTGTCCATTTTAGCTATCAGGTACCAGAAAACGTTACTGGGAGTTGAAAAGCAGGAAAATCAGTTTCTATTTCATAATACAGATATAAATAGCAGAGGGGGAAGAATGGCATCTTGAAAGCTTGAAAGATGTAAAGCTTGATTTTCAAATGTATTTAAGGACATCCTGATGCAAGTAGACTAGTAAGACCTTAAAATACCACAAAGGGACCTAAATTATTTTGAAAATCCTATCTCTCTGAACTACTAGGCTTCATAGCACCTTTTTTTTTCAAAGAGTGATCTTGTGAATGGCATTTCAAGTAAACTCAAGTCAACTGGTGTTCTTGGATTTTTGGATCTCAGATTATAGACAGATGGACTTCAAAAGTGAATGAGTTACCAAGGCACCACTCACTTGTTTTATCTGACAATGCACACCATGAAAATAAAACATGTTGGCTAACTAAGCAGGCATTGTGAGGCAAACAGGTTTTTTTCAGCATTGGGGTGGGACAGGAGGATGCAGATTGTTAGTAAAGCCAACTGGTGAACAGCAGCTTGCTTTGCTTTGGTAACTATTGGTTGATGAATACTGGGTGAAAAACATTTTTGTCTTCTGAAGTACAGGAGACCAGCCTGCCACAGTACGCCACTAAGGCATGTTTCCTCTTTTACTAACTTCAGTGTTTTACAGCCAAAAATCAGCTTAACAGCTACTTTTGCATGCCAAGTGATGATGCCTCCACAGGTCTGCTACAGTGAAAGGAGCTAGAACTCTAAGTACGTAACACAGAAAAAAAGAATTGAAGTAATTGCAGTTTTTTAATTACTGGTATTACTTTATAAAGAAAAATGCTGGCATGTACCCTCCTGCCTCTGCATAGCTTAGAGCACCTACAGTCATTCTCAAAAACATAAAAAATGTAAGGAAAATGTATAATTAATTGTCACCTAATGAAAAGAAGTCTATGAAATTAGTATTTACCTTTAACATCAACTAGCTAAATAAAAGGGCAACGAGAACAGCTGAATAACATCTTCTACCTCCCATTCATTTCGGGCTACACATCTTATGTTTATGAATAATGTTGGCTCAACTTTTCAGACAGCAGAAGCTCTTCATTTTCCTATAAAAATGTAGAGCTGATCTAGCACTAGTGGAAGGAGTATCCAAGAAGAACAGTGTTGAGACCATGCTGGTATTCTCTCTCCTGCACTCACTGGCAGCAGTATTGGGGAATGCCCCTCTCCAGCATCTGAAAGGACAAGTCAGTGGAGTGGAGGAATGAGACAGGATACCTGCAAACTCTTTGGAGGTTGAACGTGGGTTTGTAGGTTGAACATGGCTGGTAAAGTGTTGATTCAGATGTCCTGAACTCCATCTGCTTGAGTGTATAGATGACTACTTGCTAGACATCTGCAGATGCCTTATTTCAAGAACCCTACAACTGATGTGCCACCAGCTATTCAGAAAAAAAAAACAACAAAAAAACCTAACATTTCACAACTTTCAAACCCATGTAAACCACATGGACGGTGTGATAATTAGGCACATTCATTGAAGTACCTCTTTTGACACTGGAAGTTAATATAGTCTTCTCAAATTTATCTAATATCCTCAATTCTTGGTCTTCCTGATCAGACTGTCAAAGGAATCCTAACAGTTGTTTTAGGACATAGCATGATTGCCTGGAGACATTACACTGGAATCCTTTCACTTCACATGTACTTCAAAAAGCAAAAGGAAAAAAACTTTCCATCACTGCTGACTTAGGTTGGACTTTGATGGGACCACTACCATAGGAAAAAGGTTGGGTTTATGGATAAGTAAACTCGGTCTCAAGACTTCTTGACTCCAACACTCCTGTACAACATGGGGCTACTTTCCATCACTGCTGATTTAGGCTGGACTTTGACTCCAACACTCCTGTACAACATGGGGCAAGTTGCTTCAAGTCCAACCATCTACTTGAATATCAGTACTGCAGGGACAAAACTGCAGGGACTTGAATATCAGTACTGCAGGGACAAAACTGCAGGGACTTGAATATCAGTACTGCAGGGACAAAACGGATTCCTCTCACGTGCCTCTAGTCTATAACATCTAGCAAAGCTTCAGCAAGTTTGTCTTTAGTAACACATGTATCCTTATGCATGCATAGACATCTAGCTCAACAGCATTCAGTCACGGATGGAAAGAATATCAAAACTTTAAATTCTTCAGCAAGTTTGTCTTTACTAACATATGTATCCTTATGCATGCATAGACATCTAGCTCAACAGCATTCAGTCACGGATGGAAAGAACATCTCATAAGATGTTTTGGTGTTTCAGTGTGGTACCCTGTTACTTTAAAAGTTTATTTTTTGTGGACCTCAAGCTCCAGTCATTCACCAATGCAAAGCTTATGTCAAGGACTTTCCTCTGCCCAACCTCAGGCAATACAGCAGGTAGAGGTTCAGGCAGCTAGATGATGATGTAGTGCTCTTATCCCTGAACTGTCTTTCCTCATGCCTCCTGGTTTAGATCACATTTCCAACACAGAAGTCATGATTAATACTCAGTAACAGCAAATCCCCCACTAATTAATTTATGCTAAAGGAATGTCAATGCATGATGAAAACTACATTCCAGAAGATGCAATGCTCTACTGAGAATCTGGCCAACTCCCAGACATATTGTGATTAACACTGACTAAGCATCTTTTTTTATCTCTTCCTTACTGTTCTCTTCTTCCACAAGCCTTGTTGGGACTACTGTGCCTCCAGTTTCAGCTCCCACCTCAGAGCATGCTTTCTCCAGAAGTCTCTACACTACATGGCCAAATCCCCAGATGGACACTATGCTTCTGGGACAAGACCCAACCAACTGTGGAGTGAAGTTCAATGTGCCTGTGTAGTGGCTAAACAATATTTAGTCTCAAGGAACTTTCACTTCCCCAAATGCATTCCTTCAGAACAATGAAGCTGTGAAGTCTCCATCCTTGGAGATATTCAAAATCTGATAAGACACAGTCCTGAGCAACCTGCTATTGCTGATCACAGGGTCAGCAGGAGAACTGGGCAAGACAATCTCCAGAGGTCTCGTCCAATCTCAACTATTCCATGATTCTGTAAAAACACTTGTTAGCAGTTACACCTTTTAAAGGCCACATCACCAAAAGCAAGACAACACAGGCTGAGCAAACATTAAATGCACAACTATTTAAAGGCATAGAACAGTCCTGAATCTGCGGAATCTTGTCAAAGACAATGTCATTGTGGTACACTTCAGGATTCTGTGCCTAATTCCAGGTGTCTTTCCTGATTTCCATATAAAGTCCATTCAAAATAGTGGCACGCAGGTAACAACCCATTTCTTCCACTAGACAGGCTATGGGCAACGCTAATGGCACCTGTTTAGTCCATCACATTCTTACAACTATACCTTTTCTATGGAGAGCTTGTCTTCATTGAAATGTTTCTTCATGCTTGGATTCAAATTGTACCCCTAATCTAGCTCACCAGGTATTGATTTCCCTAATTCCACGGAAGACGTGTTTCCAAACTTTTCTAAAGGCACCAACAGGCAGGTAGTTCCACAAACCAGACCCAAACTTCAGTCACTCATAAAAGACCACTAGGAAGTCTGGAACTGAGCAAGAAAATCTTGTGGTTTTTTAGTGCTGTCAGCCAGCACTCTGACCACTCTGATAGCTTTTCTTTTATCAGCTTGCAGAAGCAGAGTATTCTCTTTTTTTCATTGTTCCAGCAGCATTACCAACATGAAGAGGTGACTGAAAATTGCACAATGCCTGTTGGGAATAAATGATGATAAAGGCTTCATAACATTGTAGATATTGCTTATAATGCACACACTTCCTATGGGAATAAATGATAATAAAGGCTTCATAACATGGTAGATATTGCTTATAATGCACACACTTCCTCCTAAAAAAACTCCAGATCTATGAATGCGTTGTCCGGCAGCTTAAAAAAGGCATCTAGCTCTATCACCCTGACTGCAAAAATAGATTAAGTCTTCAAGCTACTCCTAACGAAACTCCAGATCTATGAATGCGTTGTCCGGCAGCTTAAAAAAGGCATCTAGCTCTATCACCCTGACTGCAAAAATAGATTAAGTCTTCAAGCTATGACATTGGTTCTGGTTTTGGAGCAGAAGGTCACAGGCACCCCTTGCAGTAATGACCATAAGGCCTGAACAATCACGGCGTGTGACATAAATGACAACCATAAAACACATACTGCAATGCATTTGCTATGCATCCCACTAAGTCACGCTAAGATGATGTAATTTACTGTCATGCTAAATTATACGAAAATTTAAAGGGCGGTATATACCACTCTATGAATTCTCAATGTCAAACACTGAAGTACCATGTTATGTTTTGATTCTCTACCATGTAAATAACGCTTCCACGCTTTAAAGATTTCATATGTAAACAACGTAAGAGAGACAGCGCTACAGAAGCAAACACTAAACTGAAGTTATATGCAAACAACTTAAGAGACACAGCGCTACAGAAGCAAACACTAAACTGAAGCATTATATTCCAGTTTTTACAACTACCTAAAGAATAAATGCAAAAATCATTCTGCAGCAGAAATTTTCATATATATCACTGTTTCAGCTCCCTGCTAAAGACAGGAATAATTCAGTAGTAGCATCGCACTGTATCACCAAACCACCAATAACATTTTATATTTATTAATCGTATATTATATCCATGTATACATAAGTTCTACCTTCCAGGAGAAAAATATACATCACTCAAGACACATTCAAGTTGCTTTTTCTTTTTGTCTTTGAAAACATGCACTGTTTGTTAGGCAACAACACTTTCTCCAGTGTGTCTACAGTGCAAACAATAGTAGGAAATTGAGACAGCAGCGCTTTGCAACCGGATCAGGCCCCGAAAACAGGCTAATTGTCAAAGCCTAATGATCAGTCTAAGGTAACGTAGCCCACAAAGGGGCTATTTCTATGCCAGACAGACATATTCTGTGACATCTCCTCTCTCCTACTGATATCTTCCTTGATGTTTCATTTCTCTTGTAACCAACTCCGCTCTTTCATTATTCCCTATATATGGGATGCCTTTTGATATAAATTCAGCTCTTCTTCAAAAGGATGAGAATTATATGTTGTACTTCACTCACCATGGATGTCCAAAATTTGGTCTACCAGCACCCTTGCTGACACAGTTGTGGCTCCTTTCTGCTCCCAGGAGCCCTGCCAAGCCAGCACACAGGCACACCAACCTACTTTCATGACTGTCCATACATCTTCACCAAAATGATTGTTGAATCCTGTCTTCAGGGTCAGATTCTGCTTTCAGTCACATCTGGGCAGCTCCTTTGAATGCAATGTGGTGCCCATGTGAAACTGGGCATAATTTGAACCTTGCAGGTCCGTGAACAGGTACCAGAACCTCCCAGGTGGAGATCACTACTTTCCACTTCACTCCTGATCCCTCCAGGATCGTGACATTTTCTTCTCTTTCAGTAATTCCCAATGCAAGCACAATGTGAGTAACATTTCCTGAGGCCAAAAGTCTCACCATCCACATTTCTGTGAGGTTCCTTCCACATTCACGACTTATCCCTCCAAGGAAATTCACACTCCTCAGAGCCCACAGCCCTCAAGGCTCAGAGGTATAAATAAAGGAGATTGGATGAGACCATTTAGGAGTAGAATCTTCTATCAGAAAAAGTGATGTTTGTAAGAAGCAGTACTTTCCAATGAGCTGGTGATCAGTTTGTGTTATGCTCTAAAACCAAAAAGACTAAGAGCTTCCTTAATTACAGTGGCAGCTATTATGACTGCAAACATGAATTCTCCCATTTTTTCCTTCAGATAGATTCAAAGTGCAATCTCAACACTCCTGAGCAAACACTTCTTGCCCTTTCAGATCCTTAATATATCAGCCCTTTAGGGAGGAATCCAAATTTAAACTTCAAGGCCACAGAGGCTCAGGACAACTCAGAATCTGTCCTATGAGAGGAAGGGGGAGGACAGTTACTGATTTAATTTTAGAGAAACATTTCTCTTTCCTGTCTCCCTCTCCCCACATCTCCTTTTCCCAAGACAACAAACACTGTTTTCATTCTTAGATCACATTGGAAGATGATTTGTCATCTTCTTTGAAAGAATTGACCAGCTTATTCCTCATCCACAGCTTTCTAAAGTGACGCCTAGACTGAAGTGCTGTTATCAGCCCACCCAGCAATTACCAGGAGCCAAGAAGCACCCTGCAAAAACTGTAACAGAACAAAATCATTTCACAGTGATTTATCAGGCATGCAGCCATTAATGACTTTGCAAGTGTGGAAAGCAAGACGGAGGGGCAGAGCCCGAGCCAACACTAGCTGTCAGAACATCATTGTCATCTACTGGGTTAGAAATATTTAAGCCATCTGATGTTTCAGCCTGGCATTCCAACAGGCCAACAGGCCTGGAAACAGCAACAAATTTGCACATTGAGGAGTCTGTTCAAAATCATAGAAGCTGACAAAGAAATAGGATACAGTGTGCAGAGACATTTGTTTGCATGACACGGAAAATAAACGATCATGATCTCCAAGAGCATCCTTCTACTGCATCAACTCTGCTGCCAGCGCTAAAGTACCAGAGGCAACAGCCACTTCACTGAACTGAAAGATGTTTTTATATTCATTTGCAGATGTTATTTTTGTCCTTATTGTGAAAAAATCTCTTTGTTCTTTTGAATAAAAAGTCACCTTGTGGTGTATTTGGGCAAAATCCAAGGAAGTGCCAAGGTTCTGCAATTTCCACCTGCTGGGAGCAGCAGCTGCTTGGCACTTGCCATGGCGAAGCTCTTGAGACAGGTTCTGCCCTCAGTTGTGCCAGCCTAAGTACAACATAACTTTGCTGGCACTGACTGAATTATCCCAGATGAAACTCAAAGTAAGCAAGAGCAGAATCTATCTTTTTTTTTTTTTTCAGCAACACGGGATTACAACAGTAACATTAACATTAGAACAGATCAATTTTGCAAGATGACAAAAGAACATACTGATCTCACTGCTGTGAGCTCCTACTCAGCAGACAATTACGTCCCATCTTAGAATAGAGTTTTTAAAACATTCAAAGCAACGTGCAAGCATTAACTTCTAATGGCTTAAAATGGAATTTTATAATGCTAATGTCTTCATATTATAGATGTGATGCATCTAGAGAGCAAAGGTTTCTATTCAAATCTGTAGCAGCTTTCAAAGATATTTGGAACCAGAAATTTCCATTTAGGCATCTCTAATTTCAAGACTTCAGAGCGTGCTGCTGGGAAGGACGGAGGCTGATATGACCTCTACTTTACAAAGGCTCCTGCAATTATATTATGGTCCATCTAAATTACATTTGTTAGTCAGTTGTGTATTTGCAAAGAAAACAGCAAACAAAAGAAAAAGTTGATCAATCAGCCCAGCAATATAGCAAATACTTCCCTGCCATGCTAACAGAATACAGTGGCCCTCACTTTATTCTGGGCTACTGAATGGCAAGTTGAGAACAGCCAGACAACCCAACTGGCAGGAACTTAGTGGTCTACCACTGCTCCCAGAGCAAAAGCTGGGCACCACCCACTTGTGCTGAGCCCAGAAAGAAGGTGAAAATAGAGTGTTTCCAGACTTTTTGTATCATGTTTTTTTCTTGCTTGAGAAAGATGCACCTGAGAAATGCCCTGGAGTGTTGCAAGACACAAAACCATCTTTCTTAAATTGATCCATTTTTTCCCAATGTCACAGGTAAACCCCAAAAATTAAAATATGTGGGAGAGAGAAGAAAAGCATAAAAGCATCCAACTTTCTTTTCAAATATGTCTATTATTCCACAATCCTCTAACCTAATTGTAGCATATTTTGCATTATCCTTTTTTTTTTTTTTTTTTGCACAATATTTGTCTTACTTTTTCAGTCAGCGTTTCTGTGTCACTAATAAATATATTTTAGGGAAGCCTCCATCACAATGGTACCTTTCTGTCCCACTGCTTTGTCTTTCAGAATTGACTCCTCTCTCCCCTCCTACTCAGACCTTGTTAGTCCTTCTCTTGTTCCTAATTTGAAGATCTCAATGAGCAAGAATTACATGTCTCAGCAATAAACATGATCTCACAGCAAAACAAAGAAGAGGATGAACAAAATAAAATTACTGTCTGGTGAAAGCTCCCTTGACAACTACAGCTACACTGACAGGCGCCACTGAAATAATAGGAACGATGCTTCAAAACAACAGCCAAGAAAACGTTATGAAAGAGAAAAAAAAACAGTCTAAATGGATCTTTTCAAATGCAGATTCCTCTGTCAAATGAGAATGAGAAAAATGTTCTTTCTTATAGCACAGTCATATTTAAATTCTGCCAGATAATAGAAAAACCACCAAAAATGTGAGTACCACCTGAAAGATCCCGGGCGCAATAGTCCATTACAGGAATGCGAGAATGATGCAGAATGGAACAGAAGGATCATATTTTGGAGGGATGGAAGGTGTTATCTCATTACCAAATCTTGAATTGCTTCCAACTGGTTAAACAATAAAACTTATGTTGACTTCAGTGTAATATCAGGCTGCAGGCTTGTACCTGAATAACTACCACTACCTGGGTGACAAACTGCATAGCAAAGAAGCCAAGAGATTAATGAACATGAAAAATTATGGCCCACTACTAATGATCTGCCATCCAAGACAGAACTAAGGCAACACTCATGAAGAAAGGGATGCAATTAGGAAAAGGCATTAGCCTTCCTCTGTTAATAAGGCTTAAGTGCAAACAAGTTACTTGGGCACTTTTTCCACCTTAGCTTCACAACCATAAAATGGGGAAAATTGCTGTAAGTACTGGTGTGGCCAGAGCCATTTGCCGGTCAGAAGGCATTTCAAAAGCACCAGAGGGATCCTGTAAAATTCTGCAGCAACCACATCATCTCCCATACTACCTACGGCTCTTTAGCAGGCAGAAAATGCAGCTTCTTGGAGCAGAGGTGGAGATCCAGCTGCACAGAAGTTCCTGGCTAGACTGAGTCAGAGGTTGGGGGGGGGGCTATGGAAAGAGATGGCAGAGACAATGCAGCAGGCAGGGTGAAAAGGAGCAAGGTGCACGGGGTGAGTGGTGCTTTGGTAAGGAACATTTTATTTTCTTGGCATTTTACATCCCTATTGTGAAATACGACTAGTAACATGGCAAAGATTATTGCCTAAAAACTCCAGTCACAAATGCATAGGCAACACCCATGTCAGCAGAAACAGACCCTTTTATCCTAGTACTGAATGCACTCAGAGCTCCAGAAGTTTGGCTTAGGCTCCTGGGCTTGCATTCCTCTCCAGAGAAAAACGAAATCTGCAGAAGAGCCATCTATTTCTCCTCCATTTTATTCCACACACTCAAGACACCTAATAAATTTGCTTTGACTTCTTATTCTTCCTTAAAACAAAGGAAAAACTTAGAACCAGAAATATGTTTTTGCTCCCTAGTGGCCTGGCAGAGACACGTGTAGGACTGTTTCCCACTTTTATATAATGAGATTTTAAAAAACCCCACCAGATTGCACAGAAAAAGATACAGAAACTCTGCCATTTCTTGCCAGAAGCACTGAAACCAAAAGCATACAGTGACTGAGAAAGAAAACCTAAATAGTTACATAGATAACAAAGAACATCCTAAGAGTAAAGAAAAATAATAATCAAGTTTTGAAAGGCATGTAAGCTGAAGATAGAGCCAGCCAGCCTTTTAGTACTCACTGGCAACAGAGAGAAACTTTTGGTCTGAGGTTATTTTGTATCTATATGCTATAGTTTCTCGTATATTTCTTTATAGTGTGAATATACACAACAAGAGCCAGTGAACAGCCTGCACAGCTCACTAGTCAGCTCCACCATGGCAATACAACTGTCCCTGCTCCTTCAGCAACAAACAGACTGCTCGTGTCCAAATCTGAGCAAGCTCTGCGTTCCCCAGCCCTGGGAAATTCAGATGTGGATTGGTCTTTAGAGAGGGAAGAGCCAGGATTAAACACCCCGATTCAGCCACAAGGCACGGACAGTTCCCAGAGCCAAACCGGGGGATGTTGTGAGCAGCATTTGGGGGCGAGCAGACCTTTCACTAAACCAAACTGCAAGTCCACCTATCAACTGGATGAGACACACTGAACTAAACCCACAGCCCAGGGCAGGGAAGCAATAGTGCAGCTGGAGTTATCCCCACTCCTCTGTGTCACAGGCAATGCCCCCTGAGCTGCCAGCACCACACGGGGTGCGGGGACCAGGGGAACCCCCCCACGCTCCAACCCACCCCAGATGTGGAGGACTTGCCTGTTGCATGAGCTGCACCCCCCAGCCCGGCATCACCCCAAACTCCAGACCTCAGCGGCAGGAAACACCTCTCTCTGCCTTTCACTGCGCTCATGTCAGAGAAAAACATGCCCAAGCCCCGCCAGCTGCCGAAGGGGAGGAAGAGCAAGGAGCCACTTACGGGGATGTGCACTCGCAACATGAGTTTCTTCTGGCTGGAGCTTTTCCTGCTGCTGGAGGCATCTTTCTTCTTGTCCATGGCAGTGCTTCCCATCCCTTCACCCAGGCGTGGTGCTGGGCGACGGATCTGCAGAGGGAGGCTCCTTTTCCACTTCTCCCCACCGTCCCACCGGCCGCACTTAACTCCAGACTCCTTATTTTCTTTTTTCTTTTCCTTTTTTTTTGCCTTAGGAAAGGATGGGGGGGGGTGGGGGGAGGATAGGAGAAGCAGAGGGAAGGGGAGGAGTTTCTCCAGCTCCGGCCTTTTAATCCCAGCAGCGAGGTGTCAGTAGGGACCTTCAGAAGAGCAGGAGATGCCCTTACAAACGCTGGTCGCTTTCTCGCTCTTCCGCCCTTTCAAAAATATCCGGAGCATCCTGGGGGGGTGAGAAAGTTTCCTTCCCCTCGCCCAGCCCGGCCGCGCTCTCCCCGAAAGAGAGAGGGGGGGGAGGAGAAAAACACCACCCCAAAAAAACACCCAAACGCCACAAAAACCCGAAAAGGGGAAGGCTCTCGGGGGAGGATCCTGGCAGACCGGCAGCGAGCGCGGATGTCCCGCGGAGAGCCGGTTCCGCGCCCGGAGGGGAGCTCGGCGGGTGAGCGGAGCCCGGGCCGGGGCGGGGAGGAGGTTCCTTCCCCTCCCGCCCGATTTTTCCTTTTCCCCGGGGTTTCTCCTCCTGAAGGAGAGCTGTTTCCCTCCCCCCGCAACCATCCCCGGGGAGGCAGCCCCCTTCCCCACCCCGCCGTCCCCGCAACGGCCCCCGCGGCCCGAAGGACGGAGCCGGGGACGGGGAACCAGCCCCGGGCTCACTCCCGCTGGGCAAAGCCGATCCTCCCCCTGGCTGCGGGGGTAACCCCTGCCAAGCCCGGGAGTTGCTGGTGTTTTGGGAGCTCCCTGCGCTGCAGCTACACAGCAAACGTAGTTTGCTGTGTAGCTGCAGCGCAGGGAGCTCCCAAAACACCAGCAACCCCAGGGCGATGTTTTTCATGCACATACAACCAGCCAAAATCCGAGGTTTTTTGGTTTAGAAGTGACCCTTCTTCCCTCGGCAATCTCCGCACCCTTCTACACTGGATTTGACAATTAGACCAAGCCCGTCACAGCCACAGACTTTGAATCCCCATCGCTTAAATGCAGATTTTTACTGGGCTGGAAGCTGTGGCTGTTTGCATTCACCAGCTACATCAGAATTACCTCCATCAAATCTCATGGGATTCTGTGAAACAGTGATTTATAAGCACTGAAGGGAGAAGGTAAGCGTTTCCCAAGAAAATCGTCTTATCTTCCGAAAAAATACAAGATTGCGATGGCTATCTTAAGAAATACAAGAATTCAGATTTATTTCCCTCCTTATGGAAGTCTTGGGATTGAACAGATGCAAAGCTGCATCAGGTACACTCTGTAGCCATTTCTCTAAAACCATACAGAATCAAATAAAAATATGAACCTTGTTCTTTAACATCCTATATAACTGTCCTATAGGTTCCTACAGGACATCATGGAAGGAAACAGACCCAGAAATGAGACCGCAGGGGTTAACAACATTGTCACCAGGTCAGAAAGGGATATTAACAGCACATGGATGGAGGAAGCAGGATTCCCCCAGATGGAAAACGGTGCCTGGGAGAGCCTGGGAGTCCCCCCGAAAAAGTGGGGTCTATAACGTGCTTCCCTCCTCTGCCAATTAAGTGCTGCTGCCAAGGGATTCAGGAACGACAGACCCCTGGCATCAAGAGTGAGAAAATTACTAATAAACACATCTATCAAACAACATTTTTCATTGCTACTATTGGTTTTGAAAGTCAAAAAATAAGGAAGAAAAAAAATGTAGAATTTCTTTAGAAGGATTTTAGCACTAGGTATCGTAAGTGTTAAAATTACAATTTTAGATCTGGCTGTTCTTTATTAAGTTAACTAACATTTGAGGTGGAATGAAATCTACCATAGATATAATACATTCCCTTATTTATGCAGAATTGCTTCCTACAATATTATCGTTTATTCTCAACATTTAGTATTTTAAATCTATATGAATTCCTTTTCTTCTTGTAGATTATTTATATCAATAATGGTGGATAACGTGAAATAAGTTTTAGAAAGTACCATGAAGGCAGAATGGCCAAACTCCCAAACCTAAAAGAACCCCATGGTCAGCCCCCACCCGGCTCCCTTAAGCTGATCATATTGCCTTAAGCATGTTTATAACTTTTATAATACCACAATGTGGGGTTATTCTTATTTTTCTCCTTTGATCCTCTAAGATCCCAAATATGACCTTTGATCCTCCAGACATATTTTTAAACTTTTCATTGCAGCTCTGAGGATTAGAGACACATTTTTTTTTAAAAAAAAAAGCTAACCAAAAAAACCCCCAACACCCAAATCAAAACAAAGCCAAAATCCTCCTACAGCTGCGAGACTTCAGGAGCTCCACTCCCCGTAAAATCAAATCTTAATAAGACCCTGCTATAAAATAAAGGAATTACCAATTATTTCAGACAGCAAGGCACCATGGTTTTATCCTTCTTTTCTTTTTTTTTTAATCTTTTGGGGACAAATGCAGCCATCATATGAACAAGCAACTTTGCGAATACTTTTATTGGGAATTAAAATTATTTTTTCCACGTTAAATGCTGTCAATTTGACTACAAACAAAAGTGTTTTCAGAGGTGTGTAAGCATCTAAATAACTAATTTCACAGACAAATGAGTACCAAAATACTTTTGTGAATATCACCCTGAGTACGTAGAGGTTTCATGTACCTTTGGGGGGCAGCAGAAGAGGATCTCAAACACACCAGCCACATTTTGCCTCTCCCCAATCCCATCCCAGTGCTGCCCAGTACCAAGCCGTACCTGTAGCACAGCACAAGTACCACGTGCATTTTGGACTGCACCCGGTCACAGGACTTGCCCTAGTTACTCCTTAAATACAGGTTGAGTCAATTTTTTCCATGATAAATTCCCAGAGTACATTCCTAAGTTTATAAAATAGCTATAAAATTTTGCTTTGAGACTTGGTTCTATTGATTTTAGTCGCCGCAAGTAAAATAATATGTCACCAGCTAACTTCTGTACTGAAATTTCACATGCAATATGTAGAGAATTTTTTTAAGACTTTAAATTTAAGTGAAAAAGTGCATCTAAAAAATGTGGTGTATGGGGAGGATTATGCGAGTTGCTGGAGTTGCTTTATTTTATCTTTAAATAAAGATTTTTAAATCTTTATTAAAACCAGCACTTTTTGCTAATGCTTTAAAGTCTGTTGCTAGTAATACTGCCAAGCACTTACACATTTTATTACAGAAAATAAAATATCTATGAAAATAACTATTGTTCTTTCTCTTCAGGCTACAGTTAATCCTACTGTGAGCATTTGATGTAGATTTTTCACAGATGCAATCCATAAGTATTTGTAGCCACTAAAACCTGCAGAAGTTTTTGGGGACTAAATTTCCCACTATAAATAATGCCTGTATTACACCAGGATAAATACTGCAGTTTTTCAGAACGACCACATTATTTCTTATGTATGTGTACACATGTATTCTTATTTGGGACTCTCAAACCTTTTAAAAATGTTCCCAGGATTTAAAGACAAATCCTTGAAAATCAATATACTTTGAAATCTGGATGCCCAAGAACTTGTCTGGCTGGTACTGGTACCTTGTATCCCAGCACCTACTATGCTTCATCACAGCTAATTTGCTTTTTATTTTCTTCTCACATTGACTTGGGTCCATGTTGGTCTCTGCAGTTCCTCTTCCACCTTTCTCTTTCTGCATTGCTTCATATTCCACCTCTTCTTCTCATCCTTTCATTTTTGTTCTCCATCTTTCTCTGCTCTCCAGTCTGCTGCTCACTTTCCTGAGCACGCAGAAAGTCAGTTGTTTGGTTTCTGTTCAACACATTTATTAGGCTGACCCTGCTGCATAGGGCTCCTTAACTCAATCACCAGTGCAGTGTAATTAACACCGTGCAGTATCAGGATGCAGTAGTCCCTGCACAAGACTTTTCTGCAGAGGCCAGAGAGGACACACAGCCCTACATCTGTCTTCCCATCCTCCCTCTCTCACCTGCCACACGCCGACCCTCAGCGCAGTGTGGGGAGCAGTTGTCAACTTGAGTAGGATACAGTCAAGATAAGGAAATATTTATAGAGAGATAAATTGCACTGTTTGCAGAAAAATGCAATTAAAATGGCCTTCCATGGGGAGATTTGGAGGGGAAATTGCAAGCCTGCCAGGAAAGCCAAACTGGCTGAAGTAAGGTGAGATAATGAGGTTAATGAGAGAGGAACTTCTGGTTGGCAGAAGGTCCTCAGGAACATGAGAGCAGCAAAGACTGGCAAATGTTTCTGCTGAAGGAGAGAGGTTGTGTGGTCAGGCGACTGTGCTTCCCCTCCAGGCTGTCAGATGCCTCTGGTACAGGAGAGGTTACTGAGATAAATCCTCTCTCTTCACCTGAAGGCCAGCAGCACAGGGTGCTGTGTTAAAGCCACATGCTCTGGTGGAGCCATTTTGCCCTACAGCATTCTCCCTCTTGCTCACACCATTTCTACTGGTGTGCTGGTCACTCCAGAGCCACCGCGCTGATCCACCCACTGAGTCAGCGAGATGTCTTCTCATCCGGACCATAACGCAGAGGAGAGGAAGTATGAGAGAAGCAGTTTCATAGGAACTTTCTAGGCTGTTTCTCTAATGTATCCTGACTGCTGAGTTCTCTCCAAACAGCCAAAGGCTGGGGCAGTTTTTTGAGTTTTCTTACCTCAGCTCAGCTGCAGATCTTCCACACCTTAAAAGTTGATCCTGACTATCAAAAAGTTTCAGAAGTCTTTGAAATGAGTAGGCCCATGCCACGGATTAATCTGATAGGTAGACAGCCATAGCAATGTTGGCACAGGAACTGGTGCAAGGCTTGGCAGGAGGGTCCAGCTGCCAGCTGCGATGGGTGCCTCACTATCTCCCATCTTCGCGGCTCCACAGCCATGGTCCTCCTGCAGTTGCCCACATATTCCATAGCACCAACACCACAAGAACAGATGCAACCCCAGTAAATCAGACTGGTGCATGATGATGTGATCTGAACCCCATTGCACAGTTCAGTGCCAGCACTGGACTGCAGACGATAGTGAGAGGTAAGTTCAGATTCTCATTTGCATCACTAGAGTGTAAGAATGAAATAAGAACAATACTCTCAGTGTCATCTCTGCACAGAACGTGTGTGTCTGGGAGACCTCATTAGGTACAAATGAAAAACACATTCTCTTTTTTGAACCACAACAGCTTGGTAAAAGACCTTGAAGTTGATTTTTCAAGGTTCATGCAACCTCTGTTGGTTCTGGGAGCCAGGGGAGCCTTCCAATGATCAAAGTATCTTCTGAGATAATTTTTTTTTTTTTTTATTGATTTCTATACACAAAAAGATTTCCATTGAATGTTCAGCCTCAGGTTTTCTCAGTACCTAAGAATCACAGAAGAAATGGACAAAGGCCTGTAAAGCATCTCATTTCCTCCTCACTGATAAAAGAAATTTTCTTTTGTATTTTCTACCGATTGTGATTCAGACTTTCTGGCTGTTAGCCAGACACAATGCTTACTGCTTTTGATTTGCATATATAGGCCTACAAGTTAGACAGATAACCTCAATAAAAATTTAGTATAGCAGATTATATGCAAAACCAGTGGAAAAATACTCATTTCCCATATATAGCGATTTTTGTCAGTCCTGCAAATTAACACAGAGAATTACAAATAGGCTTCAAGGAGTTTGCTTTTCATTTTCTTTTCCAACAGCATGCATCATGCAGTACACTAGCTAAAAGAGCATTTAAAGGAGGCAGAGACATAGTTCCGCTAGATATGTGTGGGCACAAGAACAAAAAGTGTTTTCAGCAGTAAAAATATGAAAATATTTCCATGTTCTCCCCTGTGAACTTGGAAGAATTCAGAGAGCCCAAGAATTACAAACGCACTTTCTGTGAGCCTTCTCTGTGCGATAATCTCAGAATTTATTCCTTGGCATAGAGTGTGTTGGGCCTCAGAGAGTACTGTGGGCAGCAACAAGGCTTTCCTTCTGGAGCAAAGCGGGTGAGACTGCCCCAAAACATCAGCCTGTTACTGCTTGGTGATGCAAATGTAAAAAAGAGGTGAGGTTTCCAAAAGCAACTATAAACAGTCAATTCCAGGATGGTCTGTAAAATTGCAGAGAAAATAATTTTTGCATGTTTAATTTCAAATGTATTATGCTGCAAAGGTGGCAAGGGGTCCCAGCACATACTTGTAGCAGTGTTCTTCCACTTGACCTCCACCTGAGGCCAGTGGCTCTAGGCTCTGTGTAGGGAAAGCAAAATTGCACTTACCAAGTGTATTTTCTGCATAAAACAATTCAAATGTGTTTCCTCACATGGTATCAACTAATAACATCAGAGCACCAGAAATTATGTTAAGTGTGGAGAACCAATGAGAAGATGATCATTTATGGGTGAGACAGAGGAGTGAATGAAAAAGGAAGAAACAGCAGAGCGATATGAAACCTCATCTGCACGATGGCTTCCAGAGGATCAGAATTCACACTGAGCCTTTGTTTGCCTACACAGCTTGGCAGGACCTATGGATATCACAACATGCTTCCAAGATGATCCAAGCATCAGAAAAGCATGAGAGGTGAATGGCAACTTCTCCTTGTTTTCATAAATACATTGTATTTCTCTTGTACTAAGCGCACAGTCTTTCCAAATTAGCCTTGCTTGCAACAATGCCAACACATCATTTAATCCCCAGATAGCTATTCTGTCTAATTGAGGTGCTGCAGAGATTGTTTTTATGCTTCTCCATGTGTGAAGAGCACAGGCAATGCAGGAGGAGCAGGTGTGAAGTGTGCATTAATGCAGATCCAGGACGCCACCTCCCCAGAACAAAAGGCGACACATTAGAAAGGTTGCTCAGAAACAGCACTTTGATCCACACCAGCCACCAAACAGTGTCAGGGCAGAGGCATGAGCACTGTCCCGCGACTGTCCAGATTGATAAATTGCTCACAGAGTCTCTGCAGAGCTTTGGCTCAGGCCAACTCCAGCTCTCCAAGAAGCTGCCAAGGCATGGTTCAGGAATTAACACCGGTCAGGGATCAGTCCCCGTAGGACACTTGGACATGGCTGCTCTGTCTCAGAGTTTGATTCCGAGCCTTGCTGTACCAGTTGGCCTCGGAGCAAGAAGCCATCTGAGGTCTGCGTCCTGGTGCTGTGCCAAGAGGACAGCAATGTTAGATCCTGGCTCCCCTGCAAGCTTGGGCTCTTTGCAAACTAAACTGAAGTTGCTCCTCAGCCTTTTCAAGTCAGCAGACCACTGCCATTGGCAGAGACAAACACCATGTCCTTCTCTCTGTTCCCAGCAGCAAATGAGCGATACAAGGAGGAACGTTCTTCCCATTTTGCTGAGGTGGATAATGCTGAAGGTAGCAAGGGTCATAATTACAAGCACATCACTCTGACACATGAATGGCAATGGATATACCCACTTACAGACTGCAGATTGTGCATTACCATAGCAACAATGGGATTCCAAAAGAAGTGTGCATTTATAACATAGCAAGTGCAGATTTAACACATTTAATTTTTCAGCTCAGTCTGATTCCCAAGCCAGAAGAATAGCTTTGCATCTCTCAAACAGTGTTAGAAAATGGTGAAAATGACAGTAAGGGAAGATTTATGGTAATTTCACATCAGGAAGAACTTTTGTTTTGAAATATCTCAAAATAACTCTCATTTTTTGTAAGATGATGGTCTAAAATCTTATCAGCAGTTTTAGAAGCAACATAAGTCTAGATATGACTCAGAACGTCAAGGTGCTCCCCATCCTGGATCCAAAGAACTCCCAACAGATGCTAGTTAGCACAGTTCAGTGTAGCTTCATTGAGATTATTAATTTTTTCTTGATTAAAATTTTGATTATGTCTTATTATACAAAATACCTGGACTTCAGAGTCTTAAATGAAAAATGAAAAGCTAATACTAGAGATGTGTATAAACTCAATAAATACATGTAGGATAAAAAGTGAGTTAAAGAGAAGGAATGGTTCAATGAGGTATTCTAGGTGTTGAAGACAGAAGACAAAAAATATTAAAAAATTATTAACTGACTGTTTTCTGTCACTGACGAAGAGGTTATAGTTGTAATGTCCTAGGTAGGGCACGAAATAACATATGAAAGGCACGAGGTACAGTTAACACGAACCCTCAGAGTTATGCTGGCCATACAATCCAAGTATGTTCCACTGAATGCCCTCCATAAAATGAAAAGAAAACCAACATGAAAAAAAAAAATTCTTATCCTTTGTAACTGGTATCTGATAGGTCCCCATTTTGGGCCAATTTAATTACTGTCAACAGAAAGTATTCAGTCTTCCCAGCTCTCTGGGTACTCAGTGCTGCAGGGAGAGCAGGCTGTCTTGAAGTTATGTTCTTTTAAGTCAAATTGACTTCCCCATTTGTGTTGTTTACTCCTTGTTTGGCAATCAGTTTACAGAGCCAAACAACCAGCAGGAGTTTCTCTTGTTTTAGTGATCGAGGACATGGTCAGAAGCACAAAGTGCTGGGAAAGCGTGGGCGCCAATAGGAAGCATTGGTGCAGGGCAATTCCCTGCAGGAATCATGAAGGGATGAGTTACAAAAGATCTGCTTGGAAAGAAGAGACGTCAAGGTCATACCCACTTCTACAGACCAAGGAAGTCACACTTCCAAGGGTGAGCAACAGGGTCAGGTACTGGGAAGAAAACTGGCCAAGAATCAACACAGAAAGCTCTCCCAGCTGGAATATGTGACACACAGGTGCCAACCAGACTGTAAGAGAGGCAGCTTCTTGATAAAAATCTTACAAAATAGCATGTAAAGGGTAATAAGAAGTCCTGAAACATCCTAATGCCAGCCCACCTACAGAGTAACAGCAAACCCGAGAAGGGGGTGTGTGCTTGAGCCATAATTTAGAGACAAAGATCATCAGGTGTTTATTTAGCAGACCAAGTGGTGGAAAGTTAAATGGCTGAAAGGACTATAGCATCCCCTTAGCATCACTAATATCAGACACTTGCATGTGGTGACATGATTGCTCTGAGGCCAAGCAAAGGGCCATGTCACCTCCTCTTCCAGTGCCCTTCCCTCTCCACAAAGCAGCATGATCTGGCAATGCTTCATGAACTACTGAAATCTTGTGACAAAGAAGAGCTCCTAGTGTGAAAAAGCTGTACTGCTGTATGACAGAAGACTAAAATCAGCAGAGACTTGTAGCAGAGGAACAGAACCAACATGCTGGGCAAGAAGGAATAGCAGGAAGAAGATGGAAACAAGAATAATAGATTTAAGTCCTGTATCAGGTGAGATGCAAAGAACTTCTGCATCTGTTTCTGCCAGCATCTCTGCAAGCTTCCAGATGGCAGGAAATGTACAACCTGGAACTTATGGTCTTCTTTTTAAATATAAATTTATTTTTTTTTATTTTCTGCTATGCATAAAAACATGGTTGGGAAATGTGGGAGACTCTCTAAGCTGAGTGAAATATGTTCCTTATGCCCAAGCATAATGTGGTCCACACAAGACCCATTTTCACTGGGAGATCACCATGGCGTGAGGGGGTTCCAAGAGTCTCGGTGCTCCACTCCAGTGTGTCCTGGAAAGCTCTTATGGGACCACAGCAGCTTGGGTGAAAGGAGGGAGACAGCAGTTATTCTCCTGTCAAATTTCTTCCTGCCCATCAACACTGCTCCCAAATGGTATGAGGTTGATTGTGTGGAATATTTTTTGTTTTATTGCACAGTCGTAAACTCTCCTGAGCATTATTCTATTATCTGAACTGATAGTAGAACTCCCAGTTATTCATAATAATAATTATCTGGATTTATATTTAAGATCTAGGAAATTATAATGCCAAGCATTTTGTGCCTGGGATCTCCAAAGCAGAACAGCATACACTACAATGGTAATTAAATAATGTATAAATAATTAAGAATATAGGAGAACCATCCATATGTAAAAATCACATAAACAAGTCTAATTTTATATTAAAGGCAATGCCAAAGTAAAGATACAGAATTGCTCATATGCAGACATAAACATATGTGCATTTGTGGCACGTATATCTCAAATCAGTCTCAAGAATTCCATACAAAATTGGCCCCAAGGTAACTATATTTTCTAGTGAGGAAAAAGTGCTGATAGTTTTTGCTGGAAGTAGGCCATTAATTACTAAAGTTGGGGCTAATCCTGCAATCTTATCATAACGGAAGTTTTGTTTTTATCAGGACTTCGGGATCCATATTAAACAAATATTATCTCATTGCCAAAATAAAATGCAAAGCACTTGGTACAATGTGTTTGATTTAATGGAAAATTCAGATTCGTTATTCAGATGCCGCTCTTAGGCACTTGACAATTAGAATTTACTTTTTGGTACTTGAACTAACAACTACACTATTCTTCAAATCCCTAAGGTTCAACTCAGCAGCGAGACTTGACTCCTGGGAGTGGAAACTTGGACATTTCATTTTAAGCTTCTTGGAGATGAAGGGACAACTTTTCCCATTCATCTCTTCAGAATCTGACAGTAAATCCCTCAGCAAAAGCTTAGTCCTACCAGAACCCAGATGCCTCATGAAATTACAGCAACTTCAGGAAAAACAATTTTAGTACATTCTGCTCATTAGCACCAAAAGAGAAGCTGAGGAAACCCCAATATATGGGATATACGAAGTTCAAAGTATATATCAAAGTTCACACAAATATTTATCACTGAATCACACAAAAAATTACAGCTTCAATGGTAATGCTGTAAGGTAATGCCGAGTGAAGGATATAATTTTCTTATCTGTAAAAATTTAGTTCTGATTAGTTCTTTCCACTGTAAAGCTGCTTCATTATGTTTCCTCTGGGTAAGTAATTACTAACAAAGTTGAACCCGAGTAGCCTAGGCTGTTTTTCTCTTTAAGACCTACTATGAGTAGATCAAGTCACAAGTCGCAAAAGCCAAATAAAAACAAACCCCCAAAACTGAAAAATTGCTCGAAGCAAATAAAAAGCTCTTGGAATCAAAGCATTGCTGGGCAGGAGAAAACATGTACTTTCTCCTCAAAGAAAACTGGAGAGCACTGGAATTACAGATTCATAAGCTCTTTCAAAAAGCATCAGCCTGACTCTGAAAGCGTTCCCAGCTCCAATTCAAATCAATTAAGCTGAAATCTAAACTTGATACAAGAACAAATGTATTAAAAAAAAAAAAAAAAAAAAAGGCAGTTATACTTTTATTCCAGGAATTAGAAGCTTCTTATATTTAAGAGGAAGCAAGTTCTGGAATGGATTTTCCATGAGGAACTGGGGCAAAAAAACCCCAGCCAACTGCAACATATTAATGAAAGGCATTATATACAAGATGATATGGGTAATAACAGGTGATCGGAATATGTTCCCATGCATAATGTAAACATTACTCTCAGAATTAGGCCCAACAACGTTTCAGTACCAAAAGATTAGTGTCAGATTCCCAGCTGGATACCACAACTGAGTCTGCCCTAACATTATATTGTTCAAATATATCTCCCAGTTTACCTCTTATTCACAGAAAAAAAACCCAAACCAACGCATAAATCTTGGTGCTCTCAGGCTAGAAAGCCTATGTTGAAAGCACCACAGATTAGCTCATCTATCAAGCTCATTTTGAGTTATAAACTGAAATTAAAGAATTTACTCATTTGGGTGAAAGACCATTTTTCCCTTAGAATAATGTGGATAGAAACTAAACTAGTCAAATGCTTCAAGTCCTCTGAAGTTTTCCCAGAATATGTGTGCTTGCCCAGAAAGAAAGGTAAGTTCTCCCAAAATTCACTGGGAAAGGATAAGAGTGACTCATTTTACCATAGTCCTACAGACTGGAGATAGATCTGATTACAAGACTTTTTCAGAGGTCCTGGCATCTCCTGGAATTACCCTGAAGCCAGAGAAGGTATGGGACCACCATGAGCGTAGCAACTCAAAATGATTTCTCAACAAAACATCAACTAGCCTGGTAAAGATTACTGCAATGAAAATATTTTTTTTTATAATAGCACAGAGTATTTTAGGGAAGAAATGGTCCTGTGGTATGAAATCTGGGGAAGAGAACTACTTCCAGGGTACAAGGCAATTCTAGTTGGAGGAAAAGTAGTACAATCAGTGAATAACAAAAAAAAAGCACACAAGTTAAGAAAGGCAAACAAGGGTGGAGGCCAAATCAGTTTTCAGCTGCCACTGGACATAAGAGTCCCAGACTACATGCCCTCTGCTGCTAGCAGTGACAGAGGAATACATTGTCCTCTTTGTGCCCCCCAAACACTGCAAGTCACTGAGACCTCTTCCTCCAAGTCAAATGTCATGGTTAAGCTTCAGTTTTATATTGGTTTGCAGACACAGTTGTGTAAATGCTGAGCACCTCACGGAGTCCTCAGAAACTTCCTGAAATTAAGTGCTGAACTTGCCTCTTGTGAGTAACACAAAACCGCAAACCAGTCCTTTCATGTGCCTTTATCACATCACATCTTCAACTTTTTTCATAGTCTGCCAATGAGCCAAAGTAAACCTATTTTTCATGTATTATCCTATACCTATAAAATCCACATTTTCGCTTTTGTTAGAAGAATTTTGGAGCCCTTGGTGATAAACATTGATAATCATTGCTCAACATTTTAAAATGTGCCTATTTAAACTTGGTATGAGTATTCTGCAGATTTTTTTTTAGTGTCCCTCCAAAGTGTTTGCATGCTTTCTGCAAAGAAAATAAATAGAACAAATATTATGGCACCACAGGTTGGTCAATTATTAGCCTTTGCATACCCAGATCACGGCCTTTCTTTACAAGGACACATGTTAATATATAATAGAAGTTATTTCAGTTCTTTTTTAATTGATTTTTCAGACGTGTATTGCAATCTTATAAGGTCAGGTGGAAAGTAAGTTGACCAAAGGGAGGCCTTTCAGGAAAATGAGCCACTAGCTACACATAATGAGAAATACAACTGGAGCTAAGCATGAAAATTATTTTCATTTTGTAGCAGTCCCAGGCTGGCATTTGACATGCAGCTCCAGCCTCACGGGATGAACTGTCCATAACGGTTTTAAACTGGTTCTACCACTTCTCAGATCAGACAGATGTAATTGTTGTGGGCCAAATTTACAACCCACTTTTTCAGGCTACTGCTGCCTACCACAGCTGTGACTATCCCTCTGAAGGTGCAATTGCTATTTAATATACAACCATCACTTTGAGGATGTAGAAATGGCAAGTGGGGAGGCAGCAAACAAGTTTATTTTGATTACGTGCACAGGAAATGAAGTGGCAGAGAACCCAAAATGGCCAGGCAAAGTACACACAGCCATCAACGTTTTTGTGGCTATGTTCAGAAACAGAACTAGGAAAATGTGAGAGGCAAAGGTTTTATTCTGAGACAGATTAAGGCAAGTCAGAGTTTTGTGAACCAAAATACTCCTAACATATAGTCACAGATAAAAATGACCAGAGAAACAAATAGACACAAAATTAGAGCATGATAGCCAGAGAAGAGCAAACTGCCTCATGCAGCAGGAAGACATAGACTGAGCCAAGGAACCAGAGAACCAGAAGTTAGTCTGGACTCACCTGGCTCATTGGAGGACTTTTGATAAGATAAAGAAAATCCTATCAAAACAGTCCAGTTCAGCCTTCAACAAACTGCCTGAACTTTGTACTGTTGTGTCTATTTGTTGTGTCAGATACAGGCAGTTTTAATGCAAGGAGACCACATTTATTCTGTACCAAGTTCAAAGTCTTACAGAGGTAAAAACACCTGAAAAAGGTTACACTGGAGGTGTAACGGTATGAGGACCGTACACTTCTATACACAACACTGCACAAAAACCCCAAAGAACTCTTGAGTGGTACACTGAACATATCTAGTGACTAAACTCTCCCATCTTTTTCTAAGCAGAGGTGTGAGGAGCTCAGGAGGAAAAAAGCCCTTGGAACAAAGAGCTCCTGAAAGCGCCTTTCTAGAAACTCCAATTCCCAGTTTTGCCATCCATTTATCTTCAAGTATTGCATTTAAATTGCTAAAAATGAGCTCATTTCAGCTGCATTTTCAAATGGAATGATAATAATTATTTATTATTTATGAATAGCACATTATATATTTATAAGATGATTTGCAAAATTTAGCATCCTGTCTGAAGGGACCTGTAAAGGAAAAAAATCAAAACATAACAAAACCAATTCGAAACTGAAGCCAGGAATGTACGCTTCTAATCAAAGTGTACAACAGAAAAATTAATTAGGCACTTTAAAGAGAGTAGTGTACAGAAATGACCTGATCTCCTTCATTAACATGAGTCTGTGGGTCCTGTTGCAAGACATAAGAAGGGAAAGTGTTACCAGGGGTAGGTGACAAGACAGTCTGCTTCAGGCTGGAACAGCTGTTCCAGAAGACTCTAAGTAACCTCTTTATCACTAGAACATAAAAGATGGAGCTCTAAAGTTTTCTAGGTGAACCAAGTCTGATATACACAGCAGAAACTAATCAGTCTCTCAGCCACTTACTGGATGAGATGCCAGTGCAGCTATGAAAGAGCTTTATTGCCAAACATAATCGTAGTGACCCATCTTGTATCTTTTTGTCATTTTCTCCGTTATCGAAAATTTTGTGTTCCTGAGTATTGTTTTATCCCTAAATCTTCTCTAGTGGTAAAGCAGATTCTACATGTCTGACATGTGAATACAGCACCATGAATCTATTTCTTGGTGAGTAAATGGCAAGCTCCTGGAATGCTTATTGCACACCACTTGTGGGACTCCCACAAGTCACGAGGGAGATCTCCCACTGGGCTGCAAGGTCTGAGCCTCAGGCAGACACACAAGTTCCTGGGGTGAAAAGCAACACGTGCTCAGCAAGTTTTAGTCCACGTCTCCTTGGCAAGCAGTGAAGGGGTTGGAGATTTAGGGTCACCACTACAGTGCTATTTTTTTAATCTGACAATCTAAAATACATCTCAGTTTATACTGATAAGACTCCCTAATGTTATATATCTCATGTAATACGTTAGTGAGAGGCAGGCGAGTCTAAGTAAATCCAGAAACTTGACAGGAAAACCCAAACCAGTTTGGAACTGTCTGGGTAAACGTAGGACAGAAACGGGAATGCAGAAAATAATTTTCTGTTTATATTGTTCTGGGGTTTAAAGCGTGATCATGTGCAGTTTGGGATGAGTCCACATGTTTTATGAGTTTGCTTTTCATTTTGTTGCATCAGGAAAAAACTATATATAAACCTGGAAACCCAAGATAGATACCTAAGTTTCTTTTAGCAATATGGACTTTAACCTGGCCATGCAACACATGCATTCATGCTTTTGAAGAGTAAAGTTTCTATCTCTTAACAGCCGTGAGGAAAACCTCAAGAATTTGATCAGACAGACACGTGTGCAAGGAACCTGGAATACGAATTCTGAGACCTCTGTATTAGCTTAAATGCTTCCTAATTGACAACCTGAAGGTCAACATTGTTAAATAAGTTAATGATTAACTTATTAATGTGCTTATCAATTATATTTTTTGTTCATTATTGTTTGCATAAGAAAACAAAGATAGGTGAAGACCGACACACAAATGCCTTCCTTGGCACCCAAACTGAGTAACATTATCTGCTATTCTACCACATTCTCTGTCTTCCAGTCAGGAAGAAACCAAACTAGCAAAATAACTGACATGTCTACTTGCAGTTTTCTTACAAGCAGTTAGAGGATGTCTACTGCCAAATCATTTATGATTTGCCTTTCTAAAGTACTGTGTGCTCACAGTTTTTATTGAAGTAAGTGGGAGCTACAGCAGGTCAGGTTATCTCTCCTAGTGCCCTGTCCCCAGCACGGCCCCGACCCCATACAGTTCACTCACCATCACTGACTTCAGGGCTTGGAGGCAAGAACAGAGAAGGCAACAGACTCCTCCCATGTGGGAATTTTGCCCAAGAGAAATCTTATGGGGGTTAAGTTCTGTGCTACTATTTTCTTGTTTGTAACCCAGGATTTATAAGTCTTCCCTATTTCAAAGGGCTGCGGAACGATAAAGGGTTTAACACAGATACGCTGCAGTAATAACATCATATGCTACATATCCATGAAACGTTCTCTGGGAGCCTAACAGAATCAGACAAAAATGTTTTAGAAAGCCATAGCTGGAAAAGTAAAGCTGTCTTTTCCTTCTATTCTGAGTCAGCTTTGGCAGGAGGGGATATACTGCAGAAAGCACACAATAATTTTTGCCCTTTCAAATGTGGAAAAGAGTAAGAACTGTGTTACAAGAATATTGCGTTATAAAAGGATGATCTGAGAAAGCACTTGCCCTTTGGTTTACACAAATACCACTGACCTTACAGTTTCTTCTGGCTTTGTTCAGACTCTCTCCTGGACAGCACGTAGGACACCAATGGTCTGGTATCTGCAAACAGATAAGCATTGAATTCCAGGTGAACATTTTTGTCTGTGGAGAAACCCACTGAAGTCAGTGGAGCTCTCTGTGTACACAAAAGCACGGTAATTGTAGTCCAGTTACAGCATTAGACTTTTGGATCCTGACTTTCAGAACTGCTCAGCATATTATAGTGCTCCAAGAGCAATCTGTAGCAGTGAGGGACAGCAGCTAAATAATTTTAAAATCAGGCCCTTAGCACCATACTGGACTGGACCCTTGTGGCTTAAACTTTGCATGACAGGGCAATGTGTTTTACCATTACTGTAAGGGAAATTCTCTCTTCTGCCTGCTTTTGCCAACAATGTTGGCTAGCGAAGGCTGCTGTGTAAAGGAAAAAAATATCCTGCAGCTTATCCTCCCGTTTCCAACCCCTCATCCCTAGAACATGAAGATTTAAAGCAACCTTTTGTGCAATACACAAAATAAAACAGCTGGCTGCCCAGAAGGCCTCACCCAAGACAAAACAGTAAGAGTCCTTCAGTTAATCTATCTCCCTGGCTCAACCAGACGCCAAGGAATCCAGAGCCTCCCAGACTTCTGGGAAGCAAGCAAATATCCTAAAATGCCGTAGGTCAAACCATCTGATGCTTCTTTGCTCTCTCTGATCCATAGCTGTTAGGGAACTGCTAGTCCTCAGACCGATGGCTGTTGCTGATACGCTGGTGGCAGCACTAGCTGGCAGGATGCTGCCACTGCCAGGATTGTGCCGTTCCTCTTTACACAGCAAAAATGAAATCACCTCCCAGATTGCATTCCAGAAAAGGCCAGGTAGCTGAAATTGCCCCTTTGTAAAAAAGGGTGGGGGCATAAAAAAAGGCAAACAGGAATGTGTGCCTACTTTGTCAAGGTTCTTTTTTTTTTTTTTTTTTTTTTTTTTTTTTTTTTTTTTTTTTTTTTTTTTTTTTTTTGTTTAGCTAAATACTTTTGGGCTAATACCTGCAGATTAAAATGTGAAGTTGATCACTATCAAAAATACTTTGTGACCTAAAAAGAAGCTCTGAGTAATCATCACAAGTGGCAATAAGCAAACTGAAGAATTAAACTTCTTGAGACCATCACAGTGACATTGTCAGACAGAGTACCCAAAACTTAAGTTTCCACTTTAACTCTGACAGCTTAAATAGTTTTAACTTTGCATGGTCTGGCTTTCTTCATAGGGATGGATTTCACTGTTACACGACATGATTTGGCGGCACTGGACCAGCAATGCTCTCCACATTTCTCTGCTGATAGTGGCAACTACTGTCACCATCTCAGTTCTGTATTTCAGTTATTTATATGGATATTTATCACTAGAGAATCAGAAAATCTCACAAACTTACTTACTTCCCATCACTCCTTATCTTCCTTTCCTGTAAGTCAAGAACATATTCTTATTGAAGAGCTGAGGAATGGTGGCACAGTGAGAAGTGATTTGTATATGACAGTTGGTGGTATGAGAAGCAACTGAGCATATATCTACACAAATCCTGGCTGGAAGCCAAACCAGAGGACCACGTTTGAACCAAATCGAACTAAATTAAATAAAGGCTTTCTGCAACACTCAGCACGATGTTATTTATGCCTTGAAATAGCATATCTGTTTCCCAGATCTTCCTGTCCAATTATTTAAAGGCTTGGTCCAACAGAGATAACATACAGAATCTGACTGTCAAAAGATCTGCTGCCAGCTGCAGTCACCTGCAGGGACTGAGAAGAAAGACATGTCTGATGATAGCATCAAGACTTTGGCTGAGACTGTTAAGCTTCATAAAGCTGTCATTGTTTGAAAAGTGATGTCTGTTCTCTCTGCATCGTGATGGAACCAGCAATGATCCATCCCTTGGATTTTACCCAAGGAAAGGCCAAAGAGAAACGTGAAAAACAAAGGAAATGAGCAGACCGCTGTTGCCTGCCTCTGCCCTCAACCACAACCCACACGAGCTCAGTTTGTTGTTTTGGCAGGAGAGCAGGCACTGAATAAGCAAGAAGAGCTGAAACTGGCAGAACAGTCAGAAAAGTATTTAGAGTTGTTTATGTATGAATGATTGCAGGGTGGGAAGGGCAGACATCTTCTATTTGGATAGATCAGGTAAAGCCCTGGGGGCAGCGCTGAAAACAGAGCCCTTTGCAATCAGATGAGTAACAGGATCCTGGGCTGCTTTCCCTTCTCCCTCTGTGCAGACTCCAAGTTAGAGTCGAGCTTTGCCTTGGAGTCCCAGTGAACGCTGCACTCGCAGGCATTTGTTAAATCCTGCCAGAGCCCAGAGGATGCCTACCACTTTAATCCTCTTTATTAACAACTCTCAAATTTTCTGTGTTGTAGCCAAGGTTCGCTCGCTGACTCGCAGTCTCTAGAGGCCTTGGAATATTTATATGGTATATTTACCTCCCTCTGATTTCATTACAGTAGTGATACTTGGCACTTCTACACTACCTCCTGTAAAGGAGGGACAGGTCCGTCACGAAGTGTGACACCACCAGCTCTGCCTAATTGCATTCAAATTCGGAGCAGTAAACAGGGAAGCAGTCTAAATGCAATGCCTGCTTTGCACAGTTAATACTCTGAGAAATTGCTGGTGTTTGAAATGTTTACCATTGCCTTTATTGTGAGGATATAATACCCTTTGTAAACAAAGCCACTGTGGGGCAGCAACACATAAGCCTTCATCAATGCACACAAAAGTTTCAGTGTGCTTTGCGTGTCCCAGGGTCCTGATGAGGCTGGTAAGTTTTGCTACCCTTTGCTGTACTCGAGGGGGATGAAGCAAAGGTTAAGTGATTAACACCCTTTGCTGTAATCATATTTCTCCAGCCAGGGTGACTTAGTGACTTGGGAACCATTAGGGTTTTTGAAGGTAATGTTGAGATAAGGCAGGGCGCAAACCGCTCTACGTAGTTTATATGTCTATTCTGAGAGATGTTGTCAACAACTCATAGCTTGAGGATGTTTGAACTTCACTTGCGCACGGTGCCAAATTATATGTTCTCAGGAGGATCACGCCCACATGCAAACAGGCAAGTTGCTATTTGCTTTTGCCATTTTCCCAGAGGAAATAATGGTGCCAGACAAGTGTGAGCAGACCAACCTCATATAGTGTGTCTGGCTTTGTGGTTTGTAACTCTGGAAGCAGAAATGGCAAGCACTCCCACTACACTTTGTGTAATTGCCCAGGGGATGCAGAAAGGTGACTCTAATCCAGGAAAGCATGAGATTCCCCCTACCCGAGATCAAGTCTCCAGGCTCAGAGACACAAGAACTTTCCAAATCTGAATTGAAGCTTTATCAGAATTTCTCTCTGCTCCTCATTGTCTTGGATTCCTAGAGCGTTTGCTCTCAGCCTAAATGTAGATTTTGGCTGGTAGAATGGTGACTGTAACTGATGCTGGCTTGACGATGAAAGAGGTAACTATTGGAGCTCATAACTATCACTTAGAGACATAAACTAAAACAATATAGAAGCTTTTTTCCCCGAAGTTGGGATTCTTGCCATCAAAATGAAGACAAGGAAAAATAAAAATGAAAATAGTTTGAGTAAAACACAGAAAATTCTATCTACCTATTTGCTAAACCCAGGAAATCAGATGTTATAGTCACTCCTGAGGATTAATTTTTGAGCTTATCTCTGACATGAGGTACCACCCCTCTGTGTACTGTGACAGCCTTTCTCCTGTCTTGCATCAATTATTTGACAAACCAGGATTTTCTGAGCTTAAATATATTAAATAATGATTATCAGTTTTATTTAATGTAAGTTGATTGCTGAGCAAGGAAACAATCAATTTTACTTTTCAGCTTATCTTTGTAATATATAATGCAAGAATTTTCTAAACCTTTCTTTGCCCTCTAAACATAAATCACACAAAACAAAACCTTTAGTTCAATCAAAATTTGCACTTCTTGCTAGACTTCTGCATAAATTGTCTTACCATGACAAATAAGCAGATGAAATAGATTAATTAATGAGGCTGGATAACAGGGGGAAAAAAAGAAGAAGAAAAAATAAAATCAAACAATAATTGAAAATGGCTGGTTTGATTTTCTTTCTGTAGATGCCAAGATATGAGAAGTGGGCATTGAAAAGATATCTTTAGATCAGACCCCCCTGAGGTAATAGTTTTCCATTCTGAAGTAAAATCAGTGCTACAGACTATACTATAAAGAGACTTAGCTTTGAGTGTACAACCCCGAATGTCAGAAACAGCCTGGACGTGACAGCATAGAGCTCTCTGCAGGTTAGTTGATACCTTTTCTTGCAGGGTGAAGACACAACCCGAGACAGTAAAGAAGCTACAAGCCTTCTTATTCAGAGGACCATGACTTTTAAAGACCATATAGTTCTAGCTATAGAAATTAGCAAGGTGAATTGCTGCCCCGTTCCAAATTTAGAGTTTTCTCCCAGGCTGGTGTGAGAGATGGATGCTGCACCGGGCAAGAATCTGATTCAGACTCTGGTGAGAAGACTCTGGAGAAGGCATTGCAAAGGGCTCAAGAGCTTTTATGCTACCCAACACTTGGGCTAGACTGGCTTTCTAATAGGAGATTAAAAAACATTGCTAATTTCTGACTTCTTTTTCCTTAACTTCCCCTATGGAGCATTATGGGATAGAGAGAACTGAAGTTTTGTGTTTGGATTTTGTTTTGGTCAGTTTTAGGGGGTAAATCTTTTTAATATAAGTACACAGCCATAAAACACTGGGAAAGAAAATTTCTGAAGACCTGAGCTAAAACATCTTTCTTTTTCTATATAGTCAGTAAATACCTGACACACGAGGAAAAATTTTTTTTGTTTTTGGTTTTGATTGGTATGGAAAGTTGCAAAGCGTTAAAGTGTTTGGATTTTGAAAAAGAAGAATGCATGTAATTTTGCTAACCAAGCAGCTTTGCATCACCCTTTCAAAGGTGAAATAATTGCAAAACTTGACAGGACTGTACCTGGCTGGGCTATAAGAAGAGTACATTTGTTTTAGCCTCCAGTTAAAACAGATAAGTTAGAAAGGCAGTAGTCTCAGGAAGATCTGCAAGTCAAGTCCCTTCATGACAACTTCCCAACGCTCTAATTGGTTTTTTAAATCACTAAATTGTACATCGAAACACAGGGTGCAATGAACTTCTGCCAAAGAAAGTCGTAATAAAACTGACTGGGAGATACATTTACCTATTCAACACATTGCTTACCCGGTGTACTGTTGTGGGGACCCACCTAGTGAAAGCCTGAAGAATTGCACCAAACCAGAAAAATGAAAGAAAGGCAATATTGAGCCAAGGAGACAAATAATTGAACAATATAATTTAGATGCTTCCAAGTGGTGAAACATGTGGCAAGACGAGAGAGACAGCCAACCTACAATCACCATCTGGTATTACTTTGCAGCTCTCAGATAACTTGGTTCCATAATATGGTACAGCTGAGAGAGACCGCAAATTCCAGCCAACCTACAATCACCATCTGGTATTACTTTGCAGCTCTCAGATAACTTGGTTCCATAATATGGTACAGCAGAAGCCTGCATTTAGGAGAATGGATAATATATTTTGGTTTAACTCAAATTGGTACAGTGCCAGAAGACATATTTGGGACTTATGTTCAGTATTACCAGCCTGAACACTGACAAAAACAGGAGCTGGTCTTTGTAAAATATGAAGAATGGCTTTATTAAAAAACTCTAGAAGATATTTTACTTTCTCTCTTTTTAAAAATTATTTTTTTAATTTGAATCTTGTAGGATGAGCTGCTATTTTACATGTCAAATCTTCAAGGTTTTATTTCTCTGACCACAAGGGCTGGAGGCTTTTGTTACAACGAAAGCTGAAATTCTTACATTATTTCTATTGGCAACAAAGGCTACAAGAGCACCACTACAACTGTTTAGTTTACAACAGATTTTTATGTAATGAAGTTCTGCAAATTTTGTTACAGCCAATATTGATCTGTTCAAAGGGATTTTGTCCTCATTTCCTCATTTCTCTGTCCTCACTTACCTAATCCACAAGAGAACCAAAACATTCATAAGTAATAAATCTCAAAAATATGTAGACATTAAAATCAGACACCTGGCTAAACCATTGATATTTTCTTTCAACAATACAAAATGATACACTGTTTTTTTCCATCAGAAGGACATACAAAAGGGGTAGAGATTTGGTATTCATTTAGTGTTGAAAATACCCTATAATACTCTTTTTCTGCTTGAATGAAGCAGCAAACATCTTTTGTTTTGCCATCTGAAGATCTTCCAAAACAAAGTTGCAAATACTAAATATCCAGTTACAAATAGCTCTGTTATAGTGCAATAAGCCCCTCCAAACTCTTAGAATCACTTGCTTTTGATTCTGCTTTTGTCTGTACCTTTTTAAGTCTACATGGTTTGTGTGATGTCATTTCCAGAAAAGTGCTGGATAACCAACCCCTCTTGCTAGCATCTAGAACCACCGCTTAGGTTTGGAGAAGAGCCACACCAATTTAGATGCAAGAACAGAATTCTAGTTTATCTCTCCTAATTACAATTTTCTTCTCTCTTTCTTGGCAAGACTACACTAGACTAGACTATTTGCAGTTAGAAGGGACCTACAAGGATCATCTAGTCCAACTGCCGGACCGCTTCAGGGCTGACCAAAAGTTAAAACACTGATTTCTGACCCTGGTAATAGCAACACAAAGCCTTGCTCCCTAAGGCTTCCCTTTGCCTCAGCACCTTCTAGTAGTCCTCCCTTCCCTTTGCTGGAAGAGTTCCTTTTCTCCTGTCCCCTCCCTGCTTCTTCTTCCTCTTCTCAGCAGCCCCAAATAAGTAGAAAGTGCTGCAGGAAGAAGACGGTATATTGTTGCTTGTGATGAATAGAGTTGAGACACATGGTTGCAAGGGCAGGTCTGGGGGTCCCATAATCGTCACAGTGCTATGGAAGAGACATCTGAGTGAAGGAGGAGACTTCTCTCTGTGGCTCTCCAAAACCTCTCCAAGCCGCCCTTCCATCTATAGCCTCCACAAAATGCCGCTGACCCTGTCATCACCTGGATCCCCATCACCATACAGCATCCTCTAACTCCTGCTACTGAAAACGTTATCTAAAACTGAGAAGCTTACAGCTAATTCTGCTTATTGTAAATGGCAGTTAGATCCTAAGTGGCATCACTACCAATCCCTCTTCTGCAGCTTTGTGGCTTTCTCCAGCTCCCATTTCACTTTTACATTTTTTTTATCCTCTGTAAATACTTTGGGTGTTTTATTCCGCTCTGACCACGTACAATGGCTAAGCTTTGTAACACCAGGGGGCACCTCACAACTTGCACAGACTGGCTCTCCCCTTGTACAGCACAACGTCTATCCAGGACAGACTTTAGCACTATTTATCTTCCGTTTTCACCATTTTCCTTAGACACTATACTTCCTTCAGAGCTTGGTATTTTCAGATAGTGCAATCATGGTTTCCTCCAGTCATTCACTTAATTGCCTACTAATCCTTCACTAAAATAATTAACACAAAGGTTATGTTATTCGTATTAGGGTTTTTTAAAAAGCCCCAACATTATCTTGAGCTCTTTAATCATATATCTGTTTCTTTCATGCTAAAATAAGGAGTAAATTTACAAGTAGCTGCATAGGTCTTGGGTTCTGTATAGACCAATTAGTGTATTTATTTTCTAATTTATTTGCATCCCTTATTGAAATAAAATTTATGACATTTCCAAAATTTACATTTTAGAAACACTGCTTTTGATAGCTCACCCTAACACATTTCTCTGGTAAACCACAAGTTAGTGATGCAACAGAGTATGTTGCTGATGGGGATTTTTTTTATTTTGCTTTGGATTTGCCTGCGAGGTCAAGAGGTCAAGTGTCCTTGTTTGTAATGATACATAATTGCCCAATACCAAACTGTGTTTGGCCACAAGTGTTTCTAATCTAAATAGATGAAACAGACACAGTTTGTGGGGGTAAGAATTTTATCAAGATACTGGATATAACGAATGAAGACAGACAAGCAATAAACCCAGATTTATGGAAGAAGTGCCCTGAGGGGACAGTCTTTTCTCCTAATTCTTGTCCTCTTAGCTATAAGGATATAATTTCTCTTCAGTTTCTCACATATGAATAATAAGATAGGAAACAACTACTATTGAATTTCACATATTCTCCTTTGAAGAAACAATACAAAGTTGAGGTATACTGCTAATATACCTCAGGCCTCTGAAGAAGAATGATTTACAGTAGAAGCTTCTAAATAGTTGCCTGATTGTTCATGAAAATTGTAAAGTTATGAAATTTTTTTTAGGATGGGTTACAGAAACAGTAGATGAACGACAAATTGGAGAGGGGGTGGAAGAAGAAGGGGTACAAACCCTGTGATTCTGTGATTACAAAAAGCAGGAACTGCCCCAGTCGGTATGAATCAGCCTAATTTTGTAAAACCAATGGGAAAATAGAGCTAAAATGGAACTGTGAATATTACCCAATAATCATCCTTTGCTTGTTACACATACTTCCTTTTTATGCTTTTCTCAGTGCTAGGAAAGTGAAAACTCCATTTTGAGTACATAGAAAAGGAAACTGTAGTATGAAAAAAATAAATAAAATAAAGGCTTGGTATCCTGTTGTACAATAGGTTTGGGAAAAGAGGCTGAAGTATCTTCTGATGAAAGATACTGGGAAGATTATACTTGCTATGAGAAAGAATTACCGAAAAGATACTTGTACAACCCAAGTGCCACAACTCAGGCTTGGAGTCTTTGTCTCAGTTTGAACTCAATCTAACCTCTGTTTACGTGACATAACTAAAGGTTTTGGCTTCCATGCTTCAGGAAGTCTGAATCTTTGTCACCTACTTACCTATGAAAATTACATTTCAGACATTTTCCTCAAAACAGGAAGTCTGAGTGATGCAACAGAGTGAGCACTGAAGGATTCGGTTCTATCTTTTGCCTGCCACTGCTCTGTTGGATGACCTGGAACAAACAACTTCATCTTTCTGTGCTTTAACTTCCACATCTGTAAAAAGAAGATAATGACACTGACCTCCTCTGCAAATAAACTTTTTTCCTCCTCTTATCAGGGAGTAGAAAAAAAGATGGAAGGAATGTCTTGGTAGAGTTCTAAGATAATTCACTGGGGAAAAGCCAATTCAATTATGAGATTCCTGGACTTTATGGGATTGTTTTCACTCTTAAAACTTTGCAAAACAGTACAAAGTGGAAAAGAAATCAGCCCAGGCTGGCCCAGACTCCAAGCCTGTGAAGTGATCTGAGTGCAGTTGAGCAACACTGGACAGAACGTTTAGCCAACTACCTCCCTCCACAGATTCCAAGGAATGTTTTATTTCAATAAAAAGAAATGACAGAAAATGTAACATCTCGGTCCCAGATCTTAAGAGTGAGAACTTCTGAATACCAAAAACAGATGGAATTTTTTCAGCAACACTTCAAAGCTAAAACACAACTTTTCCACAGTTCTGGAGAGACGGAGAGACTCTACAGAAAATATCAGAAGAGAGGTGTTAAGAAGTACAGAAAAATAACATGGATAGGGTTGAAAATTGAAGAAAAAAGATGAAGGGAACTGAATAAAGCATGAGGATGCTTTTCTTCTATGTATGCTCGGTGTTGCAATTCCTTGCTGAGACAAAACAAGGCAAGATCCTCAGATCTGTGAATTCTCCCAAGTGACTGTCTGTCACTCACACAACTGGCTTCTTCCTCACGTTCCTGCAGATTTTAAGGATGCTTCACATATGTTCATCTTTCCACCCCACAACTGCTTTCTTGCTTCATTAGCATGGGTTAATGTTAATCTATCTAGCTGCTGGGTAGATCTTCTCTGTGTCCATGTTATGGGAAAAAGGAGAGGGTTCTGCCCATTATATCATACTAGGTTTGTTCTTGTCTTTGTCTTGTCTTGAAGAGCAGGACATTTGAAAGATACAGATGCACTGGTAACAACAGTGCTGTTAAGAGGAAGTCTTCATTATTTATTGTAATATCAAGGCATTCTGTTAATAAATATCAAATGGGAACACTGCTGTAGCAACACAACTGGTGACCAATGCAGTTTTAAAAGCATAAACTCCTCTTCATATCTTGTTTTAAGATATTGAAAAAAACAAAGTCAGAACTTGCTGACTTGTTAAAAATTTCATCAGCCCAAGAGGACCACATCAGTGCTAAAAGTTTTGTCTTTCAACTAGAAAATTTAAATAATTTGAAGCATGAGAGATTGAGGAAAAAACTGATTGAGCTTTCCAAAACTCATCTAATTATAACCTGGTTTTCCTAATCATTTTTCTTTCTAACATCTTTGGCCTGAATTTTAGTTCAAATTCTTCTTAGGCAATTTCTGCTACTCTAACAAGACCTGACTGGTTTGATTCAGAGAAGAGTGTAAAGCCTGTCATCAACCAAATTAGTTTTGATTTACTTTTGGAAAAAAATAATCCCTTTCAGTTCCAGGATCTAATGGCTTAAGAATTTGTCATTCTGGTGGCTTCATCAGCAGTATCTGTGGTTGCCCCAGAATCCTTGGCCACCAGGTATCTTCCAGGCTTAGGGGGTAATCCAACTGTGTTCAAAGTGTCACTACTCATCAATGCACCATTGCACAATGCACTGTGAATCTAAACCTTCACACAATCCTCATTATCAATAAATCTGAGTATTTTAAGCAGGTTTTTCGTACAGAATCTCCTGTATTCTTCCCCCAAATCAATCCCAACTGAAAAAATTTGGTGGTCTGACTAGCTAAGGAAACATAAGGAAATAGCATTAAAAAGCTAAAGCAATATGCCCTCTGGCAAAACCTATAAACTCTGACATCTAGGATGAAGTATCCCCATGCAGATGTCTTCATCCAAATAGAAGTTCCTCCTACAGTCTATTGAAAATTACCCAATATGGTTAACGAAGCTGAGAGCTATTCAACTGTTCAAAATACACTCATGTATCCACCTTAAGGATTTCTGAATAGCTTGCTGTATTAAGTATGAGCAGGGTTCAGCTTGCTAAACATAGGTGACAACTGTGATTGTCTGTTATACCAAGCCTGTGACTTCAGATATGACAAGCTTTTTAGGAGACCTTCTCCTCCTTGGAGCAGGAAGCCAGGTAGAAAAATATCTTGTTTTAAGATATTGAAAAAAACAAAGTCAGAACTTGCTGACTTGTTAAAAATTTCATCAGCCCAAGAGGACCACATCAGTGCTAAAAGTTTTGTCTTTCAACTAGAAAATTTAAATAATTTGAAGCATGAGAGATTGAGGAAAAAACTGATTGAGCTTTCCAAAACTCATCTAATTATAACCTGGTTTTCCTAATCATTTTTCTTTCTAACATCTTTGGCCTGAATTAATAATTTGAAGCACGAGAGATTGAGGAAAAAACTGATTCAGCTTTCCAAAACTCATCTAATTATCACCTAGTTTTCCTAGTTATTTTTCTTTCTAACATCTTTGGCCTGAATTTTAGTTCAAATTCTTCTTAGGCAATTTCTGCTACTCTAACAAGACCTGACTGGTTTGATTCACAGAAGAGTGTAAAGCCTGTCATCAACCAAATTAGTTTTGATTTACTTTTGGAAAAAAATAATCCCTTTCAGTTCCAGGATCTAATGGCTTAAGAATTTGTCATTCTGGTGGCTTCATCAGCAGTATCTGTGGTTGCCCCAGAATCCTTGGCCACCAGGTATCTTCCAGGCTTAGGGGGTAATCCAACTGTGTTCAAAGTGTCACTACTCATCAATGCACCATTGCACAATGCACTGTGAATCTAAACCTTCACACAATCCTCATTATCAATAAATCTGAGTATTTTAAGCAGGTTTTTCGTACAGAATCTCCTGTATTCTTCCCCCAAATCAATCCCAACTGAAAAAATTTGGTGGTCTGACTAGCTAAGGAAACATAAGGAAATAGCATTAAAAAGCTAAAGCAATATGCCCTCTGGCAAAACCTATAAACTCTGACATCTAGGATGAAGTATCCCCATGCAGATGTCTTCATCCAAATAGAAGTTCCTCCTACAGTCTATTGAAAATTACCCAATATGGTTAACGAAGCTGAGAGCTATTCAACTGTTCAAAATACACTCATGTATCCACCTTAAGGATTTCTGAATAGCTTGCTGTATTAAGTATGAGCAGGGTTCAGCTTGCTAAACATAGGTGACAACTGTGATTGTCTGTTATACCAAGCCTGTGACTTCAGATATGACAAGCTACTTAGGAGACCTTCTCCTCCTTGGAGCAGGAAGCCAGGTAGAAAATTCCACAATGCCTAAAATGGCATTTGATACCTGGGTTTATGTAACTAAACCCCACATTAGTTCTCTACTAAGTATAAGGGGAGCTTAGACATCTGGTTCACATGGAGACACCTACACACTGAAACCCAAATTTAGGTGCCTTAATCTGTCAGCTGAATCCACTCCTTTACTTGGAGATTTCCTGAACTGGCAGCTGCATTAACATTATGTTTAAGGGACATTTTTTCCATTTCTAATCCACTCATGAGCACATTTATACTTTTGGTCTCTACAATACACTTGCAGCAATTTACAATTGTAACTCAAGAAAAAACATACTTTTTTTGTTTCTTTTAAATTTACTGCCTGGAAATGTCATTCAGGACACCTAAATCTTGTGCCATAAGAAACACAGAATTCACTTTCTCTGTAACTATAGATTTTAATGCTCTTATCACATTTTTTCATAGTCCTTTTCCAGGCTAAACCATTTGAGAGTGCTAAAACTCCTTTTACTATTTTTTTTTTTTAAAGAATCAATTCCACATCTCTGATCAGCTCATTGCTTTTTTTCTGTACTTTTCCTGGTGCTTTAGGGAGAATTCCACACAATCACAAAATGATATGGTGTTGGAAGGGACCTCTGGAGATCATCTAGTCCAATCCTCCTGCTAAAACAGGTCCACCTAGAGCAGGTTGCACAGGAATGTGTCCAGGTGGGTTTGGAATGTCTCCAGAGATGGAGACTCCACCATGTCTCTGGGCAGCCTGTTCCAGTGTTCAGTCACCCTCAAAGTAAAGTTCCTCCTCATGTTTAGATGGAACTTCGTATATTCAAGTTTGTGCCCATTTCCTCTCGTCCTGTTGCTGGGCACCATTGAAAAAAGATTGGCCCCATCCTCTTGACACCCACCCTTTCAGTATTTATAGGCGTTGATCAGATCCCCCCCTCAGTCTTCTCTTCTCTAGACTAAAAAGACCCAAGTCTCTCAGCCTTTCATCATAAGAGAGATGTTCAAGCACTTTGGGTTTTACAACAGTATCCCATCTTATCTTTTATTCCTATCCTAATGTATCTAGTATCCATTTTGCCTTTTCACCTGCTACAAACCACAGAACGGATGCTTTCAATAGACTAGCTACAACAGCTCCTGAGTGCTCCTAATGAATTTAAGGGTATATGGGATGAACTTCTTCTACAGGCTTTTTTCTTCAGTAGAAGATAACAGACTCTCTCTTCCATTCAGACAACTATTTTGGGAAAACTATTTAGAATATAACCTCTTTGAGATCTTGACCCACTATAAAATTTGAAGAATATGGCCCAAGATTTCAAAAGTATTTGAGGAGAAACAGAGGATAAACCCACGTACATATTCTGAGTTGTCATTCAACCTTCTTTCTTTGGGAAACCAGGCCAAAAAACACGTTAAGTGATATGCAGCAAAAGTAACAGTAGGAAGAAAAAGTCCAGGAGCAACTATACATCCTGCTTCCTCAAATACCCCAAAGAAACTGACCAGCACTTACAACGGCTTATTTACTCCATTCAAAACTATAATCACATAGAAACTCTACTAGGGGATGTGCAGACTCTGACTTCAATCATGGTCAGCCCATAGGCAAACTATTATAAAAGGAAACCACTGAAACAAACAGAAGTTCTTCCAGTTATTGAAAGAACAGTTGGAATTCCCTCCAGTCTTCTCTATCGCAGCTGGTCAACAAGCTCTACACCTTAGCTGGAGAAATTTGTTCTGAACGATTCAGGTTTAGAAAAATAATATACATTAATTCTGTTTGGGTTTGGGGATATTTGCCTCTTTTTTCACAAAGTAGAAGAGCCAATCTAAGAAACGAGACAGGACTTAAAGAATTTTATGTTTTGATGTTCAGACAGTCCCTTTCTTTTTTGTCATTTCTGTGACTGAGACACGTCAACAATGAAACATTCAATAAATGAAATGTCAGTGCTTGCGTACATATGGATCCCAAATTCTGACCACAACCCATGTTGACAGAGGACTACTTTGGGTTATGACTTTTTGCCAGCACTTTTATATGGGTTCTTGTTCCTTTCTGTGAGCGCATAAGATGTGGATCAATTAGTTAACACTAGTGAGTTATCATAAAGTATATTAAGCAATTGGGCTGGGCAGATTATCATTATCAGGGATTTTGAGAATTGAAACACATGTCTCAAAGACCTTACAGTAAATGGCACTAAAAAGCAGCAGTTTATTAATTCTGTTAATAAAATGATAATCCAAGCACCAGGGAAACTCTTTTTGATAAGAACTAAAATAGCTATTTGGATAGATTAAATACCTGGAATTACAAGATAGGCAAGAACTGGACAAATTGGAAGGACTTCAAGGGCAATGCTTCTGCATAAAGCAGACAGCATATGTGCTGAGGTTGCTTTTACCTAAAAGAGCTTAACACACACCTCCAGTCCTCAGGCTAAATTATTACAAGAGAAAGATCAAAGTGGCATATTAGCCATTATGAAACAGGTATTATGAAAAGCTGCCTGATAGGGATGGTGAGTATATGGCTATCTTATTTAACTGCACACATTACTTTCATCTTGATCCCTGTTACCTCCTTGTCATCTGCCTGCTAACCCCTCCATGGACAGTCACTCCTGTTTCTCTCACTGCTCCTTCTGATTACATGTTACCTTTTTGGCCCCTGTACTTTAATGCTGCAGCTACAGATATTTAACAAGTTCTGTATTCTGCTCTATTTCTGTTATGATAAAGCACCCTGCCATAACCTCTGGACACCAGGGGCAATATCCACCAAAGAATGGACTTGGGCGCATCAGCCCTGTTTAATTTCCACTTTACTAAAATAAAATCTGCCATCTTCAAAGTGTCACTCAGCAGCTCAAGTTCTGTATCTGGGTATTCACAAAAAAGCTCCCAGTCCTGACTTTGCCAAACGAATGTGACTTTACCTCACTCTTAAACTTCACCAGGGTTTACAAACCCAATATTCCTTCCAGCTTCACTCCCCTTCCCAAAACTACACCTGCCAATCAGGTCCCAAACGAAGACGGATCAGTGGTGACCTATTGCACCACTCTTTTGTCCAGTAAGTCAGTGGTGAGATCACTTACTCTGGGTATGAGAGATCTGAGGATTCAACATGCCTTTTCATGTGTGAGGATGTCAACTCTTGCCGCTATAGATGCGCATTAACTGCCAAGCTCAGGTTATTTTAGGGCAGCTGTGGTTGATTTCCCTCAGCTATCTCCCCCTTCCTGCTGAAGAAACCAGTCCTCCAGATTCCAGCCAGCTACTCAAACTACACAGTGAGGAAAACATTGCTCGTTGGCCCAGGCATCCATCAGCCTGACCTACTCTTTTTTTCCTCTTCACAGGCCTGGTATTTCCAGGGGCCACTTAAGACCATGAAGCCCAAAGCAGATGCCTCCTTGGAGAGACTGGAAAGGGCTTTAGTCCTCAGAGAGAGCTGGAAGCCTGGTGGGGTGGGCAGATGCACTTTGAGGGGAGAGCGGGATTGAAGGCCGCACATCCAGAGCTCTCCAGCCCTGATTCCACCCACAGCTTCATGGCCGTGCACCGCTCAGGCAGGAGCTCCAAGCAGGGACCCCACAGCCGCACCGCTCTCCCCATAGGTCTCGCCATCTTCTCAGACCCGGCCCGGCCCCGCCCCGCCTGTCATGGCGGCCGCGCCCCGTCCTCCTCACGTGACGCCGCCGGCCGGGCAGGGAGGGGAGGGGGAAGGAGGAGGTGCGAGCGGTCACGTGGGGGCACCGCCGCGCGCGAGCGGTGCGCGCCGCCGCCGTTGCTGCTGAGGGCACGGGGCGGGCGGAGGGGGGATGCTGCCGCCGCCCCGGTGAGTGCTGGAGGGAAGGCGGCGGCTCCGGGGCTGTGAGGGACGAGGGGAGGTGGTGGCGGTGTGAGGCAGCCCCTGGGCTGGGGAACCGGCGCCCTTGTGAGGGGCAGCCCCGGGGGGTGAGGGGACGGGGCCGGTGGCGGTGTGAGGGGCAGCCCCGGGGGGTGAGGGGACGGGGCCGGTGGCGGTGTGAAGGGCAGCCCCGGGGGGTGAGGGGACAGGGCCGGTGGCGGTGTGAGGGGCAGCCCCAGGGGGTGAGGGGACGGGGCTGCGGTATCAGGCCATTCCCCGCCGTTTTCCCGCCTGCCCTGAGGAACGCGACGGTGCCCGTCCCGGGGGCAGCGATTCCCGTTTCCAGGGGGCCGGGGTCAGATTCAGAGTTTCCCCCCATTTCTGAGTAAAATAAACGGTTTGAGTTATCAGTGGGAAGGCTGTGCTCGGTTGGGTCGCTGGATGAGCCCGGCCACGTTAGTTTAACCTGACCCTGGGGAGGGACTGTGGGCCCGGTGTGGGTTGTGCTGCACAGGATGGAAGACAACATAATTATTATCCTTTTTTTTAGTCTTTAAATGCATGTGAAGGAGCGGCAGCCTGCCTGCAGGTAGAGTGAAACTATGCAACTGTCAGCCCAAACTGTGGGGATCGGGACGTGTCAGCTTTGCTGGCGTTGCTCGTTTCATTGATTCATTTGCAGGGTGAGGTCAGGCGTTGCTTTTGGAGGGCTGTCTGACCTCCCGGTGTATTAAAGCTTTCTTATCTTTATGATTGGGAAACTTATTTTTAAACGGTTTCCCATTTTTTGGTTGGTGTTTTTTGGTTGTTTGTTGTTTTTTTTCCCCCCCACTGTTCCTGTGGTTTTCAGTATATACTTTGAAACATTAAGGCTTCCTTTTCCTCTTAGCAAATATGTCTTATTCTACGTGGCTGGTCTCCAGCCCCTCTAGTCAGTTCCCATTTCCATGTGGGTTTTTTTTTGTGTGTATATGTTAAAGCTTATAAGGAAGGCTGCAACAGAAATTGCTGAAAGCAAATTAATTGTCTCCAAGTTACTTGGAAGGCAAAAGAAACGTTCTCTGGTCCCTCGTCTGCGTGCAAACAGATCGAGCTGAGCAACCAACTAAAGCTCTGTGCTGCTGGTAGCAGGGGTTTAGCAGGTCAGACTCTGCTCTAGTAGGGCACTGGGAGCAAACATTGTGTTTGGAAGCTGCCTTTCCAGATAGCTGCTTCACCTTCATTTGTTTCTTCATAGCCTTAAAAGACTAATGTCATCTAGTACAGCATCTCTGCCAAACTGTATCCTGACTTCTCTTCAGTATCAGTTGCCGGGGAGCTGCAGTAAACCTGACAGAATTTTATTGTATAGCTAGATATAAAGTCCAGCCCCTACTTTTCCAAAGGAAAGAAAAAAAATCTTATGACTTGGCTTTGCTGCTGCTCTGTAAACAATCTGTACTTTATCTGTTTGGCCTAGCATATTTGGAGTATTGCTTTCTGTTTGAAGGAATGGTGAAATCTCCTAATGCCAGTACAATAATTATGCAGGTGGGCAGGATCATCAGTGCTCCGCCAATATGCTTTTTAAAAAATTTTCTGGAAAATGTATTTCAATATAAGATCAAATCCCTTCTGTCCTTACTTAGAAAGAGTAGTCTGTAAGTGACATCAAATATTGTTGAATACTTTCTGATCTAGCATCTGCTTTCTTCTATTTTTTTTTTTTTTTTTTTTTATGTGGATCTCACCTTAGTAGGAAACTGCTCCCAGACATCTCTGATTAGCTTAAGCTGATCCGAGTGCAGGCTGTGCACAGGAAAGGACAGTACCAACCTCTGACAGTATGTTTTGGCCTTGCTTTCCTCTAGAGAACCTCTGCATATGTCAAATAGTCCAGCTGGGATTCCTAGACCTCATTTTAGAATGGCATAAAGGTCCAGGTGGTTCCAGATAAGAAGCTTTTGATTAACAAGCAATTGGCCTCCCCCAGTATAACTGTCTCTGAAGAACTGCATGCCTTCTGCATAAGCTCTTCCTCATCTCTGGGTAAGATAAGCTCCTGCAGGGTTTTAGGAGCTCTTCTGCAGCAGGGAAGGAAAGTAACACTGCTGCTCTAATGAGCCTTCATCTCTCAGTCTCAGATGTGGAAGCCAGCAGGCTACGTGACGTGTTCTGGTTTAAGAGATTTTGACTGCAGATTTCAGGGCCTGTTGCCTGTCTTCTGCTATCTAATCACTTTGTCTCAGAGGATGCAAATTGATACTCCGTTATGCATAGGAGTAAAACTGGAAAGAGTTCTTGATAAGCTGCTGCGTGACAGTAGTTTATGAGAATGGGTGAATCTGTTTATCATTTTCGTAGCAATGATAACAGTAGGTGTGATTCAAGCTTTTTGCAAGGAAGAAAGCCCTGAAACAGCATGGCGAGGTAAACAAAGATGAATTATTAGTATTATGAAAATTTGTTTATACAAAACATGCTTCCTTATAGTAAATGCTTGAGAAACAAAAGTTTTAATGGTAGTTATAGGGCACGTGTGTGGAGCAGGGCAAACTGTGGGTGAAGCGGGTGAGATTAGAAGTATTTAAGCAGACAGTAAAAATGGGGATTTCAGATCATTTGACAAGAAAGAATAGGGTACTGTAGGGGTGAAAAGAACAGAGGGAGGGTCAGTATTTCTTTAGTTATGTTGAAGGTACTGTAAAAATGTTGTAGTCTGAGCAGCTGGCAGGTGGAGTTTGGCAGTGTGGCAGCTGTGTGTTGATTACTGAAGCAGAGAAGCAAGGGGAGACTTCCAGCTGAAGGGAAAAGGCAAAATTTTGAAAAAAATACAGTCGTTCCTCTCTGACAGTTCAGTTTATCGACTTCCTAAACAGTTCCATCTGTCTGGCTAGGCAATGCTACAGTTACAGGTGTCCCTAAAATCAAGTAATTTTCTTTAGTACCATTCATTTTGGAGAGGTGCTGCAATGCAACCCTGTTAATTGCTGTTGAAGAGCAGAAGTATGCTAGTATATTTCAAGTGCAGAAATTAATTTATTTTTTTCTCTCAAATTATTACAGAGGTGAAGCGTGTTTCAATCCCTGTTAGAGTGTGGGAGGTAGATAAACTGTCTTGATTCTTATCTAAGGTTTCTTTTTCAAAACATATGGTAGCTTATGGAGATGAATGCATCTGCTGTTGCAGCTACTGTGTTAATGTATAAAGTACTGTCAGTACAAAGGCCTCGGCTGTTAAACCAGTGTTTAGCAGTGTGAGTAAATGCATTTGTTCAGCTTATTTTGGGTAAGAGTTAATAGTATCCACCACATCCTTCAGCTGTGCTCTAGCATGTTTCTCATGTGAGTCAGCATTGTGTAATAGTTAGTGTAAATACTTTATTTGAAAACTGTAAAAACTAGAAATACACCGCAACAAAAAGGGGGGAAATTGGGAAGCTGATGATACTGTTTCAATCAGAAGTTTACTTCAAGTATACTAACTTTCAGCTATTTTGTCTTATGAACTTCTGAACTCCTTCACCAAGATGTGAAAATACGCTGTCTGTAGGTTAAAAAACTGACGGTGTTACCAAAATGTAAAGTATGGATTGAAGTGTCTGTAAGCGTGACGTTGTATCTCAGCCTTTTCTTGTGCATTCTAGGGTTTTGGCAGGCAGATACTTTGCATGTTTGAAACTAGAACACAGTACTTGGTGGTGAATCAACTTTTCCACTGTTTACACTATTTAGAAACCCCTAATGCAGGGAGCCTCAGGATTTTGTCCTGCCTGCTTTATGCTTTCTAGTATGAGCATTTATATGTGAGGCAGGGAGGAATCCAGACCCCAGTACCCCATGCTGCTCACAGGTAGGCATTTTGATGTCTTTGCTGGATTGAAGTTCAGTGTGGGGCAGGTGAGCTGTTGTGGTTTTTCTTTCTCATGGTAGTAGTGGTGTTGCAAGTCCTGCATTTCTGAGATCGAAGGTTTGCCGTGACCAATAAGTTACACCTTATTGACTGTGGTACAGTCACTGTTTGTGTGCGTGTTCTAACCCCTCTTGCCATGGAGCAAGCTACCTTGACAAAAATAATTTCTTTTGATGTGCCAGAGGGAAGGAGTATGTGCATGAAGTAACGTTGCAGAGCAGCTGGTGGGAGGTAACTGCTTACCTGCAATAACTTTTTGTCATTCCTAACGTTAACTATGACACACAGCCCCATTTAAGAAGTTGAATTTTAAATTGATGGGTTGAGCTAATAAACTTGCAGAGGCATGCTAAAAAGAAGATACCTCAGTAAATGATTGCTATGTGCCAAACTGATTTAAACAAATGCTTAATGAATGTTAGGAGCACATCCACAGAGGTCTTCTTTTTAGTTTATGTAAAACCTTCCAACTATTGTTGGCTAAATGACACAGATTTTTTTTGTGCAGACAAGGATTAAATTAGATGCTTTAAACCTTGGAGGTGGCCTTAATTAAAACAGATCTTTTTCCAGGAAGCACAAAACTGTCCTGTTTTGTTACACAACTCCTTACGAAACAATCTTCATAGGTATTTTGCTAATTCGTGCAGTGTCACATGAGGAACAAATGATGTTGCTGTCTCTGTTGATACCTCTTGAATTTGTTAGTGAATTTGCTTTCTGGAACTGCTTTCTTTAGCTTTTCTCTTTCCTGGAATACCTTAATTTTGACAGTTAATATGAATCTCTTATCTCTTGCATCAGCGGACACTGAGACTCATCGCCTGTGAAGCAGGAGAAGGCTAAGTTTTGGATTGCATGCTAACCTTCTGTGCTAGCAGCGTGTTGGAAAGCATGGCTTCTAGTGAAGTGGGAAAAATATTTTTGATTACTATGTGTTCTGTTGCAACATCCTTGATTTCAACATCAAAATCCTGAGTATGTTTTCCCATTAGAAACACTGGCAATAGATAAGTAAAAGAGACCAACAGGGGATGGAAAAGGAGTGGTCCACAACTCTTTCCTCAGAGGAATTTCTCTGGAGAAGGAGAGAATCGAGTCTGTAAAATTGTGTAGAAGGGAATAAAAGACAAAGAAAATTAATTTTTGGCATAACTTGGAGAAGTTTGCTCTCCTAAAAGACAGTGCAGAATCATTTTATGCTAGTGACTTATCATTCTAATTCAACAGTTAGTGACCACAAAATGTTCTTTTTTGGAAGCGTGCTAGTAGAAGGTCTGTTATTTACATATTTGAAACATTCCATTAATATATTGTATTTGATAATACAGTGTGTTTAGCAAGATAATCCTGTGTTAAATTGATAGCTTAGTTTAGATGTGCGAGTGAAAGCGTTTTCATTTATTCCATCTGTAGGTATGGTTGTACCAGCAACCGTGTCTCTTTCTTAGTATTACTGTATTGTGTTAAGGAAGGGAAAAAGAGAGAATGTTTCCTATACAATGCCAGTAAAATTTAGAAATAGGTTTGCTGGTGGAGCAGAAGGAATGATTTATGGTTGCTCTAAACCAGAGTTCTGCTTGATATTTGTATCCTCTCTGGTTATTGTGACCTCAGAACATTTGATGTATTTGCCTTAATGCATCGTTCAATTTTTATAGGTGAGAGCTGAGAAAGTGACTTGCTGAGGATCTCATCAAAATCTGTAGCAGAATGTCCCACAGGTCAATCTGATGACTATAGAGGTGTCCTGGTTCAGTCAGTGAGTTGGAGTGAGAACATGTAGTGGGTGTATATCCTTAGGATTCCTCTCTTCTCTCATTTTCTCCCTAATGTCTCCAGCCATTAGTAGAAACCTGTGCACAGAAATTACGGTAAGCTTCTGTTGAGAAAAAGGATCCAAAAGCAAGAAGACTGTGGTGTTTTTGTCTTTCATTTTTCCCAGTGGGAAGTTCTTGCTCAGAAAGTCTTATGCCTCTGCTGTTCCAAATGGCATGGATACTGTGGACTCTGTCCTAAAGCTTGGCGTGAAAAACTCCCTGTGACCTTTGTTTCTGGACGTGAGAAATGGAAACGGACGTTGAATTCAATTCAGTGCCTGCTTTTAGTATTTCTTTCAATTCTATGTTTTTTTAAAATGGCCAATCCACCCAGGAAAATTCAGTTAGGACATGATGTATTGAGGAAATCTTTGAGATAGTGCTATCTCAGCATGGAGAAAAGTAACAGGAGTTAAGAACTCCGAGCAGTTTAGAATGAGTTAAATACTTTACTACAGGAGTAGGGATTTAAACTGTAACTTGTTTTAACCTCACTCAGGGTTCTGGTGCTACATTTCATCTCTCTTTTTTTTTTTCTTTACTTTTTTTTTTTAAACAAATAATGTCTACGTATGCTAATATCAGTTACTTGGGCTCCATAAAAGTGTTTGATTCCAGGCTAACCAAACTAAGCTGCAAGGGCTTACATCTACAGCAAGTAGATGACAGGCTAGTGCTGTCTTACTGTGACATCTGACTGTGAGTGAGTGTAAAATGTCTGGGATCCAACCAGGGCACTTCAAATGTATTTTTATGTAAGTTTCTGTGTATTGGAAAGGAAAACCCTGCAGAAAAAGAGAAGTGAATTAGACTGTATGATTTGTGGGGATTAAGCTTGGTGGTCCATGAATTTTTGTAAGCTGATGCTGTAGGATAAGATACAATGTAACCATTCTCATTAAGACCATTTCCAAGTCTGTAATACTAGTAATAACTTAATTGCAGCCTTTTGAAGTTTCTAGTCTGAGTTTACAAATGTCTCGTGCATTTTTGTATACAGCTGTTGATTTCAGCACTGAGTTCTGCACAAGTGGATGATGGATGTCTGCTTGGTGCTAACTGCAGAACTGGGACTTGCAGGCAAAACTTGTGCGAAATGCAGTGTCCGTGGTCAGTAGACACAGGTTTAAAATTGAGACTGGTCAACCCCAGTTTTACTGTCCCACTCAAAAGTACTTCAGTGTGGTCTGTTTTGCGGCCAAAGTTGCTGCCAGCTTTTTTGGCAGGAGGGCTGTACAAATGAAGACTGAATTTTTTATTTTTGTTTATTTTTTTTTAAGAATTGGAAAATGTTTTCAGTTGCTTGTAAAAGACTGGAAAAAAGCCCAAAGCACTTTTGATGAAAATTTCTTAAAATCAACAGAAAGCATACCTAGAAAATTTCAGTCAAAATGTGGAAGTTTTATAAAATTACTAGTTATTTGGAAAATGAGTAAAGAAATTTTTTAGAATTGAAATTTGCATATAATGTAATGATCTTTTTTTCTAGCATTACTGTGGACTAATCTGTTGATATTATGATGAAGAATGCCTTAGAAATACACTGCTTGGTTATGCTTCTCTAGTGAGGGGCAATAAAATGACCAATCTTGTTTATGCTGCCAGATCTGTGGATCCATATGGGTCATGCATCAGCTGAAGAAAAGAAGGAGAAAAAAAAAAAAGGACAAGAGAGAGATATGAAAAAAACCTAACAACCCCAAACATAGAAAAATAGATCGGTACTCTTAGGGTGGTGTATGCAATCAAATGAGAAATAACCTTGCAGCATTCATGTCCTAAGACCAATCCAAATGATCCTGTTATCATAGAGAAACTGGTGTTTGTTACCCCATTCCCAGTCAGGACTTGGAAGCAGTACTCTGCAGCAAAGTGTTAAGTTTCAGGCTCAGCATTTTATTGTTCACTGAGAATGAAGACACCAACTGGATTTGACTGCTACTGCAGTAAATGTGTTTTCACTATGTAACCTTGCGCTGCCTCTTTAGTGCCGACTCTTCTGGAACAAGGTGAGCCTTCGTTCAGCTGTTCGTGTAGAAGTGTGTCTTATTTAATTATTTTGCATGCAGCTGTATTTCTGCTGTTATTTTGGTGAGCTTTGCGGACATATAAGTGCAAGGAACAGCTAAGTAGATTTTAAACATTTAGAAAAGGTATTAAGCAGCTTACTTGTGTGTAGCTGACCTTGTAAGCTCTCTTATATTTTGCAACTGTGTATAGTGCTGGGTGGTTGTTAAACTAACATTTAGATACATGGATCTTTAATGTGAGAGAGAGGTATTGAAAAAGAAGTTGTCAGTGTGGATTTTTTTAATCTTGTTGTTTTCTGAGCTGTGTGTGAAGAAGGAAGGGCTGTATTATAAAAATGCATGTATCTTTCTTTCTTTGGAGACAGTACATGAGCATTCTGGCTGCCTTGAGAACTGATCTTGCTATTGAAAATAAAATCTCATTGTTTCAATTGGAAGAAAGTATTTATTAGCAACGAAAAGGAAGAAGGTATTTTTAGGACTCCATGAATGGCATGGCATGTATTTATATGCCAGATGGCTTAAAGTAACATCCAGCCAAGCAGCCCTACGGTGCAACGTTTGTTAGGGGGATAGATAAGAAAATTCTGTACATGTAATTGTGCTTTGGGAAACCAGGAACTTTTTTCAGGGAATGAGAACACTGCAGCAGCATGAAACTCTGTACTGTATAGCACTTATTTACTCAGTATTGAGCACTAGGATTTTGGTAAGCTCATGTTTCTAATCCAAGTGTACTTGCTTTCTCTAATCAGTCTGGACTATTGTGTTACTTTTCTTGATGCAATTTGTTGTAACTAAAACTGGTGTTCTTTTCTGTTGTTTGTTAACATGGGATCCTGACTCTTATGAAACTTTTTCTTTCCAAAACTTGTACTGCTTTTTCCATTAAATGAGAGCCCTTGTGAAATACTCCTCCTCTCCAAGGAGTGAGAGTATGTGGGGAGAAAGGTATCCTTTATTAGTAAGAAAAAAAACTATTATGTTTTGTGGTTGATTAGAAGTGAAAGATGTTACTGCAGAAGATACTTTTCAAAATTTCTTCAAGGGAGCATTGAAATGGAGGTGGGTAAAGAAGGAACCTCACATTTTTATTAGAAACATGCTAAAGTGTTTGCATTCACTCTGGTATGGCAACCTGCTAAGAAAAGCTTTTTTACAGGAGTTGAGAAATTCCAAAAAGCTTGATAAGTAAAGTTGTGTTTCTAGAGGAAGCATTTCAATATATAGTTTACAGATTTAAAAATGGTAGTATGCAATATTTAGACATCTCTGGTTAAAGTCCAAAACTTGAAATACAAATCAGGATATAAGTGAGTCATTTGCTGTGGTAAAAGAGTGAGGGGTGGGAACTTTAAAGACATAAAGATGATTAATTTTTAATTTTTTCCTAAAACACTTTATGCATTTCAGACTTGGTATACTCATAGTATAGTTTCTTACACCTTCAGCAATTCATGCAACTAGTCTATCTATCTGCCTTTCTTTATCTATAAGGTATAATGAACATTATTGCTATTTTAAGATTATTTATCTGTGAAGTGCTGATCAAAATTTTGCGTTCTTTCCAAGAGGATTTTTTAGGTGGTATGACATGAATTTGTGTAGCTGTGCTGAAATGACTAGGCTGTTGGCTCTCACAGCTTTTAAAGTTGCATTTAGAAGTGACTTACAGAGGGTAATTAAAAATAGATCTTAGTGTGTCATCTCATTAAAATGAATGGGAACAGTGATCTTATGCAAGAGGACAGCCTGTGGTCCACAGTATGTTTCTGTGAATGAGGGTTACTGTGACTGGAGTTATATTAGTCCTTTTTAACTCTTTAATTTTCCCACCTTGCACCTCAGGGTGGTTCTGTTTTCTTGATAACATCCCTGTAGGTGTAGGTAGCAGCAGGCTGCTATTATTCCCCCCCCCTCCTCAAAGCCATCTCATCTGCAGGCTGAGGAAGCCCAGCATCCTCAGCTTCTCCTTGCAGGACAAGTGTTCCAGCCCATGACCACCTTGGTGGCTTTCCACTGATCTCGCTCCAGATTACTGATGTCTGCTTTGTACTGGCAAATCCCAGCCTGGGTACAGTACTCTGCCTAATGGTAGTCTAATGAGTGCTGCGTGGGGTGGTGTAATTGCATCTCCCCATCAGCTGGCTGTGCTCCCCTTGATAAGCCCAAATGCTGTCAGCTGTTGTCCCTGCAAGGGCGTGCTGCTGGCTCCTGTGTAGCCAGCCCTCCCAGAGCTGCTCCCCAGGCTGTGTCAGGGAGTTTGTCTGTCCCAGGTGCAGGACTTAGTATTTGTCCTTGCTGCATGTCATGAGGTAGGTTCCTGTAGGCCCAACTTGTCTTCACATCAGTTACCTGCACATATTTTGTCAAAAATAGCCACTTAATTCATAAATTATGACTCACCCCTTCTGTGAGGCCAAAAATTAATGGTTTTGTTTAATTAAAAACGAGCTGGCAGGTAGATCCAACTTAGTGCTAAGACGATCCAATAGGAAAGGTTTTTTTATAAGGAGTTAATTGGGTTGGTGTTTAGATTCTGAAGCGCGTGAAACACTGTGCTTTTGTTTGGAAATATCTCTGGCTTTTGTTCTGAATATGTGTTCAATGGATGTAGCTCCTGGCGAGGTGTGTTGGAGTCTGAAACAAAAGCTGCCTAAGGTGTCCCTTTTTCATCTTCCTATATTAACTGATTCTCCCTTAAGACTGGTCGCAAAGTAGAGGATGCCTGGAAAAAACATTTCTCATTGAAGTGCAGAAGCTACTGTGAATGGCATCTCTGCATGATCAGTGTATTACTGGAGTACTACTTTTTCCTAATCTGGCCTCTGTTCATCATACTGTTAATGCTGCTGTTTGCTAGTGATTCAACAAGAAAATAGGAAAGCCTGTTCATGCTGATCCTTGCTTCGGAAGAGAAGCGGTGGTAGCCATAACATCTTGGAGGCCAGGAAATATATAGAGTTAAGGCTATTAAAATGACAAAATTGCATTTGTAAGTAGTGTTACTTTATCTTCTTGGGATTTTTCCCCTCAAAATAAATAACAAAATAAAAATTAAAAGCAGAAGGTCATGCAGCAAACTGTGTTCATACTCTGTAGAAAGATAAAATTAGTTTAATGATTTTTTTACTAGAATGCTCTTTAAAAATGAAGATTATACACATCTGTTCCTTCCCTTAATATAGGTCCAAAATACACAGGCGGTTTTGCAGGAAATCTGAGTAGTATGAGTTGCAGCTCTGTCTTCGTGGGTTTTTTGTCGTTTTTTTTTTGTTTTTTTTTTAAAAAAAAAAAAAAATTTTTTTTTTTTTTTAAAAAAAAAAAAAAATTTTTTTTTTTTTTTAAAAAAAAAAAAAAATTTTTTTTTTTTTTTAAAAAAAAAGAAAAGCTGTTCTTGGAAAAACTACAAGCAGACTTCAAGGTTTTCTCAAGTAATTCTTACTCCTCTTTCAAAAATCTTGAGGCTGATCTGATCCACTGTTTGACCTCTGACAAACATGAGTTTTGGCACAGTCATGAAATATCTAGTCATACGGTGTGTTTACTAAACTGTTGAGGTTAATCCAAGCAGATGTCAGTGTTTAAGCAGTGGCTGGTCTTAGAGCCTGTAGCTACTTTTGCTCTTTAAGTCAAAATATTGTGAAATGTGGTTGGCAATTTTCTTTCATTAAAAGTATTGAAGGCGAACACACTGGGCCCGTGTTAGAGCTGCACAGGTTACTAATGACAAGCTTGTTGCAAGGATGCTACAAGAAGCTGGTGCAGTGTGGAAAGCAGTACAGCACAGTAATTACTGAACCTCAAATCTGGCAGGTAGGCTCCTAGAGTTTTTTTTCAGCTTTGCAATTGATTGACTTTCAGAGACTTTTACTAAGTTACTAATACTTAACTTTTATAGTTCTCTTAAAAAAAATATTCAATGATTTACTACTTGTGCAAGGAACTGAGACTTCTTTACTGGAATTCATGGAAATTAGAGAGGAATTTTTTACTATTGGCATTTCTGGCATGTGGGTCTGCAGACTCAGTTCCAAGGCTTTGCCAAAGTCCAAAAACTATCAGGCAATAAATATATATGACAGGCAAAAGAGAGACTGAAAGGCAGAATATTTGGTTAGAAATTCTCAGAATACTGTGCCTTTTAGTTTTGATTTCTTCTGAGCTGATGTTGATTGGAGCAGCTTCTAAGAATTTTTTTTCCTTTCTTGGTCGCCCCTGTCTCATCCAAAAGGGGTTGTAATTTCCTGGTGTGTAGGAGATGCTGCCACCTTGAATGATTTGTGTTTATCATGTTAAGGTATCTCTGGATTCCGAAGTATACCAATGCAAAGAGCCATAACTCCATGTATCACTAGGATGTTGTATATGTGAATGAATGCTTGTAAAATACTTTAAGGTGTTATCATTTATTACTTGCTGTGAATGCTCCTATATTGCCAAGGGAGAGGGAATTTCTTCTGTTCATTCTGGATGTTCTTTGCTACATGCGTTTTTGGGAAAGAGAATTGTTTGAGGTATTTTGGAAACTTACTTCTGGCAGCTGTGTTGCTTTTCAGAAATGAGAGGAAGAAACACAATAGACCCTTCAAGCCTAGTCTCAATTACCAGTAATTGAGGAACTGTACTATGAAAGAATTCTTATTGATATGTTTAAATCATAGATTATTTTTTTTAATGGGAACTGATGTTTTTGTGTGCATTTGAATAAACATAGAAATGGGTTTTAACTATCCTGTCTAAATAGCAATTTAGTGTTGACTGGACTCAGTTTTACTGTATTTATTGCATAGGTGAAAATTATTCTTATGAGCTCATTGATATTATTATCTGGTAATGCAATTCTGCTTTTTTTGATTGAAGTTGTTTCTATCTGTTCAGACCTGCTAGCTCTGCTTGCGTTAGCAGAGCTTTAGGGCTGTTAAGTTAAAAATATATATAATCTGTTTTTCTCATGCAGCATGTATCAGGGCTGAGAAAGATACTAATACTTCGGATTTGAAAGGCATATCCTTTGCAACTCCTGTATTAGGAACAGCTTGTCTCTGTTTTAAAAAAAAAAAAAAAAGAAGAAAAAAAGGGGGATGGGGGGAATGGAAAGAATGGTTTGGCTTTGCTTAAATTTCAAATTTCAAAATCCTGCTTGGAGGAACCAGCTGGGAGGATGGATGTTTAAGACAATCCTCAGGCTATCGTGACCATGCATAGGCAGAAACAGTTGCTGGGGAAATTGGCAAAGAGTGTTTCATAGAAGACTTCATGGAACTGGAGGGCAAAGGAGTCTGGGCAGGGTAAGGCTTTTATTCACTGTGTCTAGATGGCTTGTAGGAGAAGGTCATGGGTAGGGAGATGGATAAGGTAAGAATCAAGGGCCAAGTGTCTCCCTCAGTGAACTGTTTCCCCCTGGGTCCTTGTGACCAGTTGAAGTATTGTTTTCTCCCTCCCTCTGGCGTGTATCAAAGTGGTTATTTTTTCATTGCGTGCTGAAATGAGTGAGGGGATACTTATTTCTTGATATACCGAGGAGAGGTGAAGTTGTATTGATGTGATTGTACTTTGTATGCATAGAAGTATAGAGCTGGAAAGGTTCTCTTGGCTCCTCAGGGCAGGTCCCAAGCAGGACTGGCATTGCTTAGGACTTGAAAATCTACTGTGGCCTCTTTGCTAAACACATCTGTAAGAAGTCATGGTCAATCTAAACCTGGACCCTGCAGCTGTGACGCAGATTGTGACTTCTGTGGCTGCTTAAATGATAGAAGTGGTTGAAATCCATAGGACAGTGGTTGTGTAAATGCATATGCGTTGGTGAAAAAGTAAACTAATAAGCCTCAATGTGCTTTTCATAGGCAGGGTATAATTTTTTTCCATTCTGCCTTCAGAAGTAAGTGTCTAACAAAACATTTGGTACTTAAAGAAAATAGTGACTCTGTATTTTCCTGCCAAACATATTACCAAATGTCTTGGTTGAATAGCAAGCTATTGAAAGCGTCTAGTTTTCTGCATCATGGAGGTTCTGTCATTTTATTTCAATGCAGCATTTCAACTTTTGTATCCTTCTACAAAACTGCAAAACACTGAAGGAGGGGGAAAGAAGGTGAAGAGTTCTGCTCTAGCAAGGAGCATGTGGAAATAACACCACACTCAGGGTTGCATTTGTTCCCTTTGTAACAGTAACCAAGCCTGAGCTTTCAGCCTGGTCAGAGAGCTTCCTGGAGATGGAAGGGAATTTAAAGGAAGGACTTTATCCCTTCCTCTTTAATCTGAGTACGCTGTGACTGACATCAGGCAAACTTTCACTCCGGTGTGGCTAGAAGTGCCACAGCGGCCAGGTGGAGCTCTGAGCTGTCAAAGAGGTGCAAGAAGCTGGGAAAATACCTAGTCTGTGATGAATTCTGCTCTGTGTGCCTGTCTTCCTGCTGTTACCTGAGATGCCAAGCGTTATCTTTCATGTTCCTTGCAAGCTGCAAGTAGATGTATCCATAAACAGCTCCGAAATGAAAAAGTTCCTTCTTTTTTTAATAGTAATTTTTGTCTTATTAGAACAATTCTGTTCCACAGTGGTAAGTGCATGTGCCATGATGTTAGGATTGTGTGTCTGTGTTACCATAGTGAATGGCAAACAACTCCAGCAGGTTTTGAGGAGCAGTATATTAAGCTTGGACAAGATTTACTATGACCTGCTTGTGGCTGCGCAAAAAAAAAAAACCAAACCCTGGCAAGCACCCAGATCTTCTTTTATGGAAAAGTATTAATTGTCTGCAGGCTGTCTGGCAAGAAGAATTATTATAATTAGAGGATATAACTGTTTATCTAATCTTGCTCCTTTGCAGCCTTGCATGCTTTTTCTGAGCCGGGACTGGTGGTCTGCACCTGGTAAACCCATTCTGCTAGCTAGAATGAGGGGTTTTTTGATCACTTCTACTCCCAGAGCATTTGCTGCCTGGCTAATTTCATGACCCTGCAGTTAAGCAGCAAGATTTCTGTGTGACCGTCTTAGAGAAAGAGCCTGTTTCACAGAACATACAGTTCATCTGTATGCACAGGGTCAGAATGAGATTTAAACCCCGTTTAAGACCTTTTTAAGCTCCTTGAGCTTAACCGCTGCGTAGATTGTTGCCTTGCAGAAGTGAGGGAGTTTGGCATGGTAAGAATAATGGGCAAATTATTTTTGAAGAGGTTTGTGTTTTTTGCTTTATTTTACTTTGTGGATATTTTATTTTTGGGAGGGAGACAATGACCTGCTTAAGTCTGGGAAATGTTAGCTTGAATTTTGACATGTATTCCTTTTGGATGCAAGTCACTCGGAATAACGTTCCAAAATAAGTGGGATCTTTAGAGGTTTCTTTGGGATCATGAACGCCTTCTACCTCTGTTTAGTAGTTTTCCATATTAAGATGGGATTAATCTGTTTGTACTCGTAAATGTTTGTTCTTTGCCAGGCTGACCTGAAGACTTCTGGTAGTTTCCGACTTTTGAGAAGTCTGAAAAATGCATCAGCATAAAGCCTTGATTCCTACCCCAAGACTCTATTTTCTAAAAACAAATGTTTTGCTAATTCAAAGGTGATGAAGTAGTTTCCTAATTTTTGTTGCTATGCAAAGAATTTGTTGTGGTTGGGTAACGATGAGAGAAATTAAATTCTTTGAGTTAGTGTTTTGCTCAGTTTTGGGAACTGAGCTGTCTAGTTTTTGGGGGGTTTTTAGGGGCTTTTTTTAGATTTGAGGAACTTGAGAAAGTTTATCTGATTCTCCTGGGCCATAAATAAAATGTTACCACTATCTTCATATGCTTCACTACAGGGATTTGCTTACAATACTAATTTTCAATATAGCTTGGGGAAATTGTGTTAGTGGATGGATGCCTAAAGTAAAACTCTAGGCTGCTGCTTTCCACCTCTAGGTAGGCATCTCCTCCAGGGAGTATGGAAGCTCTTCTGGAGTCTGCAGAGGCCTGGAGGAACCCAGTAAATGACCTTGGAGCTCTTTGCTGTAACCTATATCTGTATCTTTAGATAGAGTATCTGTAAATGTGACTATCTTGGTACTTTGTGTTGTTAAATTGCACCCCATGATTTCTGAAATTTCTGGGATGGCTTATGATGGCTGTTCTGAAATTTGAGGCAAGGAGGACTGAACTATGAAGCTTTTTGAGTCTTGTGTTGTCTCATTCCATGCTTGAGGATAGGAACTAAACTACAAAAGTGGACGTGTCTGGACATACTTTTGGGCAACTGGCTCAAGATGGCCCTGCTTGAGCAAGGGGGTTGGATAATCTGACCTCCAGAGGTCCCTTCCAACCTCAATCGTTCTGTGATTCTGTGAAAAATCCTGTGTGTAATATATTTAGTTAAATAGTGATATGTTTAACTGAATACAGACATACAGGGAATGTACTGTTGTGGAAGAGATATAATTATATAACTATTACAAGGTAAAAATAATTGTTTTTGTGGTTAATTATGTGTCACTCGGCTCTTAGTGATTGTTTGCTTCATGTTTTAAAGCAGTGGTATCTACACAGATTGTGCAAACTGGTCATGTTTATTTTTTGAATGGGGAAATGAAAAGGGATTTAATTCTTAAGGTCTGTGCTTAAAGGTTAAGTTCCAAAAAATCGTTTAATAGAAAAACAACCTATAGAATGCATTGCCTAACCTGATGAGGTAACAGGCAGCACTCTCAACATGTGTGTTTTCACTCTTTCAGGTAATTGAGAATGGGTCCTCAACGATGCTAAGTCTACAATGGGAAGTGTCACACTTCGCTATTTCTGCTATGGGTGCCTTTTCACATCCGTGACCTGGACACTTCTGCTCTTTGTTTATTTCAACTTCAGTGAAGAGAACCAATCCTTCAAGAATGTGCCCGTCAAGGGGCTGGAACCTCAGAGGCCATTTCCAAAAAAATTCTACCCCCGTTTTACGCGGGGGCCTATTCATATACCTGAATTGCAACAGAAAGAGAACAAGATAGGAAATCCTCTTGGAAATCATGTCCAGGACCCAGTTAAAGGGGAGATAGAATTTTCTCCTGAAATGGGTAAGTGGTTTTCAGTGCTGGTGGCAAAACTATTGAAGCAGTAGAACAAATGAGATATTAAAGTTGGTTTGTTTGCTTTTCAAAGAATTGCAGGGAAAATTGTGTAATGAAGTAGTTTTGTTAAAATGCAGGTGGTACTAATGGCTCTCTTCATTATGAATTACTTGAAATTTATTCTATTGTGTTTAATCCAAAATACACTATTTGTAACATTTATGGCTGTGCTGTGTAAGTCCTTATGAGGAGGACTGGATGACAGCAAGGTGTAGTTCTTACTTTTGGAAGGTTCAGTATGTGCTTGTTTCATATCTTACTCCTATGTTGACTGGGCTCAAATGCATGAACTATATTAGACACAGAGAAGCTCTACTCATATGCAGTAATTAAAAATGGCTTGATAACAATGCACAATGAAGAGGACCCATTGATTTGGAAAATATCCTTAGAGTATGAAATAGTCTACAAAAAAATGTGTGTGGGACAAATTACAATGAAAGATTTATTGAGATGACAGTGGTTAGGGCCAAATCCTGCTTACTTTGCACCAACAAAGATCTGTGTGTTTCGTTGGAGCATATTTCATCAATGAGATGATTTGGGTTTGTCTTCCAAACTTGCCTTCCAAACTAAAATACTTTGTACGTTTAACTCCTTACTGCTTAGTGTTTGCTGTTTTGTTCAGATATGCAAACTGAGGTGTGTTGTGTACTGGCTGTGAACTTGCTGTAAGTCTGGGGGCATATGTTGAGTGTTGGGGTACCAGTGTCTGCTGCTTTGGGAATTATGGCACTCCTTCATGGCCAGGAGGTTCATACTCGTATCTGATTGAAGTCCTCTGTCATTACTGTGCACAGATGCTGGATCACCGGTTTCAAGACTTCAGAGAACTTTACCAAACTTCATTTTCTGAGTTAGTCATTAGACCTGTGTGAATATGTAGGAAAAATGCCAGTTCACGTTGCCCTGTGGCATTACTAAATGTTTATCAGTTCACTGCAAAAAGCAGGAGAGCCAAGTGAGGTGAAGGCCAGTCCAGAGGTGGAGATTTCTTTCCAACTATTCAGTACGGGCCAGGAAAGTAATTGGAGCTTTTTAACTGAGAAGTCCCTTGATCTTCAAACCAAATGACTGGTTTGGTTGGTGAAAGCCAAGGGGAATTATAGTGCCAGGATAAATTCTACAGGAATCGTCAGGACATGGCTGGCTCTCTGCTAGCGTTAGATCAGGTACTGCAGGAAGGGGCTTTCCTGTCTATCTAGGGTAGGGCAGTCATAAACACACAAAGCAGAAAAAGAAATGAAAAGAAAGTTGGCATGTGATAGCCAAAACCAAACTATCACCTGGTAAAACAATCTATCTTTTTTTTTTTTTTTTTAAATTAATCTGAGAGCCACATAACACTGCCAAAATTAAGCCTAAACTGATACTTCGATTGCAAAGCCTTTGTTTTCCAAGGACTTTTATCTGCTGCTCGAACTGAAATCTTTCAGGCTTTTTGCATGCATTTTGGATATTGTTCTTCATGAGAATGTTTTAAAAATACTAACAGTCCCCCTTATCTATATATAGAATATCAGGAAAAAGTAGTTAGTGGTTGGGTATGGATGGATTGTAGAATGAAACGTTTGGTATGTGCTTCTTAAGCTCGTGCTTTGCATGAAGAGAATGTTTTCAGTTGACCCAGTGGCACAGTTACTGTGGTGCTGAGTATGCAAGAGTGATTGAGCTGAGTGTCTGAACTGACAAGCTGGAAACCTTACTTTGGAAGTGCTTGTGGTTCAAAGGAGGACTGACTTCCCCCTTTATACCGCCGGTGTCAAAGAGTGACACCGCCACTGTGAACAGACCTCATTCCTGCCACCGTGATGCAACTTATCCACAGTGGGAGCACTCATCCATGAGCAAGATAGCTTCAGTCACCACGAGACACACTATATGGGTGTATCCCAAGTCTTTTGCAGACATCACTACCCAGCATTTGTCCTTTGGTTCTGTACAAATGTCAAGTGTCTATCTACCCTTGAGGTGTTTGATAGTGCAGCTGTATTGTCACTGCTGTACTCAAGACTAAAAGCAACAGGGTGGGAAATGTAAATGATGGGAACGTGGATTCCAGAATTCCCTCTAGAAGGTCGTCTTGTACCTGTAAGTAGACTTTGTTGCTGAACCACTACTGGTAGTGACACAGCTGTGCTCTGAAGGCCAACCAGAACTACATGTTTGAAAGGGAAGAAACCTTCAAAACTATTTTAATGATCTTTTCTGTTCTGTTTTTTAACCTGTCTCATTTTCTCTGGGCTTGAGCTCAGCTGCCTTTTGCATAGCTCTAGAAAACTAGAGAACACAAGGTATGAAGAGAGGCTGAGAGGACTGGGTTTATCCTGCCTTAGAAGGCTAAGGGCTGAGATTTTATTGCTGTCAACAACTTAATGGGATGCTGTAAGGAAGATGGAGCCAGACTCTTTCCAGAGGTGCATGGGATTATGATAAGAAATTAAAGCGAGGAGGATGTTTCTATTAGATAAGAGGAAAAATGTTTTTGGTGTGTTTGTGGCCAAATGCTTGAACAGGGACATGAAGAGGTTGTAGAATCTCCATCCTTGGAGGCTTCCAATACTTAACTGGATGTGTTCTGACCAACCTGAGCTAGTTTGGACCTGCTCTGGGCAGGGGGTTAGACCGGATGTCCCTTCCAACCTAAATTAGTCTATGATTCTACTAAATGTATTATCCTGGATGTATGGTAGCATGTGAATGAAGAATCACTGTGTTAATTATTTTCTGGAGATTTTGAACCAGGTGGAGATGATGGCAGGGTGGGAGGAGATAAATTGCATGATCCTTGCTCACTTGTACTGAAATTTCAGTGAAATAGCCTCTGTAGCTTGATGATAGCTGCAGAGGACAGGGCATATGCATCTTATTCTGTGCAACCAGCTGAACAGAGACAATAAAATGCCATTGCTCTGTTACCTGAGTTGTTGCAGAAGTGGCTAGAGACACAGTTGGTGGCTACCACTTCCCTCCTCTCCCTCCTTTTTTTTGTGGAAGAGTGAAGCACCACTTGGTTTTGTAGCTGCCTTGGCAGTGCTAGGTTAACAGTTGGACCTGATGATCCTAAAGGTCTTTTCCAACCTAAACAATTCTATAATAATATTTTGTTTCTATTCACGCTGGTGAGTATGTGGCCCAGTGACAGAGAATCCCATGGCATTGAGTCAAGGCAGGCAGGATGGCATTGAGGATTTCAACCTTGGCCTCCACCAGTCTACTTATTTATACCAGCAACTGCTGCCTCCGATCCACCGGTCCTAGCAACAGTTGATGCTTCTGCTAAAAATAATCAATAGAGAAACAGCTAGCTCTCTTGCTGTTTTACTTGCTGTCAAAGTCCCAGGTGATATAAACAAGAAGTTTACCGTTTTTTTCGTAGCTATTTTTATGTTACTGCAGACTTGAGAAAACTGCATGAAATTGGAGCTGCTCTTGTGTGGGTTTTTCTACCATTGTAAATGTATTTTCTCTCTTAAAAAAAAATCCCGTTATGGACTCTTCATCTGTATGAATAGGTGCTGATGCATTGTGTGCCAAAGCCTATCCTCTGTTGCTTGTTTTGATGTTGGTTTTTAGGTAGTGCTAAGAATTAGAGGCCATTTAAGTGAAGGGAGTGTGTCTGGGAAGGCAATAAACACAGCCATCAGTCTTTGGAGAATGATTTCCTTTTATTGTAGCTGCAAGGGCTACTCCTAAGTGCTACCGATTTGTGAGGGGTGACATAGCTACACAAAAATACACTTTGCAAAACCAGAGGGATTTTTTGGAGTGTAATGGGTTTGGGGGGAGGTCAAAGCATACATTTTAATCCTTGATTGTTTCCAAATGATATTTTTGAGCCTGTTAACTGATCTTGGCATATTTTTTTTGCAGGAATGATTTTTAATGAAGAAGATCAGGAAGTGAGAGACTTGGGCTATCAGAAGCATGCCTTCAATATGCTTATCAGTAATCGGCTGGGATACCACAGGGAGGTGCCCGATACAAGAGATACTAAGTATGTAATAATTTTTGGAGAGAACGTGGTATAATTTCACATGGTCAAGGACTTGTTACTCATATTATACCTGATGTAGTATTTAACATTTTTGGTATTGCATTTCTGTTAGATACTCTTTCAGCCTCCTGTGTTGCTGAAGGCAGGCAGAGTTTCAGCTATTTAAACAGGAGTGCGTGAGGTCAGGATTTTTATTTTTCAGTTTCCTCTGTCTTTTTTGACTGAATATTGTTTCTGAAAATCTAATTTTTTTGCTAGCTGGAAAAGGTATGTGATAGGTAAAGCCCCACAGAAACCAGGCTCCACGAAAAAAGAAAGACTGCTGCTCCCTGAATGCGAAGGGCTTTTTTTCCTGATTCTTAATTCACTTTAAAAATGCTTAATGAAGAACCAGATTGGATATATGCTTATTCAAACTTTTGTCATGTGAACTTAATATTTGTGAGTAATAGGATTGTCAGATGGGTATTTCACATTTGTTGCAAGCCTAGAGAGGAGAAGATCGAAGAATGACTCATGGCAAAGGCCCTCTGTTTCTCAGTTGAAATTCTTGCTTGGTATCTGGATTGCACTACTCTGAATACTTTCTATTAAAAGCAGAATTTTTTCCTATAATCTGTCATGCATATGGGGGGGAAAAACACCACTGTAACAAAGCCAAAAACCCTCAGCATTGAATTGAAAAATAAATAACCCTGCATCTGTTTTTCTAGTGGTTTCTCTAGTGTGTGTAAACGTAATGAATCGTACTTGCTGTAATGTCTCTCCCAAGAGCTAAGTTCATTCCAAGTCAAGACTTTGCTTGTATAATCCTGGGTTTTCATTTGTAGTTTCTTATTTTTATTGGAGTCCCTCATGCTTGGGATCTTCAAATGACATTAATCAGTGATAGGGGCAGAAGTAGGGACAAAAATTGAAAATGAGAAGAAAAAAAGAATGGTTTGCTTTGAATGGGATTCAGTTTGCAGATTAAGATGCTTAAACTTAGATAGCTGCATGTTAGTTAGTTGTCTCTGCTTTTATTATAATTAGCAGAGATCCATTCAATGCAGTTAATGGAGCATAGAGAGCTCTTCAGTTGACAAAATGCACTTGTCAGCCTTTGGGTGAGTTGAACACTATCGAGACTCCAGTGATAACACTGACTAGACTTGTGCATCTTAATCTGCAGCACTGGTTCTCTAAAGAGGTATTTAGCACCACTGGAGGTTTTCTGGGGTATTCAACCTCATGTCCAGCAGCTGGCCCATAAAGGTGTGGGTTTTTTGTTTGCCATTCCTCTATGTGTCTGAGCTACCTGAGGGTACTAGACAGTACTCTGACAGCTGGAACAAGCCCTTAGTGTTTACTCTTGTTAGTCTTAAGGACCCATCATTCTCACTCCCTCACAATCTATCATATGCTCTCTTTTCTAACAAGTAGCAATGTTAATTATAGGTCTGTATTATGTGGAGAGTAACTTACCGTGCTGAGTCCTACTATAGATGTTATATGCCAAGGCTCTCTATGTTCAAGTTAGGGGCTCTTCCTACACATTTAATATTTGCTGAATTTTCAGTAGTAACAGCCCTATGGAAACCCCACTGAAAAGAAAGTGATTTTTATATCGGAGTATCTACTATATTTCTGTTTGCAGATGTAGAGAGAAGTCCTACCCTTCTGATCTGCCATCTGCCAGTGTTATTATCTGTTTCTACAATGAAGCACTTTCTGCCCTGCTTCGCACAGTGCACAGTGTCCTGGATCGCACTCCTGCACACCTTCTGCATGAAATTATTTTGGTGGATGACAACAGTGAATTGGGTGAGAGAACTTTTCAGTAATATTTTGTTTGGTGCTTACACTTCTTGGCCTTCTCATCTCTTCCTGTGCTTTATTGACTGGTCAAAATAAAAATGTGGAAGGCGTGGTGCAAGACCAATTTGTACTGCAACCCATTGCCAAGAAGTGCCAGCCAGTAGAGATGCGTGATGTTCTGAGAAGCCCAAGATGACATCCCTTTGGACACCAGTGCCATTTTACTGAGGGGCTTTATATCATACCGACTTTAACATACAAAAACAGGTTTCCAAACTAAAAATGAGGAGTGTGTCTTTGCAGAGGGGGTGATTAAGCAATTGTTTATAGTTTAGCTGTTTCTAACAGTACCTCGCTTGGGCTGCTCTGGAGCTCACAGCAGGTAACACTGATCTTTCTGTGAACTTTGTGGGCCAATACTAATTGTGAATGCATCAGAAAGGAATTGAACGCACAGAATCTCAGCAGTGGTCTTGTGAATAAGTTGATGTGGCACTATGGAAGCCGCGTGTTGATTTTTTTTTTTTTTTTTTTTTTTTCAGCATTTTGGAGCAGTGGATACTGGGATCCGAGCCCAGTCTGTGCTGGGAGGGCTCTGCATGGCTCTCGCACAGCCTCTTGTGGCCACCCTAAGAGTAGTTCTCCCTGGGTCCTGATGGAGCGGGCCCTGCTCCCTCTGTCTGGGAGGGGCAAACCTTGCAGAATTGCTTCACTGTTGTTGAAAGATTGATGCTTCGGCATTTCTTCTCTGGAATGATGGACAAGCCAAAGACAGATATGCAATTCAAGCGTTTTGGCACTTCAAAAGCAAAATCCTTTTGAGGAATGTGTTAGTGTAGCAGTACTTGCAAGCAGGACTGTGCAAGTTCCCCGCTTGCCTCTGTACAAGACCACAAATTTTTGCATTTTTAAAATTATTTTTAGATTATATATATTTCTTTTTTTTTTTAGAACATATAATTAGCTCCCTTGGTTTCATCGTTTGGTTTCTGGGTTAAGGTCTCACTTGCTCTGAGACTGATTAGATATGTATAATGAAGAATGAAATTCTCTTGTTATGCAGCTAGTTCGTTTCTCTGAGGTCAGATCAAGTGTTAAGATACAGTAGAGAACAATGATCAAACACTCTGTCCCTTGCTGATAAGAATGTGTAATATTTAAAAGCTTGTTTTGTTGTTTTGTGTTTTGGAAGCAATGCATACTCTTTGCTACAAAGTCTCATGTGCAATTTGTTGTTTTAAAGTTTCATAACCTTCGTATTCAGAGCTAAGTTTACTTCAAAACTCAGTTATTTGAGTATGGTAAGGCATTTGGTTGATTAATGCCTGTGTTTAGACAGTAATACCATCACTCTTCTGGTCTGTTGCTAATTTGAAGGCCAAATTAGGTTCGAAACATACAAGTAGCTACTTTTGCCTTTCTGACTTCAAATGAATGTGTTTTGAAGCTGAAGATGGAGAATATATTGTTTATATAGAGAATTACTGCTCCCAATGATGATAGCATTACTGATGTTTGCGCTGCTGCTTAATTTTAACGGATGGAATTTTACAGCTGAAGAAGACCAGAGCTGGTTTAGTGACTGAGGAAATGAACAAAGACTTCCGCTGTGCCAGGGATCTCGTGTGAGCTTGGCCAAAGTGCTTAATCTCTATGCCTCTGATTTTTTTTTTTTTTTAAATTCATCTTCTTTACATTGCATGCTTGGTGTCTTAGATGAAATTCTGCTTATTTCTTCGCCTTTAGGTATAGGAGCTCTGCTGCACATCAGTGCTGTTGTGCAAAGCTTGGGTCTTTGCATCTAGTTTTGCCTCAAAAAGCTTCTTACGCTCAGTCATGACCAGGCTCACTAGTTAAGCAGGCATTGCCATGGCTCAGTTGAGCACAATGCTATATTTTTCTTTCCCTTTGCTGCAAGACAGGATCTCTTTTTCTAGTATAACCTCCTGCTCCCTGATCTAGGCTTTCCCTGTTATGGAACAGCCTATGGGGTAAGTTGAAGGCTGTTACTGGAGGCATTCTTCTGCACAGAAGAAGAGACTGAAAAATAGAAAAGCAGTAAATTGTCCATAACTCAGTACTTTGAAATAACTCTTCTGATTTCTAGCCTAGACTTCTCTTGTTTGGAGGAGTCTTTGCAACATAGATATGGAGCAAGATGATAGCTGAAGTAATATTTGGAGACTGTCTACTGGCTAGAAGGGAGCAATTATCTTCTTGGAGCAAAATTTCTCAGGCAGGCTGTATTGAAGCAATTTTTTTGATTATGTCAGAAGAAATCAGTCTTCCAGTGGACATGAAGCTGACACAAAGCCCCGCCAACAATAAAAACCTCAAAAGGTGTCTGAGACAAAACTCCCTGTTGTGAATGGTCCATGGTGTGTTCAGTCCCAGGCAATGGCTGGGCACAGTCTCCAGTAGAGTGCTAGTTTCTCCAGGTCAAAACTGTGCTCTGAGAGCATGTTAACCGTTGGGTACTACTGATTCTTACATTCTGCTGTTCAAGCCTGTGTTGTGACCCTGGTTTAGCTAACAGTATGGATGTAATCTTAGTTTTTCTTCCTTCTGCTGTTTTCAGAAGATGCACATGCAAAATTACTGCCTATTGTATGTCCTTTCTTGCAGCCTTACCTGCCTTAAGTGCTGAGTTTGATAAAGTGACTTCTTCTGCATCTGTAAACTATCTTTCCCTTGCTCTGATATATCAGGTGAAGAATGATTCAAGCACTACTTTATTTTAGATTTGCAAATCCTTTTGTCCTGCTTATTTGGATAGCGTCCCAGAGATGACTTTATTTCATCAACTTTCTAGGAGACTTTCTTCAAAAAAATCTATCCTATTGTCTCTGACATATCACATTCAAGACCGGGGAGAGAATTCCTGTGACCGAGTTGAATCCAGTCTGCATCTCTCCAGATGATTTTCTATGTCCTAGAATATTCTCTAGCACCATTTTTGCTCTGTGGTACCTTCTTGTTCTCGGTCCATGGTGTTGCCTTGCAGTGCAAAGGCTGAGATCTTAACATTTGGAGTTGCTTCTGGGAATCTCCTTTTCAGTCTTGCACTCCCTGTAGGTTAAAACTCTGGTTTCCACATATATTCCTTTGGCATTTAATCTTGTTAACACCAACTTTAATGTTTGAACTGACATTCATCAGAATAATAATATTTATCCCAGCATATTCTCTGTTGAAAATCTGCCTGCCTCTATACCAAGGTTCTCTATGAACTCTCAGCTGGCTTTTTGCTTTTCTTCTTCATTTTATATTCCTCTTTATTTCTCCAGAAGCTTATTAACTTACATTTTTCCTTCAGTCTTCATGCATCCATATTCTTTTCAATGGTAAAACCTCACTGCCCACTTTAATGTTCGAAACCACTGTCCTTGGGGACAGTGTTGTTACTCTTACAATCGTCACTGATGTTAGTTAAGTTACAGTAGTGCTTATAGACTTCACTGAACTTTGCTCTCCTTTAAAAGCACGTTTGCCAGCAGTGTCTTTGATCCTTTTGGATTTTGGAAAAGCAGCCACCTGAGACTAAGCTGTCATTCTTTGTACCTGCTATTGTATCAGCTAAGCAGGTACAGATAATGAAAGGTGAATTCGTGCTTCTTTTTAAAGGTGTCAGTGTTTGTTTCAGCGTGTGGAACACAGTAACAGAAGTCATTAGCCTGTGTGAAAGGGCTTTCATTACTTCTGCTGCAAATGACAGTCACTGGGAGAAGAATTTGGAAAGGGAAATGCAATTTCTTTGTATGGTGCTTTTTATTTTGATTTTTTTTTTCCTTTTAGCAGCAGTAATTCCTTTTAGTATAGAGTCTAGTAGTTCCAGTTAACTTGAGTCATATTGTACTAAAGGCTTTGAAAACAGGACAAAAAGATAACAATCCAGTCTGTATTCTGGAAACCAAGGCTAAGTATAAAACCTGAAATTTTGGAAAAGCAGCCACCTGAGACTAAGCTGTCATTCTTTGTACCTGCTATTGTATCAGCTAAGCAGGTACAGATAATGAAAGGTGAATTCGTGCTTCTTTTTAAAGGTGTCAGTGTTTGTTTCAGCGTGTGGAACACAGTAACAGAAGTCATTAGCCTGTGTGAAAGGGCTTTCATTACTTCTGCTGCAAATGACAGTCACTGGGAGAAGAATTTGGAAAGGGAAATGTGATTTCTTTGTATGATGCTTTTTATTTTGACTTTTTTTTTCCTTTTAGCAGCAGTAATTCCTTTTAGTATAGAGTCTAGTAGTTCCAGTTAACTTGAGTCATATTGTACTAAAGGCTTTGAAAACAGGACAAAAAGATAACAATCCAGTCTGTATTCTGGAAACCAAGACTAAGTATAAAACCTGAGCTAGTGACAGCACAGAAAAAGATGGTTGGGAAAATATTAGGAAGGGCTTATCAGCAGGAATGAGCCCTGTGGAAGGCCTGGTCATGTGGTCCCTCACCCTTTTCAATGCTGTGTCCATGTGGGTTTCCATGTGGGTTTCCACAGCGCAGCAGGAAAAAGTGAAGCAATTAATAGGAAAATGTGATAATAAAACAACAAATAAAGGCCACGGGAACTGGAAGGCAGGTGTAGGATGTGGTGTGACTGACTCTCCTTCTGACGCTTTCGGTTTAAAGCTGTGCTATATCGGGGGAGATCTTGATCAAGTTTTTGGCCCTTTTTGAGTTTAACATCTTGGGACTTTAAACAACGCTTCCACAATTTCCATCCTGTTGTTGAACTTGTGTTTTCCTTTCTCTCAGCTGACTTGAAGAAAGACTTGGGTGAATATGTTAAAACTCAGCTTCCCAAAGCTACAAAATTGGTAAGAAATGAGAAGCGGGAAGGCTTGATTCGAGGAAGGATGATTGGAGCCTCTCATGCTACAGGTATACTTTTTTATTTCTCTTTTCCTTGCATTCTTTGACCATATGTTAATTGGGTGACTTCTCTTTCTGTAGTGCAGCTCTTTCAGATGTTGACTGTCTGACCTGTGATTGCCTTAGCCCACTCTGAGGGCTGTGCATGTCATGCCATGTTCTAAGCTTAGGACCAGGAAAGAAAGTAAAACAAAACCAGTATTTGACAAAATTTAATGAAACAATGTCGAATTTTCCGTCTTCCTCCCCTAAAAGAATGATGTCTCAGGAACATCCGTGTTTCATGTGAAAACTATTGCTCTAAAATGGAAATCTGCTTCCTCTTTAAGGCAAACTCTAATCTGGTTGCAAATTCACCAATCCAATTGTAATGTTTCTCATATAAGCTTTTCTGTTGTTGCAGTGAGTGTGGATTGGGATAGACAATATTTGGTGCTTTATGTACACTGTGCGCCTTTTACCATAATGTGGTTCCCAGTTAAATTCTTTGGCATCTGAGAGAGTCTGCACTACTTTTCTCAAATAACTTTGAATGGCAGATAAAGTCTTTTAATTGGTGTTTACTCATTAGCATTGTAATGGCATAACCCAGAGAGAAAATTGTGCTTGCACTTTCCAAGCTGTGCTAGGATTCATTTGAGTTAGTGCAATTTTAAGTCATTTTATTGATTTTTCTGAACTGCTGGAGTCTTATTTTTTTCTCCTCAGACAAATACTGTCTGTTGTTAATGAGTGACTCATTATATTTGTATGTTTCTAAGTTGTTTTCTTGAAAGCTCTTTCCCATCTCTTCCACATGATTCTAGTGTTACATAAATTTTTGTTGTGCTATAAAAATTCAGATGACTTTTTAGACAAACTGAGCCTGAAGATCTCTTGTGGCTCAAACTTTATTCTCTGACTATGGCAGATGATCCCCATGTAAACTCATGGGACTGGAGTGTTACTTGATCTAATACTGGTGGATTTGGCTATGCCCATTTAGGGCATTCACCAGTTTAAAAATGGGCATGGATCCATAGTGATTCTAGAGCTATTAAAATGGGGAGATGATCTGTGTTACTTTATATTCAGGAATCAAAATGCTGTGACCTGTGTCATGGCTGAATGCAGATTAATTCATGAGAATGGCTTGGTTAAGATCCACAGATCGTAGCTGCAACAGTAACGGGATGGATGCTGAAGTGTGATATGAAGCAAGCCCAAGGTGATTACAGTGGACAAAACCAGCTTTGTCACTGGGCTAATTCATCCAGCCCAGTATCTGTTGTCTTGGGCTATCTCTGCAGTCTGACTCGGGCGTGGGAGGTGCTCTGCATTTGGACAAATGCAACTCCTGACTCTTAGAGATCTCATCTGATGATGTTTCATTTAAAGTGCTGTCAAAGAAAAGCAAATCACAGCCCACTCGAGCAATTGATAGCTCAGTGTGAATAGCCAGGGCCTACCTTCTGCCTTTGGGACTGAACTAATCCCTGTGCATTCTCTGCCCTGATGGCATTTCAGAGTGCAGATGGTGGTTCCCCTCTGTTACATAGGGTGGTGAGGATGCTGTGAATACTCTGCTGCTGACATAATTATGTATGTGTCTGTGTGCTTCATGTTACCTTGGATCTTTGTGTTTTGTGTGCTTTGGCCTCTGCAGGGCAAGTGCTTGTGTTCCTGGACAGTCACTGTGAGGTGAATGAGATGTGGTTACAGCCTCTGCTGACCCCCATAAGAGAAGATCGCAGGACTGTGGTGTGCCCGGTGATTGACATAATTAGTGCTGACACCCTTACCTACAGCTCTTCCCCGGTGGTGCGTGGAGGGTTTAACTGGGGCCTGCACTTTAAGTGGGATCTTGTTCCTATGTCAGAACTGGAAGGACCCGAGGGAGCCACTGCTCCAATCAAGTAAGGTTCCTCCTACGTGGTGTGATCAGAAGTGTTTCTTGAACATTGTGGGTTGTCTCAGGGTGTGCAGTTTCGGAAGCAGGTTCCTAATCTATCATATATCTGACTTCTTTATTTTACTTAAAAATAGCTTTGGTTACTGTTACCTATTTCAGTTCAATTTCTCTCATTTTATCACAAATTCGATATATTTGTCATCTTAGGTCAAGAAAGCACACTTTTAGAGAATGCTTGTGCAACACAGCTTCTGCTAAAGGCAAAAGCCTTAAGGAGCTTGTGCTATTCTGTATTAAATCTGTCCAATTAATTTCCCTTTTGAGCTATGCATTGATGTTCGTTTCCAGTCTGTTGATGTGTTTGGCTTAATGATGATTTTGATAACCACCTTTATGCCAGTAATAGCCTGCATATGCCACTAATATAGGCTCTAGAATTTCTGTGATGAAGGTAGTTTCTAAGCTGATGGGTGAGAACAACAGAGCATATGGTAATTTTCTACGTCAACATCATTTTTTTGCTTTAGATTTAATTTCCATTTTTTCTCAAATAAGCAATTATTTTGTCATAAAGTTTCCTAAATGAACGCACATGGATGTGAAAACCGTCTTTAGAATATTAATTGTCTCTTTGCATGATGTGGCAAATGCCTAAAGCTGTCTGTTGGGAGCCTGTCCATGTTGTTTCTGTGGTCTGAGCCACTTGATTGTTGTTCTGGAGAAAACTAGAGAAAAGTCTTCCTAAAGCTTAGCACCAGGACTTGAAAGTTACCTTCCTTAATATTTTAACCGTTGGTGTCTGTCTCGCCTGTACAGAACTGACAATATCTGGTTCCTACTGGACACGTAACTGTAATAAAATGGTGTCAGTAGACACCTTTTTTTATTAGCAGGCACATATGGTTCAGACATAAGCATAGAAGCTGTTCCAGTGTGAATCCCTCCGTGAGAAGGGCCAGTGCTGGCAGAGCAAAGGCAAGAAGTTGATTGTGCTTTTTCTAGTTGCAGGTATCCATCTCAGTACAGAAATCGGGTTTGTGAGTTGGAAGGACTTTAATGCTTTTACAAACTGACTCCTTGCAGTGAATGTGGTACTTTTATAAGATTTGTGAAGTGAATCAGAAATTGGGCAGTCTTGTCACTCCTTTATGCTCTTTTCTTGGACTGTAAATGAAGAGCATTTCAGGCTGACGCAAGCAGCACCAGCACAAGGTTCTCTGCTCTGGTCTTTCCAGAGCTCAGTGTGTCTGTCCACATCTACCCATCACAAGATTTGGTCTAAGAAGCCAGGAAACTTCTTAAGTTACTTAATAGTTTGACTGGTTTGTTTGGAAAGTGTCACTGTGGCTGTTTCTGAGATTGGAAGGGAAAGGACAGACTGGGAAAATCTGAATGAAGAACCAGCACAGAAAGTCTTAAAAATCCTATTCTGCTAAGAACCATTCTCACAGTTATCTGGGGAATGCCTGAATGTTAGTTCTTGCTGTGTTCAACGCTGTTGTTGCATTTCTTCAACTCACTTTCAGGAAAAATGCCCGTGGAAAAGGTGGAGAACTTCATAGTTAAAGGGAGTCTAATAATCTAAAAAGGCTACATTTTCTGAGTATGAATGTGACTTTTCCCACTTAGAGGTCTCTGCCTGCTTTGAAACAGCAGCTAGACTGCTCTTTAACCTTTGAAAATGGCTTTCCATCAAATGGAAAGTCTTAGCGTTTTATGTTTTAGAGACCTTTATAATGAAGTATTTTGGTGTCGGGGATGGAAAAATTGAGAGCAAACTTTCAACCAAGGTTTTAAATTGACAGAAACTGTAGCAGGAAATTGTATGAGAACATGAAAGAAAATATAGACTTAGGCTTCGTTTCATCACAGGTTTTTATTAACAAGGATGAGAAAAGGCCTGTTCCCAGCCCATTGTATGTTCCAGCTATCATATCATATCATATTTATGTAGTGGTTTTACTCTCTTTTATGCTCTTTTAGGGCATCCACATATTATAACTCTGTAATACAGTAGCAATTCTAGAAATGCTTCAGTGGAGATCATATACAGATTTTTACAAAGTAGAGCACCATTCTAGTAACATACAGGCAAGGTGAAAAACTGGGAAACCCCAAAGAGAACATCTGTGCAACTACACAAACTGTAAATAACCAATAAACTGATCATTGCATCAGTGATGAAACAATGCTGCTCCTGCCATTTAAATTCTATCTATGAGATAGAGTAGCATTTCTTTTAGCAGCCTCCTGGCTTGTTTAATTTAAATTTGGATGTTGTTTCTTGATCTAATTTAATATGTGGAAGTAATATGTATTCTGGATTCTACTCTTTCTGCAGTCCAGTCAATCCTGGTCTGTATAATTTGGCCTGTAAGAGGGGAAAGAACGCACTACTGGGTGTAAGTGTCCATGTTTATACGGGAAACCGCTGCTGGTAAAGACAGATTTAATTAAAGGCAGCTTCTAAGTTTCACTGTAGAAAACTTGATGGACTCAATCGTGCACAAGTTTTTACTTTCTTGTTTTGTTTTTTTAGTAAAAAGACAGCCGCTTTGTTCCTCTTTCCCTGTCCTATCCCTTTCCCTCAAGTTTACTGTACAAAGGAATATGGTTTATGGGTGTTGGAATAATGAAAGATCACAAATAGCTCTGTAAGTGGTGCTTTTGAGGCTAGAGATGTGATCTGATGATTTCTAGCATCTGCAGGATTTAAATTGTATTATGTAGGTCGAAATTTAAGCTTTGGGACTAGCAGATTCAATTAAAACTACTGTGTTGGTTTTTTTTCTCCAAAAGAAAATGATCTTCTTTCAATGTTCCTTTTTAGGTCACCTACTATGGCTGGAGGCCTGTTTGCCATGGATCGTGAGTACTTTAATGAACTTGGACAGTACGACAGTGGCATGGACATCTGGGGAGGAGAAAATCTGGAAATATCTTTTCGGGTAATCTAACTTTTATGTGTATTGGAGTATGAACCTCAATTTCTGGCGGCTGCTCTGCCCTATGTACAGTTTCCTTAGCCCTGGAATAGCTATTTGCACACAGAAATTGGCAGTTTTATTCCCAGGAAGGATGCCTGCAGCACATAGTAACTGCCTTTACCATAATCTTCAAGTTAAGTTTTAATGGGAAGATTAAAGAGAATTTTGAGCTATATAGTTAAATGTTTGTGGCATTTTCTTTGTTTGCTGAGGCATTTCATAATATCTATAGAGAAGCATGAGAAAAGAATAATCATGCAAATTTCTGAAATCAGTTTATAAGAAATGTCTAATAAATTTCACCAGTCAGTTAAAAAGATGTGTGGCTCACAGCAACATTGATAATAAGTAAGCTTATTATATTTCCTTTCCTGGAGCTTTTCAGACACTTCAGCCTCCTTTTGGAGGGCCTGGAAATGTAATTTTTTCTTGGTAATTAAATTAAGAGTTATGTAGAGGAGTCAGCTTGGAAAAATAATGAGAAAATCATCATCAGGAGATTTGAATGTGTCGGTATGTCAGCATACATACGATGAGGTATATTCTGCTTTTGCATGGACAGATCTGGATGTGTGGTGGTAGACTTCTGATCATCCCCTGCTCCAGGGTGGGACACATTTTCCGTAAAAGGCGTCCCTATGGCTCACCAGGGGGACAGGACACTATGGCTCATAACTCGCTGAGGCTGGCACATGTGTGGATGGATGAATATAAGGTAAGAGACAACTCTAGGTCATGAAATAAGGTTAACTGGCTTTTTTTTGTCACAGTACTGTATCACAGTGGGGTCTGTTAGCACCTCCAATGAGGTCTTCCTTCTATAATCTGATTTGCTAATGTTAATTTTGATATGAATTCCTAAATTCTGTAGGATTGTCATTTGGCTTTTGAGTGCTCAGTTCTCCTCCCTGTTACTTCTACTGCCTGCAGGAGATTCATTTTTGTGCCTTATTAATAAAGGAAGAGATGATGAACGAGCTTCTGTAAGCTCTGTGTTGCCTTGTGGCCGAATCAGTATTATGTGGCAGCCATATACTGCTATATGCCTTGAGGTAGTTTCCATGTTGTTGAGACATGAATTTTGTTGGTTGTCCATTTGGTTTCTGTTTTAATTAGCAGTCTGATTCTTAGTCTGTCTTGCCCTGGAAGATCAATCAGGATTGACTTCTGGATTCAGGGCAAGCGTATGTCTTCCTTGTCTTCAGATCTTGGTACTGATGCTTTTGAATGTAGATCAAGTTTTTGTGAAGCCCTGATCTCTGTGATAATTGAGGACATTTTGCCTTGTGAGACAAGAGGATTTTCTGTGTGGCCAGCTCCTGGCATACCTAACATTTCTATACAAGATGTATTTTATTAACTTTATATTCTTTAGAGGTTTATGTTTCAAACCCCATCCTTTATCTTGATATTCAGCCAGTTTGAGGAACCTACTAGGGGTCATTAATTTTTATCTCCATCTCCATAATGCGTTGGTAGATTTGATCTATCACTTTCCCCTTTATTGGTATCTGGGCACAGTTGTTTTGTGATTAATGATGGCTTTCCCTGAAGCTTGGAATTGATTCTTTGTTATAATTTCCAGCTAAAACTGTTTTGTCCAACAAGGACTTAAACTGCTGATTCTAGCAGTCTCTTATCACAGATTTGAGTCCTGAACGTTTCCAGCTGTTTCTAATCTAATTCTCTGATAGTTGCCAGAGACTGTCATTATGACAGATTTATGTATGGAAGGCAAGACTGGAAATATTTTTTGGTTTTATATGTGTAATGCAAATATTTAGGGTGAGAATAATTTACTGGGTGATTGTATGATGAATAGTACAAAGATAAGACTTAAAGGACTTGTTTTACACCAAAAAGCAATTCTCAATATTTAATAAATAAAATTTTACTGTTTCCCTTCCATTATATAATTTTTATAACTATCAAAAGCAAAATGTAAAAGTAAGTTCTTGTATACAATGGAAATAAATAATGCAGAATAAGTAAGATACTGAAATTTAAATTTTAACCAGCAATAAAAAAGTAGCAGAGTTACTTCTTTTGAAGCAGACCAGTTTTTGATGGTGATGTCCAGTCTGTCTCCAGACTTCCTCAGAGTTGTCCAACAGCCCAATGTACTTAATGCTTCCCCCTCCTCTGCCATTAAAATAACAGTGACACGTCAAGCGCATCCAGATGCTCAAAGATCTTGGTAAGGACAGATGTGTAATTTGTCTTGAGATGACACTGTCTGTCATCTCAATATCAGAGATAGTAGTAGGTAATTGAAGACTGTCAGAACCACATTATGATAAGTGAATTCCAGATGTCTACTAGAGATTAATCCAACAAAGTACCACAGCTCAGTGCCCTGAAAGTTGTTTTCTAAGTAGTATCTAGCAAATGAGTTAATGTGCAAATACAATGCCTCTTCTATGAGCTCTGCAAATCTAGCTGAAATGAATGATTTCACAAGGGGATTTTTTCTTCTAGTTTTGGTAATAATATTCATGCCACCTTGTACATTCATGAATTCCTGTTTGTCCCCATTGTCTCTGCATTAGAGTTGAACAGCACATAAGATTGAGCTGGAATCTTAGTCCGTCCTTGCTTAACCAGGTACAATTCTGAGTATAATCATCAATTAGAACATAAAAAAAATAACGTTGTGGGAGCTTTTCTGGAGATGATGGAGATGGAAAAAAAATAAATGGGAAGAACTGGGCTTCACAGAGAGCCCAAGTGACAGTTCTGATTCTTCATGTGATTAAATGTCCCATGGAACTTCACAAGATAGTTCCGTTTATAGGTCCATTCTCATATAGATATTTTTTTTTTTTGCCCTGGTAACTTGTAAAGTTGGAAGGCTGGAAACTGTGGAAGATAAAATATACTTCAACCCTACAACAATGAAAATGATCAATTGGACAATCAAACTAATGTAAAGAATCATTTGCCAGATGAGGATGAAGACCATATACATATCTGTTTCTGACTTACTGACTGTAGGAAGCTTTTATTGCCAACAGAGTGTAGTGCTGATTTGTTTCCTCCTCAAGGCATTGAAAAAAGGTCAACAGATTCATGCCTGAAAGGTGTCTTCATCAAAAAAAGCAGTATAGAAAGATTTGCTCAGAGTTAGGCAAGATAAATCCCACCTCCTGTGGCAATCTAAACACTGGAATTTCCTAATGCCAGTTTCAAACTTAATGGTTGAAAGCACTAGCAAAATGAAATGAAACTTTGGGAAAAAGTTGGAAATTAATGATCTGAAATTCCTTTCCTTTTGTCCCCAACCTGTTTCTCTTAAATACAGGAGCAGTATTTTGCTTTGAGACCTGAACTAAGGATGAGGAACTATGGAAATATTACCGACCGTATAGAATTGAGAAAAAGATTGAACTGCAAGTCATTTAAGTGGTATTTGGATAATATCTATCCTGAGATGCAAATATCTGGGCCCAATGCCAAAGCTCCACAGCCAGTTTTTATTAATAGAGCACAGAAACGACCGAAAATAATCCAGCGTGGAAGGGTAAGATAAAATTTCTTAAAAATACAGAAATCTGATTTTTTTTAAAAAAAATTTGTTATTCTTTCTGAAAGATTTGCTCTAATACAAGAAAAATAATCTGTTTCCGTAGAGCATAGAGTTTTAGGTTTGCAACAAGCTGTCTTAAACAGAATTTGACTTTTTAGATAAAGGCAAATCAGTTTCACTGTGGTCTATATTTCCGGTCATCTTCAGACTAGGTACTGTTCAATGAGGTTTCTTGCCTCAAAGCTCTGAGTTGATGTCTTTAGAATGTGCTTTCACGGCTGTTGGTTCTGAAGATGGATTTGGATAGAGAGAAATTTGGCCTCAGATTTCATGCTCTGTTGGTTTATGATAAGAGTACGATGTAATTAGTTCCCAAACTCATTGCTTTTACTGGATAATTTTCTGCAAAGATGAACATTTGCATCAGAGACTGATGATGGCTTTTCGAGTCTTGACTGTTAGATAATGAACAAAAAATGAGTTTTGCTCATTTTTTCATCGAAGTAGAAGTGAAGAGATAAATTTTTACATGTATTCATGAAGGAAGTCTGAGTAAATTCCTTCCTTAGCTCTGACGCTTATGTTTATGGGTTTGTGCACAGGCAAAGCCAGCTACAGTTGGATCTGCTCTCTCCAGTGCCGAATTTATCTGATGAGCTTTTTAGGCTTCCCAAAAATATTGCATAACTTCAAACCCAAGACAACTTTCTTGAGGTCTTCTCTGTGTAAGAGAAGACCTTTGAATAAGCCATTTGATGTGCACATAGATTATGGTTGGCAGATTCCCTTCTAGCTCAATAATTGGAAGCATTAAGAAGTACCGTAGACCTCTCCACAAGGTAACACAGGCTGCAGTGGCTGTTGACAGTTGCGGTTCTGGAGGACCTGAGTTCATGCAGAACCTATTGACATCATTAGATTTTTGGTTTGGAAGCAGCTATCTGGGAATCCACAATTTGTGCAGTATTTTTATAACAGTACCCCAGCCAAGCTGTAAAGTTATTTATTAGGGCAAACATGCGTAGTTTCCCTGAATAAAACTGATACAACGGGCTGATTCCTCTAGTTGTTAAATGCTGTTATTCCCCTAGTCAGACCTTATTTTGTTTCCCATTAATTTTAATAGCTTTCTCCTTTCATTCAGCCAGAAATTTAACTAAAGAATTTCTTGTGTGGGGGAGGCTACTTGAGGGATCTGAATCCCTCAACAACCCTTAAGGGGAAATCTTCCTAGCAATAATTTCCCATGCTTTAATTTGGAGGAAACTTTGTGCACCCTTTAAGAAGGGGGAGACAAGACACAGGAAAATCCAGTTCCTTGGCTTGGTTCTCCAGGGTTCAAGAATTATACCCAGCGTTGTGTGAGAGAGTCAGCTTTGGCTCTGATGATTGTATAAACTATTTCCAGATGCCTACAAGGAACAGAACGATCAGCCAGTGTCACCACTGCGTGCCAGACTCTTTAGGATTCGGGATGAATCACTCCAAATCCCAGCTTATTGTCAGAAACTAATTGGGCCAGAGATAAGTGCTGGTTTGACAGCTGGGAAGAACTGTAATGATCACAAATTGTGACGTTTCTTAACAGTGTTATCAAATGCTGATCATCATGGCCAATAAAAACAAGGACAAAAATCATATAAAGCTCATGTAGCTGTATAGTTTGAAAGCCTTCTGTTGAGTGAGGAATGATGAAATGAGAGCTCTCCTAGAAGTCTCTGGGGTGTGAGGAAATGTTATTAGAAGGTTTTGTGTAATTTGTTTCAGATGTATGTAGGGAACAAGAGAAACATGGTGCATTTGAGGAGGCTGTTGATGTGCCCTGGGACAGCTATTTCTAGAAATGGTGTTTAGTGAAGAATATGATTTGGTATTTGCACTTTCTAATTTTTGTTATCATGTGATGGAACAGTTCTTTCTTTTTATTATTGGAAGTGTCTTTTCATTTCTAAGTATCTAGAATCAATACAAATGCCGAGACAGCTATTTATGTCTTCATCATAAAATGCAGCTAACCAATTAATCAGCTGGCCTTAAGTCCAGGACAGCAAACTTTTTTTTTTTTCCCCCTCTACATTCAGCTCCAGATTGCAAATAATTATTTTTAATGTGGATGCCAGATCTGGGGCCCTGCTATCTCCCACACATGCAGTCAAACTTGCTCCCGTGCACTTGATAGAGAGAGAGCAGGGCTCTTTGCTGTGGGGGAGGAAACAGCAGAGTTGTGGCCATTGCTAGAGTAATTACCTTCCCCTCTGTACCTGTGGCTGTGTGCAGTGCAGTTCTAGATGTGCAGGCAGTGATTGCTGCCAGAATAGCCTGATCCCCACCATATCAGGCTGAAAAGAAGTCTTCTGCTGGCCAGCCGTAAGTTCAGGGCAGACGTATAATTTAAAGGTGCTTTTGTCTCGCTAAGTAACTCTGTGGGGGTAAATCAAGATCTTGATGATTCTTGACTGTTGGAATAGGACAACCTAGTCTTCAGACCCTGTAGAAAACCTCTGCAGTGACTTTTAGGGTGGGCATCATTGCCCAAACCAGAAGAGATTGCTAACTGGCTGAGAACCTCCTGGTTTGCTTTGATGGTAGGTGCTTCTAGTTTTGCATCATAAGACAGGCTCCTGTCCTGAATCGAGTCCTCTGATACAACATTACTTCAAATCAGACAAGGTACTGCATTTGAACTGGAATGAGCATTTAAGTGTTTGTAAAACTCGCTGCTCTTACCTGATCTGTCATTAAAATAACATAGCTGGTAATGCTGGCTTTTCAGTTACCTAAACACCCTTGAAAATCAATTTGCAAACACCATAACTCTCTGAAGTTGTTTGTTTGCATTTAATTAATTCCTTCTCCTTTCTCAAAGAGGCGGTCCTGCTTCATCAAGAGAGGCTGTAGGAGGAGACTTATGTTTAAGCTAAACTGTAGTAAAATGTAGTTTATACAGTACAGTCAATATTCCTGAGCTAGTGAGTATCTGGGGCCTGAGACTTTCATGGAGAGTGAAGAAGGGAAAGAAACTTGACAGAATGTGGCCAGCATGTGCTGAGCCAGGGTGTGTGTACTGCATTTGTACCACAAAGAGGGAAATCTTGATGTAATTAGAAAGAAAAATGGAACTATTCAGTGCTGTTTTTTCTCCAAATTGTCTGAAAAACAAAATGGTATTTTAAAAGGTAAGAAAGGGTGGTTTTTGTATTACAAGGGGTCTTTTTTTTTTTTTTTTTTTTTTTTGTCCCAACTGAGTTTTTTTTTCACAGATAGAAGCTTTTGTCCCTGGGTTTCAGCATGTCTACATTTTAAGGGGTTTTTTTTTTTTTTTTTTTTTGGATGACCACACTGAGTTCTAGGGCTTCCAAAGCATTACCATGTGTTCCCTTCGGTATGTGTTGTTTGTTGTTTACTCTGTCCATCAAACTGTTTTCCTTTTGTAGTTGTATCACCTTCAAACCAACAAATGCCTGGTTGCCCAGGGCCACCCAAGTCAGAAAGGAGGCCTGGTAGTGGTTCGGGAATGTGACTACAATGATCCAAACCAGGTATGATATTCTTGATTATATTGAATAGTGATTCACACCTTACAAGTTGTTATGTTTTCCTGCTGGCGAAATGCCCTGGTGTAACATCTCATCAGCAAGCAGGCGGATTTGCAAGTGTTGTTCAAACGGCAAGGCTGGCTGAGGAGATTGTGGAGTTTACTGCTCTGTACCTGCTGATCCTGGGGGTTAGATATTATAATCTCCTATCTTTATGGCGTGAATCTCTGTGTCTGAAGACTATCCTTAAGTGGCTCCTGAGAGGTTCATAATCCACTGATTGACACTTCAGAATTTGTAGCAGCTCTTTCAGTCACTTCCTCATACTGGGATTTAAGGCAGCCTTTTCCTGGCCTGCTCTTCTTTGTGTACTGTACAATTAGTCTTCTGCTGCTGGATGGCTGTAGTTTAGGGTGAATGGATGATTTGTTGTTATCGTTAAATAAGGACTTTATTCTAAGGAATTTAGAAAATTGACTATAGGTGAATTGCTGATCTGGGGATTAATTGGGGATGGATGTGAAAATCCAATGTTTTTATATTACTACAGGAAGCCTTTGCTGTTTGACTTCTATCCTTTCAGGCAACAGAAATTCAGGACCTACATAAACAGTCTCCAGGGCAGAGACATCTTCACCCAATGCCATAAAGATTTTTACCTCCCTAAGAGCTACATTGAGAATGTTATGATTTAAGAGCCTGTGAGACCCAAGTCTAAAACCTAGATCTTGATTAAAGAGAAGAGTAATCAAAGACACAAAATAGATGGAGCAAGGGGTGTAATGCAGCGTAGCTTTACCAAAGGTGGACTGTGCTAGACTAACGCAGTACTTTATGAAATGGGCAGGAGTTTTCAGGATGTGGAAACTGCAGCAGTAGAAGCAGGGTGATTTGTGATAGTCCCAAAGAGAAAGTTGTGTGCTTTGTCAACTGATGGGACTTTCTGCCTCCTCTCGGTGGTCTCACCAGTTGAATGTGACAGAGGACAGTGTGAGGGGTGTTAGCCACTGTCTGGATAAGTATGGTTGGCTCTAGACACATGGTCTCAAGTTGCCACCTAGACAGGACCAAGCAATATACCCCTGTACTTTTGCTTCTGGATTACTGAGTCATCATTGTTATGACCAAATTGTAGGTCCCTGTGTTAAAGGTGGATGAATTTAAGCTGGAATGGGAATGCAGGTTTTCCTATGTGATCTCTTCCATTAGCTGTAAGAAAGTCAGCATGTCTTGTACGTGTAAAGAGTGTGTAAATGTAATCATAACTGATGGGTAGCAGTGATTATACTTCTACAGTGCCAAAGGGGTGACAGTGCTTTCTGAGCCATTCAGTCTGAGTGAGAAAGCAGCAATGATTCCAGGGGATTATGTCCACAGTAGGAACAGAGGATTCCTCACAGTTACCATTTCCCTTCCCGTTCCTGCAATATTTCTAGTAGTGAATTTGCACATGGCTGGAGGAGGAAGATCTGTTGTTTTTCTTTATCAAAACCTTGTTCTGATTTTCTTCCCGGAGACAGAAACTTCAGTTAGCCTTTCAGTGTTGAGAAAGTCAAATTAATGCTCACATCGTTGGTCTTTGGCTTCTTTTCTCATTAATCTAGTTTATTAGTGGTAAATTAAGCAATTGGTTCTCATAAAAAAACTGGCTGTGCTATCTTATTTTTTGGTGATTTTGTTCTCCAACCAAGCATGTTAACAAACACTATGGTTTTCTGCCATTAGACTTATTTTTTTTCTCCTAATAAATCCCAAGAGTGCATTCAGCCAGCTTGCTTTCACATCCCCTGGAACAGTCTTCCACTAGATATGTGAGAACAACGTAGGGAAAGATGACATTTATTTACAGCTTCTGCTTATAAAAATAGCAATAAACTTCCTGAGTATTGGAAGCTTTTAACTGTTTTTTCTGGTAGTATTCTGGTAGTATTCAATTCATTGGCATTTTCAGCTGATTTTGGCTCTAGAAGTTTCTGGTAGTATTCAATTCGTTGGCATTTTCAGCTGATTTTGGCTCTAGAACCATCTGGTTTATGCCTTTGGCCTAGTAAGAAAGGCTGGGTTGGGCCTGGTGAAAGGCAGGTGCCCTGGGTGCCCAGTGGCAGCATGTTAAGTGTGTCTTGATTAATTAATACTCACAGTACAGACAGTTATTCTGGAAGATAGCAACCTACACTTTGCAAGCAGTATTTTTGTGACTTTGTCTAGTGTTTTTCTGAGCCAAAGACAGTGTTTTTGTAGAATTTTTGGTTTTTCATGTGTCTAATTATATTTTGACCTCATGTAAGCTTTCAGCATCCTGTGGCAGCGAGTACCACAGCTTAACCCTGTTTTCTGTGGAAATAATTCGATACCACTTGGTGCTGATCTCATTTGATGCTAGCTAATTTTTCTCTGAGGAACAAGAAGTTGTTATTACTGTTTATTTCTTTCCAGGCTGCTTTTGCTCTGTGAATAGATAACAGACTCCCTTGAAAAATACATTCTACTGCTCAGTAAGTTGAAGGAGCAAGGTGCACTCTGCCTGGAAAAACAACACTGGCCGCCTTAAAACTCATTGATTGCAGTTCTTTTGGTTGGAAAATGATCTGTGTAATCTTTTGACTGGAAAATGGTCTTCTGTGTAATATAGACAATTCATGCATGTGAGAGCTGACCTTGTAAAGTAGGTGTGGGGGAAAGCAGGCTCACTGAAGTCATGAGATTGGCCTTAGAAGCAAGGCTGTTTTGCCTTTAGTTTATAGTTGCTTTGTTTTTTCTAGCCTTCATGGATGCTCCTTGATTTAAAATAAATAACACATGTTGTGAAACTTGCAGTTGTATCACCATTATGAGTAATAGTTTTAATTCAATTTGACTTAGATGATCATCATTAAGTGAAGTTAAAAATTACTCAAACACATAAAAGTATCCTATTTTCTAGGACTTGACATGATAGTGTCATCTTTTTGCTATAGAAAGAAAAAGCAATAAGGGAAATGGTTCTTACAGAGGTGATACAGCTAGAAAATATTCCAAACTGTGGGTCTTTAAGCTATAATGAAAACTAGGACATTTCATTAACTCGAACAGAAATACCCAGTATGGGATAATACTGAGTGTTGATCACAACTTTAGGAATAGATGATAAAACTTTTGTAGTTAGAAATAGCAGGAGTGGGAGAGGTGACAGGATCTAGTAGAATGAAGGTTGCAGGTCAGTGTGGAGAGGTCTGAAGGAACAAAAGAAGCAGAAAAATTGAATATTCATTTTGCACACAGAAAGCTAACATGGAATGAGAAATTTTATAGTTGAAGAGTGGTTGTGTGACAGAACTCCCAAGATTGCTGAAGTAAACACTTTCCTGAAATTCAGTGGTCTATGTGACCTCTTTCTGGAAACAAAACTGAGAACGTACAAGGTAGTGCACACCACAAAAACTTGGGTGTTAAAGGAGGATAGAAAATATTTAAGCACTTGGAAAGATCATGATGAAAGACTGGAGATGTCTCAAAAGTGGAAGTAAAAAAACTATGTGGTGTGGCTTCTACCCAAAACCATCATGGCAAGGTTAATTGGGTGGTGATTGGCGACAAGGATACTGAAGCAGGATTTGACCTAGGTACTGCTCTAAACGAGAAGGAGTAGAAGGAGTTACTGAGAAACTCGGAAGAGAAGCATCAAATAATGCTAAAAAGGAAGGGTTTGGACTGAAGTATAATGGCCAACAACAGGATTAACTAGTGGGAAAATTTGTGATCTGACAGCTGAAAGAAGATTGGGTTTGTCATGTGTCTAATGTGTGCTTGCCTTCTTCCTGACCTAAATGCTTAAAGCCAAGATCCTTTTCCAAAAAATCTCCTAAAGTCCACTGAATTATGTGGATTTTTTCTGTTTGTTTCCAAATACACTGGGTTGACTCCAAAGCTTTCCTTTCTGTGTTGTTACAACCTCTCCTCTGTGTGTTTGCCTTATTTCAATAATTTAACCTTTCTCTTACTTAGCAACTATTAAGCTTTAAAAAGCTGGGGATGGTGCTAAGATATCTAAGCATGTGCATCTGTTCTTTGGAACTTTAAAAGATAACCAATTTGAGCAGGGAATCTCAGAAAAATCTCTGTTAATGCTCTTGTAGTGCTTTATAAATGTAAGCATATGTATTTTACAAACTCTTAATGAGTCAGAGTCTAAAAGGATGTGTTCACATGTGCAGTTGTGTAAAATCTTTCTCCCTAAACCCTTGGATCATGTCTTGCTAGTTTGCTTTTCTGACACAAGGCATGTCTAGAGCGATTGTGAAGACCTGCAAGTTAAGTCTACGTGCTGCTTTTCCATAAATTATTGGAGAAACAATTCTTTGGTCCCTCAGCAAATTCTCGTGAAACATCAGCAACACACAGAGCTGTGAAACACAAAGCAGGTACCTGCTTTAGAACCACCTTTAGGAGGACGTTGAGTTTCTGGCATAGCAATAGCTTAAAGTAATGATTATAGACCAGCAAACTTTGCTGTTATTTGGCTCGGTGATGTCGTTGTTATCCACGATAACAGGAGCTGAAGTATATGCAAAGAGCTGTGATGATGCAAATTGCTAGGCACATCTCTTCCTCAGTGCTGAGGCAGCTTTTTTGTGCTCTTAAGCTGAATTTTTGTCTTCTAAAAACTGTCTGACTGAATAATACAATGGTGCCAATCTAAGCAACAGATTGTAACTGATGAAAGGACTGGAATGCTTCTCCTGTTGTCGTGGCTCACGGCAGGGATTTTCTTCCACACAAAGGGCTGTTTCTGTAGTAGTTACTGTCTTGTATTTACTGACATTTTTCAATGCATTCCTCTAGTGCTAATGCAATTTGCAGACCAAATAAGAGTGTATATCCACAAAGCGTTGCCAGTTGGCCCACCATGCCTCTTGCTACACTCCACTGCACTCTGAAAGCCAAAGGGTAGGCTCCTCCTTCCTGGCTTATTTAATATCATTTTGAAATATTTATTCCCTAGGAACAGGGAGCTTCCATTTTCTACCTACTACAGATTCTTGGGTTTATTGTTTTTCCCTGGGTCAGGCGATAGGGTTTGTTCTAATACAGTTGTCTGTATGGACACTGCACTCAATCTTCTACGGTCAACTCAGTGTTTCAAAAGGAAATAATAGTGTGCTCCATCCTCCTAGATGCTGAGGCACCATTTGAGCCCTTTCCTCACTTGAATTTCCCCCAAAGTAGTTCAGCTAGCTCTTATTTATTTACATGAACTAATCTTACTGTAAGAATAATTTAATGTTTCACACACACAAAAGTTCTGTAACACAACCCTGTGTCTCTTTATTATGATAAAAAATAATCCCGGATGGGGATCACTGGGATTTTGGGGTTTATGGGGGGAATGAAGAGCGTACCTCCTTTACCAACAGTGGCAACCTGAAACCAGTTAGGAAATCCAAATATTAGTAAAATGAGAGATCAGTCCTTAGTCATGGCTGGGGAACAGCATTTCAAGGTGCTGCTTCCCCTGGTGGTAGGAGTTGGCTCAATTCCATTTTCAGAGCCCAAAATCTGACTGTGAGACTCTTCTAGGTGTTAGAAAGTGAATGCAGGAAGAAAATATCCTGCACCTTCTCTGTTACCTTTTTTTTTTTTTTTAATTAAAATAAACCATTTTCAGAGCCCAAAATCTGACTGTGAGACTCTTCTAGGTGTTAGAAAGTGAATGCAGGAAGAAAATATCCTGCACCTTCTCTGTTACCTTTTTTTTTTTTTTTAAATAAAATAAATTTTTAAAATGGGTGGTTTTTGGTAGAAAATACATAGGAGGATAAAACAAGACATCCCTCAGAAGTGAGGTACAAATCACAGGCAGGCACTGGACTGATTATGGACTTGTGATATTGTGCTTGAGCCTGGACCCAAGTAAGTCCTGAACAAAAAGAAAGAGCAGTTTATTCTCCTCGTAGATCAGATACCGGTGGTGCTGGCTGCCAGGAGGTCTTTCCTTCCTATACTGGGCTCTTGCTCCTGACAGCCTGTGACAGGAAGAGCTAAACATCATCCTTCTGGTGTTCAGCAGCAGAGTAGTTAATAAATTTTGGAGTACGCAAAGGTTTAGGGTTATATAACCAAAACCCCATGGGGTGGCTTTGCTTTCCCTGTGCTTGAGTCTGTTAATCATCTGCAAGATCACGCTGATATTCTAACCTGAATTTGGAACCATAATGTGTCCCAAATTTGGGTCTTCCCCCCCCCACCTTTCCTTTGTTTGCTACACCAAACACATAATTAGTTTTAAGTGACTTTTGGACACTTTGTATAAACCTTTCTGGAGAAGTATCACACAAGATTTAACCACTGTTGAGTGTTCTTTGCCGTTACTCAGCTTTTGATTAAAGGTCTGCTCCCTGTGTCACTGCAGCCTTCCCTCTCGGTTCTTACCAGTTTCATCTGCTTGGATTTGACTCCATCATTATTCTTCTTTTAATAATAATAGTTTTCTGGCAAGTCCTGCTATTTCTCCATTCTCTCCTCCTCTTTAATCTCACCGTGCTTTTTTTCTCATGACAGTGTTTAAACAGAAAAGGGATGCCAGAAGGCACAGAACTCTTGAGGTTAGGGCACATTTTAATGCAGTACCTGCACTTCCTCAAAGGAGCCCTTCAGTGTCCTGGAACACGTGCTGTGATAATGAGCAAGCTGTACACTGTTCAGTCGTGCTGTCCAACTGAGGCAGTGTCCTGGATCACAGCTCCCTCCAGAAGGCTGCTTTTAGTTCAAAAAAAAATAATGGTAAAAATCAGAATTTGTTTCATTGGCCTGGCTTTTATGCCTGGAATGTGATATTCTATATTCTGAGTGTGAAACTCACGCAGACTTAGTGGAAAAAAAATAATAAATAAATCCCACAGTGGACACGGTTACTGCAGCACTGAGCTGTGTGTGAAATCAAAATAGGGCTGGAAGCAGAGTGCAGCAGGAGAACTTACCGTGCCTGTAGGTGCAGGTTCTGGTACAGTTATGAGGGGCAGCTGCAGATGTGGCCCAGTGCATTCTTGCTTTATGCAGGTGGTCCCAGAGAGGGGCTGAGTTCAGTTCCTACCACTGTGTGACCTGCTAAGATGGTGTGTAGGTTCTTGAGGTCCAGATCAACACATTTTCATGTTGGTTCAGCCGAAATGAAGTAGGTGTGAAACGTGGTCTCCTTGCAAGCCCAGCACAGGTAGCAAAAGCGGTTTGGCTGGGGAGCAGAGAAGGCCATAAACGGGTTAGTTATGGAGCGTAGTTTCAGCAGGGGAATGGTGAAGATTTTTTTCACTCCCTGGAGAGCAGTGTGGAAAGTTTTGATAGCACCTGGGTGCTAGTGGTCATCTACTTCAGTAAAGATCCCTGAGCACCAGGCCACCAGCTGCAAGGAATAGGACCTTGGGATCATTGTGGGGACTAATGTAGGCCACCTGGCATCAGAATTGGCACAGCTGATTTTGGGTTTTCATCATTCAGCATCTACAAGCTGACCCCAGAACACAATGTTAAATAAATGCTTATGTATTTATGGACAAATGCAGTAGCTTCAAACAAGATTGGAGATACCTTTTGGCCTTGCATGCCTGCCAAGCTACTTCCCCACAGCTCCTGGGCCACCTGCTGTCATTTAGTGTCCTCCAGTGGCCCATAAGCTGGCTCCCTATGTGGAGCTGAGACAATCCACCAGCCCCTTCGTGACTAAAGGACCGTCTTTGGATGAGATTTACTGCCTGGCATAATGACTTGGCTCAGAGAGCTGCTGGTCACCTCCTTGGAGATCTACCACTTGCCTGTTTTGTTATCTTGTCTAGCTGCCTGGGCAGGAGGAACATATGGGGGCTACTTAATTATAAAACAAGTGGGAGCAGAATCACAAGTGGTGCTTTTAGTGCCTGTGCCTGGGGCCACGCTGAGCAGTGTTGGGAAGGGAACAGAGGCTGCAGCTGCATTTTGGTTGCTGGAAAAAAAGGCAGCGAAGGGGCAATGGGTGTTGCAAGGTCCATGTCTGATGTCCAGATGCTAAAGGGCCTCCTCTGGAGCTGAACAAAAGATGCAAGGCACCTGCCCTGAAACACTGCGATCAATGTCTTTTGTTTTCTTTTTCAGGTCTGGGTTTACAATGAAGATCATGAGCTGATTTTAAATAATCTCCTTTGCTTGGACGTTTCGGAAACTCGCTCCTCCGACCCTCCTCGTCTCATGAAATGCCACGGGTCTGGTGGCTCGCAGCAGTGGACATTCGGGGTAAGCAGAGTGGCTGGTGTATAGCACATTGTTTGTAATTAATGTCTCAGTAAGTGACAATGGCAGGGTTGAGTTTAATTATGACTAAACTTCAGATGTACTGTCAGTTGCACTGGACCTGGGTCCAGGCCTCCTGAACAAAAGTTGCAGGGGCTTCTGTGGCCGCATTTCACATTTCAGCCTGAATAAGACTTTTGCTGAGCTCTGGGACACGCAGGCCTTTTCCTTTGCAACACAGGAAGGTTTCTGCAGCCCTGTGTAGCCTTTTTTGCTGCTTGTCACAGCCACCCGCAGCACTTAGAGCTCACAGGAACGTGCTGGAGAGAACAAAATCCACCCCATGGCTCTTTGTTGTGTTGTGTTTGTGGGGCTGGGAGACAGGAGCAGCCCATGGGGGAATTTCTGCTTCGTGCTTGAAGGTGCTCTGGAGCCTTCTGGGCTCCCCTTCTGCTGAGGGCTGGGAGTGGCTTTGCTCATCCCACCACCTTCAGTAAGAGACTATGGTATCATCCAAATTAGAGCTGGGTCCCTGTAAGGGTGTGAGAGCCTTTGTTTGAAGGCCTGGACGTGGTTATGGGATGTGCTGTGGTTTGAAGTGCCGCTGCTGTGGGCGTGTTGTGTGAGGGAGGCTGCTGAGAGGCTCGCCTGTCAGGAAGGAGCATCCCCTCCCCTCGAGCATGGGTTTGACAGGGCAGTAGAAGTTTTAATAAATAAATCCCATCTGTCTTTCTCCTCTAGAAAAACAACCGCCTCTACCAGGTCTCCGTGGGGCAGTGCATGAAGGTGGTAGACCCACTTAGCCACAAAGGGTACGTGACCATGGCCATCTGTGATGGGTCCCTTCCTCAGCAGTGGCACTTTGAGAGCTGAGCCAGCGAGGATGCGGCTGAGAAGCGTTAAGCCGACACCCGATTCCCCTTCAGCCATGATTTTTGGTCATTCTGGAGGGCTTTGTGAGGAGCCCAGAGCTGCTACCCCCAGCCCACCCATTGCACGGACCCTGTAGAAATACTCTGCCCTGAAGAGCTGTGTGCATGAGAAGGTCCAGGTGGCCACCACAGTGTCCCTGGTCGGGTGCTGCAGCAATAGCGGCAGCCCCACTGCAGAACAACATGTAGAAGTGCAATTTATCAGCGGTTCCTTGGATTCTCCTGGAGTATTGAACTGTTTTTAAGTAAGAGAAATTATTAGAGCAACGTAATTTAAATTGTGAGATTTTAGCTTTGTGATTCTTTTAAATGACAATGACAGAAAGGAGCCCTCTTCAAGTATTTCATGTGCAGTATCTCATTAATTTACGTTTTTAGTATGGTTTTACTGGCCAAATTCTTTTACTTTTTCTGGAAAATATTTTTATTCCCTTTTTTCTTCTGAAAATTGTCGTTTGTAATATTTAAATTTAGCTCTTTTAATTTACGGTTTTAGGCCATTTCACGTAGTTTAAATTCTTAGCTGTCATTTGTCACCTCATATTTAAAAGAAAGTAACTATTACAAAGTCTATTTTGATGACTCATGGCAGTAGCTGCATTTAAAATAAAGTATCATTTTTTTATGAACCTGCATGGCCTTACTCTGTGTAGCTGTTGGACCAGAAAGCACCAACCGAGAGACTGATGCAAATGATGTTCACGCAATTTGGGTCTTCCCTCTTTTTCACTCCCTTTTCTTCACAGCTGCCACTTTCCCCCTCTCTCACATCTTGGAAGGTTTGACAGAGAATTTATCTCTTTTTTTTGTTGTTGTTTTTCTCAAAAAAAAATCATTTATTTCACTGTTTACTTCTCTTTGACTTCCCACCTCAGCCCTGGATGCTTTGTCAGTGCCTGGAAGCTGCTGCAGAAGAGAAAAGCTGTTGTTATTTTCCAGGGTGGTTTGTCCCAGCCCCGTTGGCCGTGTTCCCCAGGGACCTGCCTTCCCTGGGAGGGGGGACAGCCTCCCCCTCTTCCTGGGGCAGCAGGAACATTTTCCAACTGCACGAACACTCCAGCACCCAGTTAGTGAATTTTGGGCAGCCTGAGGCAAATAATGATAATGTTGGAGTAATTACAGACCCAGGCCTTCCTGCAGAGAGGAGAGATGTGCTCATGACATTGCGTTTGGTCCCTCAGCCGTCTGCCAGGGCAGCCACCCCGGGGGGAGAAGTGCAAGAGGAGGAAAACAAGGAGGTAAGAGCAGTCCCTCACCAGGTAAGAGCGGTCCCTCACCAGGTAAGAGCAGTTCCTCACCAGGTAAGAGCAGTCCCTCACCGCTTTGAAGCTTCTGGCCTCCTCCAGCAGGGGTGGAAGCAGTGAGTCACCCACGGGGAGGAACCAGGTAAGGGGGGTTTCATTGTCCCTGGGGCAGTGGGAACGTTTTCCAACTGCACGAACACTCCGGCACCCAGTTAGTGAATTTTGGGCAGCATGAGGCAAATAATGATAATGTTGGAGTAATTACAGACCCAGGCCTTCCTGCAGAGAGGAGAGATGTGCTCATGACATTGCGTTTGTGTTGTTGTTTTTCTCAAAAAAAAATCATTTATTTCACTGTTTACTTCTCTTTGACTTCCCACCTCAGCCCTGGATGCTTTGTCAGTGCCTGGAAGCTGCTGCAGAAGAGAAAAGCTGTTGTTATTTTCCAGGGTGGTTTGTCCCAGCCCCGTTGGCCGTGTTCCCCAGGGACCTGCCTTCCCTGGGAGGGGGGACAGCCTCCCCCTCTCCCTGGGGCAGTGGGAACGTTTTCCAACTGCACGAACACTCCGGCACCCAGTTAGTGAATTTTGGGCAGCATGAGGCAAATAATGATAATGTTGGAGTAATTACAGACCCAGGCCTTCCTGCAGAGAGGAGAGATGTGCTCATGACATTGCGTTTGGTCCCTCAGCCGTCTGCCAGGGCAGCCACCCCGGGGGGAGAAGTGCAAGAGGAGGAAAACGAGCAGGTAAGAGCAGTCCCTAGGTCTGGGAGCCTGCACTAATCCACGAGAAGGTAGAACTGATGGAGCAGTGAGTTGCAGCTGGGTTGTTCCTTAATGTTAAAGAAGATAAATATTCTACCAGACTCTTATGTAAGTAATACATCATTTTGGCAAATCCGCCCTGCAGTAGCCTTGAGCTGCCTTTTTTGTCTGTAGCCTTTATGTTGTCTTTAAAAAAAATAATAATTAAAAAATCAAAGCCCAAACAAATCCTCAAACAGGCAAGGCAGAACCTTGCTTCCTTTACAGTCTGGGTCTGTTGCCACAGACAATTTTTGACCTTTTGCTCCTGGTTGAGGACATTTGGAGGCTGCCATCAAAAACCAGCTCAGTCCAGGTGGTCTGGGAGCTGCACTAATCCACAAGAAGGTAGAACTGATGGACCAGTGAGTTGCAGCTGGGTTGTTCCTTAATGTTAACGAAGATAAATATTCTACCAGACTCTTAGGTAAGTAAAACATCATTTTTTTTATATTTAAGAAATCTAAGTGTTTAAAGCCAGGCTGGATGGGGCTTTGAGCAACCTGCTCTAGTGGGAGATGTCTTCACCCAGGGCAGGGGGTTGGAGCTTGATGATCCTGAAGGTCCCTTCCAACTCTGACCATTGATTCTATGATTCTCTCTCTATAAATCAGGGATACCTGAGTTTGCAGCGCTGCCTGGGCTGGCGGCTGCAGCCGGCCTTTGTGGGGCTGGGCTGAGCCCTCCATACTCCCGTCCACTGCCAGGACCCGGGGACTGGTCCCAGTTTCCAGGAACAGATGGAGGTGATGCCATTTGGGTCGGTGTCAGTGGTGTCTGTGGTGGAGGACTGTTCTTGGCCGTGTCCGTTCAGCACTGCAGCCGCGCAGCCAGGTCAGTGCTCGGAATCTGAACACGTGAGGGGTATTAAGGCTTTTCTGTGACCACCTCCTGCACGGGCTGCCTGGGATTAGGTGGAAAGTCCTAGTTTTATTCCCATATTTGCGTGACCACTCACAGGTGACCCTTGGGAATTAGGCTGAACAGGAAGCATAGAAGGAAAAGCCTTATCCCAGGTTAGAAGCTACCACAGCACTCAGTTTGTCCTACTGAGAAATGTATGATGCTATTGTGCCCAGGACTGATTTTTTTAAGCCTCTGTGTTGAGTATCTCCTTCTTGATGCCTCATGGCGTTGGTTGGGACAGCCCCATGCCGAGATGGGCTTTGCTCCGTGGCTGGTTTCTCCTGTGGTTGCCCTGTGCTGACCCCTGTGCCTGGCCCTGGGCAGATGCTGCCCTGCTCCCAGCTGCCCAAGTGCTCAGTATAAATAACTGACACCCGAGACTGGCCTGGGCCTGGCCCCTTCCCCCTTCTCTGCCAGAAATCCTGGGGGACTTTTTTAGCCTTGACCCCAGCACGGAGGTTGTGCCAGGGCTCAGGTGTCACAGTGACACGGGTTAAACCCCCCAGCCCCTCATTCACCCCCTCCCTGACAGGATGGGGCATGTTTAGTTTGGAGAAGAGGAGGCTGAAGGGAGACCTCATTGCCCTCTACAATACCTGAGTGGGTAGTTGGTCTCTTCTCCCGAGGGAATGACAGGACCAGAGGAAATGGTGTGACGTTGTGGCAGGGAAGGTTTAGATTAGATATTAGGAAGAATTGCTTTACTGAGAGGGTGGTCAGGCACTGGAACAGCCTGCCCAGGGAGGTGGTGGAGTCACCATCCTTCAGTAAAGATCCCTGAGCACCAGGCCACCAGCTGCAAGGAATAGGACCTTGGGATCATTGTGGGGACTAATGTAGGCCACCTGGCATCAGAATTGGCACAGCTGATTTTGGGTTTTCATCATTCAGCATCTACAAGCTGACCCCAGAACACAATGTTAAATAAATGCTTATGTATTTATGGACAAATGCAGTAGCTTCAAACAAGATTGGAGATACCTTTTGGCCTTGCATGCCTGCCAAGCTACTTCCCCACAGCTCCTGGGCCACCTGCTGTCATTTAGTGTCCTCCAGTGGCCCATAAGCTGGCTCCCTATGTGGAGCTGAGACAATCCACCAGCCCCTTCGTGACTAAAGGACCGTCTTTGGATGAGATTTACTGCCTGGCATAATGACTTGGCTCAGAGAGCTGCTGGTCACCTCCTTGGAGATCTACCACTTGCCTGTTCTGTTATCTTGTCTAGCTGCCTGGGCAGGAGGAACATATGGGGGCTACTTAATTATAAAACAAGTGGGAGCAGAATCACAAGTGGTGCTTTTAGTGCCTGTGCCTGGGGCCACGCTGAGCAGTGTTGGGAAGGGAACAGAGGCTGCAGCTGCATTTTGGTTGCTGGAAAAAAAGGCAGCGAAGGGGCAATGGGTGTTGCAAGGTCCATGTCTGATGTCCAGATGCTAAAGGGCCTCCTCTGGAGCTGAACAAAAGATGCAAGGCACCTGCCCTGAAACACTGCGATCAATGTCTTTTGTTTTCTTTTTCAGGTCTGGGTTTACAATGAAGATCATGAGCTGATTTTAAATAATCTCCTTTGCTTGGACGTTTCGGAAACTCGCTCCTCCGACCCTCCTCGTCTCATGAAATGCCACGGGTCTGGTGGCTCGCAGCAGTGGACATTCGGGGTAAGCAGAGTGGCTGGTGTATAGCACATTGTTTGTAATTAATGTCTCAGTAAGTGACAATGGCAGGGTTGAGTTTAATTATGACTAAACTTCAGATGTACTGTCAGTTGCACTGGACCTGGGTCCAGGCCTCCTGAACAAAAGTTGCAGGGGCTTCTGTGGCCGCATTTCACATTTCAGCCTGAATAAGACTTTTGCTGAGCTCTGGGACACGCAGGCCTTTTCCTTTGCAACACAGGAAGGTTTCTGCAGCCCTGTGTAGCCTTTTTTGCTGCTTGTCACAGCCACCCGCAGCACTTAGAGCTCACAGGAACGTGCTGGAGAGAACAAAATCCACCCCATGGCTCTTTGTTGTGTTGTGTTTGTGGGGCTGGGAGACAGGAGCAGCCCATGGGGGAATTTCTGCTTCGTGCTTGAAGGTGCTCTGGAGCCTTCTGGGCTCCCCTTCTGCTGAGGGCTGGGAGTGGCTTTGCTCATCCCACCACCTTCAGTAAGAGACTATGGTATCATCCAAATTAGAGCTGGGTCCCTGTAAGGGTGTGAGAGCCTTTGTTTGAAGGCCTGGACGTGGTTATGGGATGTGCTGTGGTTTGAAGTGCCGCTGCTGTGGGCGTGTTGTGTGAGGGAGGCTGCTGAGAGGCTCGCCTGTCAGGAAGGAGCATTCCCTCCCCTTGAGCATGGGTTTGACAGGGCAGTAGAACTGAAGTTTTAATAAATAAATCCCATCTGTCTTTCTCCTCTAGAAAAACAACCGCCTCTACCAGGTCTCCGTGGGGCAGTGCATGAAGGTGGTAGACCCACTTAGCCACAAAGGGTACGTGACCATGGCCATCTGTGATGGGTCCCTTCCTCAGCAGTGGCACTTTGAGAGCTGAGCCAGCGAGGATACGGCTGAGAAGTGTGAAGCCGAGACCCGATTCCCCTTCAGCCATGATTTTTGGTCATTCTGGAGGGCTTTGTGAGGAGCCCAGAGCTGCTACCCCCAGCCCACCCATTGCACGGACCCTGTAGAAATACTCTGCCCTGAAGAGCTGTGTGCATGAGAAGGTCCAGGTGGCCACCACAGTGTCCCTGGTCGGGTGCTGCAGCAATAGCGGCAGCCCCACTGCAGAACAACATGTAGAAGTGCAATTTATCAGCGGTTCCTTGGATTCTCCTGGAGTATTGAACTGTTTTTAAGTAAGAGAAATTATTAGAGCAACGTAATTTAAATTGTGAGATTTTAGCTTTGTGATTCTTTTAAATGACAATGACAGAAAGGAGCCCTCTTCAAGTATTTCATGTGCAGTATCTCATTAATTTACGTTTTTAGTATGGTTTTACTGGCCAAATTCTTTTACTTTTTCTGGAAAATATTTTTATTCCCTTTTTTCTTCTGAAAATTGTCGTTTGTAATATTTAAATTTAGCTCTTTTAATTTACGGTTTTAGGCCATTTCACGTAGTTTAAATTCTTAGCTGTCATTCGTCACCTCATATTTAAAAGAAAGTAACTATTACAAAGTCTATTTTGATGACTCATGGCAGTAGCTGCATTTAAAATAAAGTATCATTTTTTTATGAACCTGCATGGCCTTACTCTGTGTAGCTGTTGGACCAGAAAGCACCAACCGAGAGACTGATGCAAATGATGTTCACGCAATTTGGGTCTTCCCTCTTTTTCACTCCCTTTTCTTCACAGCTGCCACTTTCCCCCTCTCTCACATCTTGGAAGGTTTGACAGAGAATTTATCTCTTTTTTTTGTTGTTGTTTTTCTCAAAAAAAAATCATTTATTTCACTGTTTACTTCTCTTTGACTTCCCACCTCAGCCCTGGATGCTTTGTCAGTGCCTGGAAGCTGCTGCAGAAGAGAAAAGCTGTTGTTATTTTCCAGGGTGGTTTGTCCCAGCCCCGTTGGCCGTGTTCCCCAGGGACCTGCCTTCCCTGGGAGGGGGGACAGCCTCCCCCTCTCCCTGGGGCAGTGGGAACGTTTTCCAACTGCACGAACACTCCGGCACCCAGTTAGTGAATTTTGGGCAGCATGAGGCAAATAATGATAATGTTGGAGTAATTACAGACCCAGGCCTTCCTGCAGAGAGGAGAGATGTGCTCATGACATTGCGTTTGGTCCCTCAGCCGTCTGCCAGGGCAGCCACCCCGGGGGGAGAAGTGCAAGAGGAGGAAAACGAGCAGGTAAGAGCAGTCCCTCACCAGGTAAGAGCAGTCCCTCACCAGGTAAGAGCAGTTCCTCACCAGGTAAGAGTGGTCCCTCACTGCTTTGAAGCTTCTGGCCTCCTCCAGCAGTGGTAGAAGCCGTGAGTCACCCGCAGGGAGGAACCAGGTAAGGGGGGTTTCATTGTAGCCACAACAATAGGCTGAAGTGGATGTTCCTCCAGATAAAGCATTACCTTGGGGATAATTAAGTTATGCACCAGCCAAGTTCCTTCCTACCAGAAAAAGTTCTAAAAAAACAACCACCCCAGCCCCTCCAGCAGCTGGGTGGCTGCTGCCTCTCCTTGCCCAACTACCCGCTGCCTCAGGGGGACACGGGGGTGGCCCCTAATCCAGTCCTCGTTGAGGGTGAAAGGATGGGCTGCAGCATCCTTTAATTGTTAATGGTTAATTGTCCAATTAACCCCGACTGCTCCCAGGAGGGAGTGTGCAGCAGCAGCAGTGGGTACTGGTGCAGCTGCTCCCAGCTGTGCCCAGGGCTCCCCAGTAGCCTTTGCAAGCTGGTCTGGCTGGCAAATCCGCCCTGCAGTAGCCTTGAGCTGCCTTTTTTGTCTGTAGCCTTTATGTTGTCTTTAAAAAAAATAATAATTAAAAAATCAAAGCCCAAACAAATCCTCAAACAGGCAAGGCAGAACCTTGCTTCCTTTACAGTCTGGGTCTGTTGCCACAGACAATTTTTGACCTTTTGCTCCTGGTTGAGGACATTTGGAGGCTGCCATCAAAAACCAGCTCAGTCCAGGTGGTCTGGGAGCTGCACTAATCCACAAGAAGGTAGAACTGATGGACCAGTGAGTTGCAGCTGGGTTGTTCCTTAATGTTAAAGAAGATAAATATTCTACCAGACTCTTATGTAAGTAATACATCATTTTTTTTATATTTAAGAAATCAAAGTGTTTAAAGCCAGGCTGGGTGGGGCTTTGAGCAACCTGCTCTAGTGGGAGGTGTCCCTGCCCAGGGCAGGGCGTTGGAGCTTGATGATCTTGAAGGTCCCTTCCAACTCTGACCATTGATTCTATGATTCTCTCTCTATAAATCAGGGATACCTGAGTTCGCAGCGCTGCCTGGGCTGGCGGCTGCAGCCGGCCTTTGTGGGGCTGGGCTGAACCCTCCATACTCCCGTCCACTGCCAGGACCCGGGGACTGGTCCCAGTTTCCAGGAACAGATGGAGGTGATGCCATTTGGGTCAGTGTCAGTGGTGTCTGTGGTGGAGGACTGTTCTTGGCCGTGTCCGTTCAGCACTGCAGCCGCGCAGCCAGATCAGTGCTCAGAATCTGAACACGTGAGGGGTATTAAGGCTTTTCTGTGACCACCTCCTGCACGGGCTGCCTGGGATTAGGTGGAGATTCCTAGTTTTATTCCCATATTTGCGTGACCACTCACAGGTGACCCTTGGGAATTAGGCTGAGCAGGAAGCGTAAAAGGAAAAGCCTTATCCCAGGTTAGAAGCTACCACAGCACTCAGTTTGTCCTACTGAGAAACATATGATGCTAAAGAAATTGTGCCTGGGACTGATTTTTTAAGCCTCTGTGTTGAGTATCTCCTTCTTGACGCCTCATGGGGTTGGTTGGGACAGCCCCATGCTGAGATGGGCTTTGCTCCATGGCTGGTTTCTCCCATGGTTCCGTGGTTGCCCCGCGCTGACCCCTGTGCCAGGGCCCCGGTATAACTGACACCCGATATGGGCCTGGGCCTGGCCCCTTCCCCCTTCTCTGCCAGAAATCCTGGGGGACTTTTTTAGCCTTGACCCCAGCACGGAGGTTGTGCCAGGGCTCAGGTGTCACAGTGACACGGGTTAAACCCCCCAGCCCCTCATTCACCCCCTCCCTGACAGGATGGGGCATGTTTAGTTTGGAGAAGAGGAGGCTGAAGGGAGACCTCATTGCCCTCTACAATACCTGAGTGGGTAGTTGGTCTCTTCTCCCGAGGGAATGACAGGACCAGAGGAAATGGTGTGACGTTGTGGCAGGGAAGGTTTAGATTAGATATTAGGAAGAATTGCTTTACTGAGAGGGTGGTCAGGCACTGGAACAGCCTGCCCAGGGAGGTGGTGGAGTCACCATCCCTGCAGGTATTTAAGAAACGTGTAGTGGTGGCTCTTCAGGGCATGCTCTAGTGCCTGAGATTATTGGTTTGTGGGAGGGTGTGATGTGGTGGGGTGTTTTGTGGTTGTTTTTTTGTTTGTTTGTTGATGATGTTTGGGTTTTGGTTTTTTTGTGGTTTTTTTTTTTTTTTTTTTAAGGTTGGACTTGGTGATCTCAGAGGTCCCTTCCAACCATGGTGATTCTGTGATTCTGTGAAAGGGCAAAAAACCAACCTTGTGGGTTGAGCTGAAGACAATTTAAGGGGTAAAGCAAAAGCTGCACCCAGAAGCAAAGCAAAACATGGACCTTGTTCCCGCTTCCCAGAGGCAGGCAGTGCTCAGCAAGCCAGGATCCAGCACACGGAATGGTGATGGGCAAGATGAACACCATCACTGAATGTCCCCCCTTTCTTCCTCTGCCCCCCCAGCCCTATGTGCTGAGTGTGACACCGAATGGCACAGCGGAGCCCTTTGGCCCCAGCTGTGTCCCCCCGATCTCTGACCCACTCACTGCTGGGGGGTGACCCTGCCCCTCCACCCCGTGCACCAGCCCCGTGTTGTCAGCGCCGCTCTGCTCACCCCCAGCCCTGCCAGCTCCTGGGAAGAGAGTCAGCTCTGTCCCAGTCAAAACCAGTATCCACAGAGCACCGTAGTTAGTTCCTCCTCTTTTTTTTTTTTGCAGATTTTTCTGGGGAAAACCCAACTGTGGTACCTGGTGGGTGCTCGGGATGAGGCAGCACCGAGGGAAGCATCGGGGAAGCGCTGGAACTGGGCACCCACGTCCTGGAAGAACCGGAAACCAGACGCCCCCAATGAAACCAGGAGGGTATCGTTTATAGATGTAAAATATTTTTATTTGTAAATGCTGATCTTCTAAATCTGTTTCCACAAATTCCAAAACCCATAACACTCTGTATACTTCAAAAAATTCTTTTTTTTTGTGTGGTTTTTCTTTTTTTTTTTGCCAACATTAGATACTATTATACAGAACAGAAAAAACTGTAGGACAAATACTGGTAGGATGTTGGAATATTGTACAAGAGAAGAAAAATATTCAAGAAACAATTTCATACAGCTATTTATCAAGAGAAAAATATATACAATTGATTTATTCTGTAAGATAAAAATACATCATGCCATATACATTACAAGTTCAGAACTGTAGCACTGAATATACCGACAGTTTACAGTCCACTTTCATTGTGCACACAAAAAAAAAAAACTTCATTTTTTCTTTTTTTATATTTAGCCTGTGAAGTGTCAGTACCAGAATTTTAAGTACAAAATAAAAAGCTAACCTGGTTCCAAAATGCTGATTAAATTTCTACAAGCAAACACAAAACAGTGTTTTATTTATTTTTTTTTAAAGAAATGTAAACAAAAAACAATCCATACAAACACATCTTTAAATTACATTTTCCAAACCCCTATTGCCAGAGTCCTGCAGCTGCAAGCAAATTAACATCTCATTTATTTTTCCTCGTTTTCATCTCCCGAAGGCGAGCGTCGCAGAGAAGCTCCAACTACGTGATTCTACGCCGTGGACATGGTTTAAGGGCGGCTGAACGGTCACCTCAGCCACTACTGCTGCTGAAGAACAAAAAAAACCAACCCCACAACCACGTCCAGCCTCTGTTTTGGGTGGTTTTAGCAGTTATTCACAGTTATCACAAATTGTAAGCACAAAAAAACCTGACTTAAGAAATAGGGATGCAACAATATAATACAAATAAAATTAATCTAAATTACCCAAACATCTACAAAAGTCAGAGTTGTAAATATACACGCCCTTCCCAGGCATTTTAAGGTTTACTTAAAAAAATTCTCATAAGACCACAGTTGAGACTGTTTTAAACATTAAAAAAAAACAAAACAACCCCCCTCTCTCTTTAAATTGAGATTTTGGTTATTCCGGAATTGGAATCGCACGTGGTGAGTGCAGGAGATCATATTGTAACATCCCTATCGACGTGTGGTAAGAAGCACCCGAACTGCTGCAGAGTCTGGTAGCATTTGGTCAATAACTATTTTTATACTGTATTTTTTTTTTTATTTTTTTTTCTCAAAATATTTACACTTTTGTACAAAGTAACAGAGTTTGTTAGTTCTGCAGGTAACAGCAGCAGCTTGGCTTTCTTCTAACTTTCTTTTTTTTAAAAATAGCTTCATTCACTTATTCAATAATAAATACAAAAAGGTTCTCTTATTTTACAGAAATCAAAAACTACAATAAACTGACTCATGGAATCAAGTATTTAAATGTATTTTAGTGCAAGTTATTTTTTCCCTTAGCTCTATCCCTAAGGAAGTCGTTTCAGTACATTCCTTGTTCAGTGGTGTCTACTTTTTTTTTTTATTTAAAATTTTTCTTTAATTAGAGGGCCTGCCCCTTTATCAAATAAGGCTGTGGCCAGCACTTTGGACTTCTCCCTTTCGCTGGTGATTTCAGTCTTACATTCATAGAGGCCCTGCCCCGCGCAGGTCAGCCCTCGCGCCTCTGCCCCAGTTCCACAGTTTCTCCTCAGTCAGCTCAAAAACAAAAGTGCTGGACCATTCTGTTCGCTCGGTTCCACCTCCACCTGGCTGGAAAGTTGGCTTCCGATTTTGCCGGTTTGCTTCTGGTGCTTGCTTTTTTTTTTTTTCATTTTTTTTCCTTTTTTTTTTTTTTCTTCTTTTTTTTCTCCTTTTTAAACACTCGAGTAGAAATCTCTACTTCCAGAAGTGATTAGTTTGTTTGTGTGTTTTTTTCCCCCTTCAAAAAGGCAACAATTTTCCGTCGACAAAATCAAAATGTGAATCACTTCTTCCTCAGGACAAGCGACCCTCCAAGACAGCAAGGAATGCATTATTCTAGTTCATCCACTTTCGGCAGTTTACAGCTCCACAGTGACATGGAATCTTGTGCTGGTCATCTTCAAAATCAAACTTATAGTCATAGCAGAGCTGGAAGAAGAGGCAGGAGAACAGTTATGGAACATCTGGGATTTACCAGGGCTTGGTCCTACAGGTCAAAGAGCAAAATCCCACTGGTGAGGCCCCACCTCGAGGGCTGTGCCCGGTTTTGGGCCCCTCACTACAGGAGGGACATTGAGGGGCTGGAGCGGGTCCAGAGAAGGGCAGTGGAGCTGGTGAGGGGTCTGTGAGGAGCCTTGTGAGGAGAGGCTGAGGGAGCTGGGGGTGTTCAGCCTGGAGAAAAGGAGGCTGAGGGGAGACCTTATTGCTCTCTACAGCTCCCTGAAAGGAGGGTGGAGCCAGGGGGGGTCGGTCTCTTCTCCCAAGGAACAGGGCAAGAGGAAATGGCCTCTTGTTGCACCAGGGGAGGGTCAGATTGGAGATTAGGAACAATTTCTTCACTGGAAGGGCTGTCAAGTGTTGGACCGGGTTGTCCAGGGAAGTGGTGGAATCACCATCCCTGGAGGCGTTTAAAAGCCATGCAGATGTGGTGCTGAGGGCCATGGGACAGTGGTGGGTTTGTCAGTGCTAGGTTGATGGTTGGACTTGATCTGAAAGATCCCTTCCAACTGAGATGATTCTATGATTCTGTGATCAGGAACACACCAGAGGGTGCCCTGTGAGGAACCGGCACCACTGAAGAGGGAAGATGGGAGGGGAAAGGTCCCTCTCCCCCACCCCGGCACAAACAAGTTGTGCTCCTGACCACAGCAATCACGTGAGGATCTAGAAACGAATGCAAGCAGCAAGAGGCAATTAAACCCCAAGGAGATGACCTTACCTCCTCCCCCTTCTGGATTCTCCTGCTGGAGCTAATGATAATTTTGTGTCCTCTCTCAAAAGTCACCACCTCAGCCACGCAGTTCGGGGCACACGAATGGTTGATGTACCTGCGGAAACAGAGTTTGGACAAGGCAACCTGTTAAGAAAATGCATCCCTTGAGGCACATCTTCACCAAACCTTAGGATGACCTCAGCTTCAGGGCGCACTGACTCCCCACAGAGCATTAAGATTACTCTCTGCTTGTTTCTTTACCTAGAAAATGTCAAAAAATCAAGCGTTAAAAAAAATTCTACTCTTTCTTCAAAGCTGCCACGAAACATACTCAAAGATGAGCAAAGCTAATGAAAAACACGCCGTTATTTCAGTGGAGTGGTCCAAAGACTGAATGCATCAGCTCAGAGAAGAAAAAAGCATTGAGAAAACCACAAAGTTGTGTCCCTGACAAAGCCTCGGGGCAGGGAGGGCGGCCGAGGGCCCAGGGGGAGGTGGGAGATCCCTGCAGAGCCACCCACCTTGCAGGGCCTCCCGTCAGGGTGGCATCGATGACGTGGTCATTGTCAATGCGGAACATGTACACGCCGCGGTTCTGGAAAACACAATTGAAGAGAGACTCATAGATCTGACGTGACCGTGGCTGATGGAAGCGAAGCAGCAGCGCGGGGTTCCCCAGGGTGTCCCACCTTCAGGAGCACACACTGTCCCACCAGCTCCTGAGGCACCCACCCTGCCCCAACCCACCCTGACTCCGGAGGGAAACACGGATCCCTGCACAATTAATACTCCCCTAAGAGCTTCTGTAGGGCCTCACAAATACGTACTGACTGTTACTGCTGAGTGACACAAAGGAAGTTGCTTGAATTTCAAGAAGTCCTCATTAAAATGGGGCTCCCAACATCCCTGCCCGAGCTCTGTCTCCATCCTCCAGGACAGAGGGTACGTGCCACCTGCCCGGCCACAGCGCTGGAGATTTATTAAACGTTTAAATACTCTGATCCTTGGGTATGAAACACTGCAGACTCCTCTGGATGTGTTTTTAGCCTATTGCATTGATAGCCCAGCAGGAACCAGGAATGGGGGGACCCAAATTCACCCAGCAGAAGGACAGCCCTGGTGTGTAGGAACGTTTGGAAGGGGGAAGGAACAGTGACCAACCAACCACCACCCGTACCTGAGACTCATAAAGCTTCTCCTTCCTGTTTGCCACCTCATTCCGGATAATCGTTCCGATATATTCAATGACCATAGTGTGCTTTTCAATGTCTCTAGCAGCATATAAGCCCAGGCCCTACAAAAAAAAAAATAAAATAAAAGTAGGCTGTGATGTAAGGACTGGACACTTACAGGACGTCCCTCACCCTGCCCCAACCCCCCTGCAGGAATTCAGGTGAACAGTGAACCACCCAGCCAGAACCACCCAGCCAGGTCACTGAGAGATAACTGGTGCTGTGACAGCCCCGGTGCAGATCCCAGCTCAACGTTACATTTTTAAGATGAAGAAAACATCCTGGGCTTTTCCCCGGGCAAGAGGGCGAGCTGCTCCCCCAGCTCCGACCCCTGACTCTGCACAGACTGAAAATTCACTGGAAAATGAATTGGGCCTTAGGAGAGCCCAGACACCCCGTGGGGACCCAGCCACACGGTAACTCCAACCCAAAACAAACAACAACCGCGCTCGCACACGGCGGGATCAATGGCCAGGCTTTTGCAGAAGAGGCTGTGGAGAAAAGCACCAACACAATTACACAAAGCAACCAATTGCTTACAAATGCAAACAGGTCCTGAGCTCCTCCTGCAAACCTCAGAGCGCTTTACTCAGCTTGGGCTGAGCGTGTCGTACCCCCACTGTGTACCTGTATCTTTCAGTTTTACTCAGCTTTTGAGAAATATGTTAAAAAAAACAAACACCCAAGCCTCAAAGGAACCTTTATCCCAGATGACTGTAATGGATGCATTTTTAAGATATCTACAATAATTAGAAATTTTAGTTAAGGTAAATCTACGGAAGTGATTTGCCCTGTAAAGATTGCCAATTTCGGGACAAGACTTGAAAGACGTTTCCAATAGCTTCAGTTTTAATTTTTTAATATAAAATTGATATAAATATCTAGATCAAAAATGTAAAATTTATTAAAAAAATACAACTTTTATATAAAAATATAAATAAGAGTGTGGGTCATTTTTTTTAATGTCCATTTCCCAGCACGAGCACCGACCTGGATGCGGGAGCGAGCGAGGTACACGTTGGACTTCCACTCCGTTTTCATCTTGCGGTACTGGGAGGACTTGGAATGGACGAACTGCTTGCTGTAGGGCGCGTTCAGCTCCCCCGTCACTGTGCTCTGAAAGGACTTGGATGTGCTGGTGCTATTCAAGGTGTGAGGCCTGTAGGAGTTGGGCATATAACAGGAAAGAATACAAGACAAACTGAAGATTTCTCCGAAAAAAGAGCCACAAAACCCATTTAAAAAAATTCTTGGGGACGTACAGACACGTAAAGCCAGCTAGCAGAGACGACACAGCAACTCCTGCCATCGGGGCATGCACATACACAGCCAAAGACGACAGGGTTTGTAAGCAGCAGACGAAAGCACAAATAACCCTAAGCAGCCTATAAACCCTGGGCTGTACTATGTGAAATTAAAACAAAATACCTTAACACAAACCTCTTGACATGGGTACTCATTTTAGGCTCGGCACGGGCACAGCCCGTGGGGTTGATGGCAAGAGGGAGTTCCATTAAGGGGTTTCGGCCATAGCGGAAAGTGTAGTTCTCACAGGCCTCAACCCCTGGCAGCTGCAACAAAACAGAGAAAAGACAAAAAAAAAATCCAAGTAATTATACGTTAATCACGTGTAACAAAACATTTACTGTTCCACACTGCTTCCTGTTCCCCTTCCCACGTGTAAGTGAGATACCCATAACCTGGGGGCTCCAGCACGGCGCGGGGTGGTGGGGACTCACCGATTCGGCAATCCTGGCCACGGCAGAGACTGTCAAACCAAAGAGGTCTTCACCCTTCAAATAGCTGGGAAACAGCTGGAGCATTTCTGACTCTTTTCTAACAGAAGCAACGGGCTCCAAGATTTTATCCCACACACCTACACAGCCATATGGGAAAGAATTACAGTGATCAAAAAAAATAAAAGTCTATTGTACTGGTTTTAAAACTAATGCCCAAGGATATCAGGAACCAGAACCAACACTGAAAGAGCATTTTGTCCTTGGCTGTGTACACCAGCAGCAGAATCGTTTGATGAGTTGCTGTTTTGTCCTGAACAGACCCCAAACACACACCATGTTTCTACTGCTCCCTGGATTCCTGGGCAGGAAGCATTTTGTATTTGCAGCAGGGAAACTGTCACCCTCTGACAACAGGAACACAGATTCTCCTGAGAAAACCTGCACGGACTAGAACTTTCTGAAAATAAACTATACATTCTATGTGCATTGATTGCCTCCAGCCGGCTCTGGGCTGTGAGCAGACAATCCTGCAGGTCGGGTCGGGTCGGGTGGCGCGAGGCCGAGCTCAGCAGCAGCCACAGCACAAGGGGAAAGGACCCAGAGCCCCAGGGGACACACGCACGGTCACGTGCCACGTTCCTGAGACCCTGCCCACACACGGTCTTGTGTACGTGCTCTCCATCACCCTGCCAGGGACAACGTCACCTGCCCTGACAACAAGGGGGTCAGCTCAGCTGGCTGTTCACTGCTTACTCACTCCAGCCCCGCTGGTTTGAGAGCAATGGAGCAATGACACTGCATTTAAACAAAGTCCCTTGTCGTGAAAGGACACCTCAGCTGACATTCCTATGGTTAGAATTCATTTTGAACACTCAGTCTCAGGTCTCCTCTGGGAACTTGTAACAAGTCGTTTTGTTTGCAGCTTACACAAGTTCTTCAAAGGTGTCCTCAGTCTGCACAGTGTGATATTACAAATGAGCCCTGGGAGCTCACCAGAAGCGTTCCGTTAAAACAGTGTCTGCAACGCGTTATTTGAAACATCCATCATGTCTGATGAGCATCAGTAGTAACAAAACAAATAGTAGACCCGCAAAAGTCACAGCCTTAGTTCACAAAACTTACCTTTTGGTGTCGTGTCAGTAAGGACCAGATCTTCATGGCCCTGCTCCACAACCTTGATGACAAACAAGGGGAGCCCGTCCTTCTCCTCGATGGAGCAGAGATAGCGACAGCGCCTGTTTGCGTATCTCATGCTCCAGTACAACCGGCTGGCCTCGTACCCCACGGGGAAGAGGGCTTTGGAGGAGTGGAAGGCCTGCATCTGCTGTGGCAGCAGTTGGCCAACGGCGTGGAAAATGAGGCTGCCCACACGGAAGGTGTGGTCCCGCTCCCCGCGCTGAACGATGCTGGCGATCTGCCGCACCTCGTCCCGCTGGACGTAGACCCTCCTGAAGACCGCAAAGTAACTAAGCTCTTGCTCATGAGTTCCCTTTGGTTTGTGCATGGGGCAAAGCATGGTCTTGTCTTTAAAAAACATGCATTGTGCTTTAATGGCACAGGTAAAGTGATAAATATTGGTGCACCTTAACCTGTGACAACCGCTGGTGGCACCCATTTTGTGACAAAACATGCATTTCATTTGCAAGCCTCTTCGCAGTGCTAGTTCCACGTTTATTAAGGCACCAGCTTGTGTCTCGTAGACTTCTGTAGACCAAAGAGCACAGTTCAAATGGACCCAAAGGTCTAAATCCAGGTTAAGAAGCCTTGCTGGTCCATCGGTTAATCCATCCCCTTCCTCGTGACAGAAGCAACATTTCCTGTAGTCTTTAGGCACAGGATCTGGTTTAAGGGTCGTGCCCAGTTTTTTAAGGAATTCATCTATTTCTTCTTCACAAGGAGGTTTGAACGATCCTTTAGGAATCACAATCTGAATGCTCCACTTCTTCCATTTCATACCTTTCCATTTCTTACTCGGAGGCCGACAGTCATCGAGACCACCGTGTATTGCTTTCAACCTGGGCTTCAGCTTCACCGTTACCTTCAGCTCATCCGGCTTCGCCTCCACCTTGGCTGCTTCAAACGCCGGGGGGAACATGATGGGGGGCGACGAGGGAGGAGAAACCTTCTCCTGCAGCTGAGGCAGGCAGTGGACGTCCAGCGTGGAGATGTTGTTGCTGTACTGATGGAATGCTTTAGGCGGCCTGTCCTTCATCGGCGACTGTGGCAAAGATGGAACTGATTCCTGAAAAATCAACAGAAAACTCTTTAAAAAGAAATCCCAAACCAACAACCATTAAATGTCTCGTGAAAACAGTCAGGTCAGAACTGAAGAGTCTGCTCAGAAAGTCATGATACAGAGACAGAGAAAGATGGAAATTACCCTGGTGTGTGTTACCACGGCCTGTGGTGGGACACAGAGCACAGAAGTTCTCCCAAACAACCTAGAACACGGTGCCCATTAATACAGGAGAGGAAACACAAATAATCCTTTGTCCAGTTTTTGAACGAAAAAGGAATCAATTGCCCCAGCCGAGCCAACCAACGGATCTAGGTCTTAGGTATTTTTAGAAAGTTTTATTGCAACACAAAGTAATCTTAAAATATGGGTCACCGAATTACTTTAAAGAGTAAGAATCTTGTTATTTGGTAGAAGGGGAAGATTTGGGATTAATGCCACATATTTTTCCTGGAAATAAGTGAGGAGGAAATTCCTGCAGGGCTCCCGATTAGTCACACACCTTGAGGACTTAACTATTCACTCCCAGTAAACAAGAATTAAACCTGCAGAGATTTGTTAAAAAGAAAAAAAAGGAGAGAAAACAAGAACAACAAAGGAAGTTTAGATTTAAAAGTGCTTAATGTGGCTTGTATGATTAATCTTGAAAGAGTAAATGAAAGGATCAAGAGACTGAACATGACATTTAATTAACTTAATTATGTACATGCTGATGCACTTGTGCAGAAATGTTAACCTGTTTAAGTACTTGTGAAAATGAGCTACTTGGGACACTAAAAGGATGTGGATGTAAACATATTTTTCTTCTTTTCCAGGCTTTTTTTTTTTTTTAAATTTTTTTTTACTTCTGAAAAAAATAAGTAGGATGCATTTGAAGGAAGGCTGCCTGTTCTAAAGTAAATATAGGACTATGAGGAAACATTAATTAGGCAAAGCTTAAAGCACGTGGCCCAATCTGTCCACTGGTTTAGGGGAAAAAAGGAATATTTGAACAAGAAAAAGCAGTTAAAGCTTTTAAAGCTAGTTAAAAGCAGTACTCAAATAGTTTTATCTATGCCCTGTGCTGCAGTATATACTGTATAAGCCCAGACCCAAAGCAGGAAGTAGCCCTTAAAGATGTACCTATAACTTCATAAAAGCCCAGAGCAGTTAAATGACGTTTTTGAGATCCCATCTTGAGAGCCTGTGAGGAGAGCGCAGGCGGCTGCTGTTCTGCCACGCACCTCCCTCAGACAGAAACTTCTGCAAATGGGAATTTTACTTCATGCTGCTGGGTCAGAATCTCCAAAAATTCATTTATAAACTTTTAAAACAAAGTGCAAACTCCCTCCTCTCCCCCCCATCATTTGTGTTCAAAAAATAGCCATGACCATTTCTGGTCACCGGGGTCTCCCAGCAGTTGATACTTACTTTGTTCTCGGAGTTTTTGGCTTGCACAGCTGCTGAATAAAGAACGAAGCAGTTGTTGCTGCAGAATACGATGTCCTTCATTTTATCAGAGCCTTCCTGGGAATCCTGGGAATCAAATCCGGAAGATTATCAGATGTGCAGTTTGATAGCACTCTTTACATAAGAAGTGTAATGAAACAAGTCTTTCAATCTGGCCAGAAACTATTTATTTGTAGAACATTTGTGAAATAATGAGCGATACCGTGATATAAATACTTGATTAATTGACAGATCTAACGCTACCACCACCTACAACCTTGTTCTTCAGCATTTCTTGCCTTTAACAGAAGTTTAACAATCAAAATAAAGCATTCTATCCCATGCACCCATCTGCTCCGTACTTGCAAAGTAAAACCCATTTTGTCTTATCTTTAGATGGCAGAAGAACGTCTCATTTCAGCCTAATCAGAGACAGCTCACGCTGTTTTATCTACTGATCCATCTGCAAAACATTACTGGGAATTCAGTGCTTCTCTGACTACAGGAACCAATTACTTCTGATTATAAATTTTGACTATACACCTTTGTGGCATCATTACCTCAGTCTCATTCAAACGAAGAGCAATGAATCCATGATTCTGAATGATTCTATGATTCAATGGTACTTTTGTAATGAGTTGCCAGAGCAAATACTCTGTGTTTGTGTCTGGCCTAAGCAGCAGCCTGGGGTACCCTTTACACAAGGAACAACCTAAAATACCAAACACCGAGACTGATTCCTGCTCAAGAAGAGTTTCAGTTTCCTTGGTCTTCTAACACTCAGTTTGAGCTAAGGTCCCTGGGAGGAGGTTAGTAGCAGAGTTCAGGAGGCTGCCACATTTGCTGGCATTTTCTAAAACTCATTTTAAAGAAGTACCAACTTTGAGATTTCTTATTGGTCAGAAATATGGTCCTGAAACAGGACACATAGAGGGGAGACCACAGAGGAACTCCAAGTGGTGTCAGTTGACATGACAAGCTGTGGTCCCTGTTGTGCCTTCACTTGCCCAGTGCCCACCAGACAGGAGCCCCGCTCCGGCTGCAGTACCTGTTTGAGGAAAGGCAGGTCTTTGAAGGACTTCCTCACACCACTGCCGAGAACCACAACTTTGCAATGAGAGCACCATCGAGGTCTCAGCGCTGAGCCTTCTGCCACGTTCTGACTGTGATCCTTATAGCCAGCTATACCTAGGAAATAGGTAAGGCTCTTAGAAGCTGTATCATGTTAAAACAAATTTATGAGAAGCCACAGTATTCTTCAGCAGGCTAGAGAAGCAGCATCCTCCTGGACAGGGCATGGAAGTCCAGCTTTAAACTATGTCCTGACGGGGAAATTGTTTAATTTAGACTAAAACCAACTGTGCAAACAGCAAGGCAAAAATACATTCTTGTATAAGAAATGAATAAGGAAACCAACATAGGAATACAGAATCAGAATCACAGAATCTTCTAGGTTGGAAGGGACTTTAAAGATCATCTTGTCCAACCGTCAACCTAACTGACAAAAATAGACACCCACACAAGATACACGCTTAAACAATTATGTCAAGTTTTCCGGCATAGGAACAATCTTTCTGAGTAATGGATTTAAAATCAGATGGGGCAAATAAACCTAGAAATGTTGGGAATTACTGGCAGAAATACCTCACTGACAGGAACGTAGAGAACATAACAGAAATTGGAAATGGATCAGACCTATTAATTTATGGTTAATGTCAGGAGCAGGTTCACATGTATATTTACACATGAATATTTACAACAAAAATCAATTGTTTAATTCTAGAGCATGAATTTATGAGGCTGAAATGCCTTAATACTGACTCAGTTAAAATTTTGGTACTGAAAACTCAAAAGAATTAAAAGAATTACTGGCTACTCACCATTGCTGTTTGCAGGAAAGGGCACGTTGGGTTGTTTCAGTCCGTAAGGCCCCACCATCCTGGCAGGTCCCATGGATCCTGCCTGGGGACCCTGGAGCAGCAAGTGCTGCCTGTACTCCATGGACGGGGTCACTCTGTGGCTGCTGGTGGCTGCCATGGAGGGTGGGACGTCTGGGGCGTTACTGACCTCGTAACTGTTGGGAATCCTGACGTGGAGCAGGTTGGAGAATGCTGCTACAACACTACTGATGTTCTAAAAACAATAACAAAAACACACCTTTGTTTTCATCGGATGGGCAGTAAGATAGCAGTAATATAAATTATTAGAAGATTACAAAAGCTGCTTTATTATACTGTGCTATAACCCCTCCAGATTCACTGTATATCAAATATATTAACTGCTGTTGTATTTTATATATGTAACACAAACTTATTTCTTTTACCTCAGCAGCTGTGGGATGTAAAGTAATTGCTACAGATATAAGGCCAGATTTAGGACCATTCTGGGATGGTCCAAGCTGAGAGGCAAAGAAGCCAGAACCAGGTAACGCTCCTGAACCAGGTTCTGATTTTATATAATTCCTTTTGGCTTCTGAACCTGAAAATAAAACAAAATATACCGGGTTAATCACATATGCACATGAACACACACACAAAAAAAGGCCAGTTCTAATTGCTTGCTCTGCTGCAGTCTCACCTTTTCCAGTACTGCTGGGCAGGATGGGAATGATGGGAGATGGGACAGGTTCAGGGTTCTCCTCCTTTACCACTGACAAGTCCGGATACCTACTGATTTCCATTCCCACCACACTTTCAGGAGAGGAAGAAGGAACAAAGCTGTCAGGAGTGTCCCTGTCCTCACAGTGATCTTGAACCCTGAAACAAAAGCCCAAAAAAGCTGGTTGGGAAAACTTTTGGAAATAGTCTATAAAAAAAGTTACAAATCAGAGGCAGGAGAACAGTTATGGAACATCTGGGATTTACCAGGGCTTGGTCCTACAGGTCAAAGAGCAAAATCCCACTGGTGAGGCCCCACCTCGAGGGCTGTGCCCGGTTTTGGGCCCCTCACTACAGGAGGGACATTGAGGGGCTGGAGCGGGTCCAGAGAAGGGCAGTGGAGCTGGTGAGGGGTCTGTGAGGAGCCTTGTGAGGAGAGGCTGAGGGAGCTGGGGGTGTTCAGCCTGGAGAAAAGGAGGCTGAGGGGAGACCTTATTGCTCTCTACAGCTCCCTGAAAGGAGGGTGGAGCCAGGGGGGGTCGGTCTCTTCTCCCAAGGAACAGGGCAAGAGGAAATGGCCTCTTGTTGCACCAGGGGAGGGTCAGATTGGAGATTAGGAACAATTTCTTCACTGGAAGGGCTGTCAAGTGTTGGACCGGGTTGTCCAGGGAAGTGGTGGAATCACCATCCCTGGAGGCGTTTAAAAGCCATGCAGATGTGGTGCTGAGGGCCATGGGACAGTGGTGGGTTTGTCAGTGCTAGGTTGATGGTTGGACTTGATCTGAAAGATCCCTTCCAACTGAGATGATTCTATGATTCTGTGATCAGGAACACACCAGAGGGTGCCCTGTGAGGAACCGGCACCACTGAAGAGGGAAGATGGGAGGGGAAAGGTCCCTCTCCCCCACCCCGGCACAAACAAGTTGTGCTCCTGACCACAGCAATCACGTGAGGATCTAGAAACGAATGCAAGCAGCAAGAGGCAATTAAACCCCAAGGAGATGACCTTACCTCCTCCCCCTTCTGGATTCTCCTGCTGGAGCTAATGATAATTTTGTGTCCTCTCTCAAAAGTCACCACCTCAGCCACGCAGTTCGGGGCACACGAATGGTTGATGTACCTGCGGAAACAGAGTTTGGACAAGGCAACCTGTTAAGAAAATGCATCCCTTGAGGCACATCTTCACCAAACCTTAGGATGACCTCAGCTTCAGGGCGCACTGACTCCCCACAGAGCATTGTTTCTTTACCTAGAAAATGTCAAAAAATCAAGCGTTAAAAAAAATTCTACTCTTTCTTCAAAGCTGCCACGAAACATACTCAAAGATGAGCAAAGCTAATGAAAAACACGCCGTTATTTCAGTGGAGTGGTCCAAAGACTGAATGCATCAGCTCAGAGAAGAAAAAAGCATTGAGAAAACCACAAAGTTGTGTCCCTGACAAAGCCTCGGGGCAGGGAGGGCGGCCGAGGGCCCAGGGGGAGGTGGGAGATCCCTGCAGAGCCACCCACCTTGCAGGGCCTCCCGTCAGGGTGGCATCGATGACGTGGTCATTGTCAATGCGGAACATGTACACGCCGCGGTTCTGGAAAACACAATTGAAGAGAGACTCATAGATCTGACGTGACCGTGGCTGATGGAAGCGAAGCAGCAGCGCGGGGTTCCCCAGGGTGTCCCACCTTCAGGAGCACACACTGTCCCACCAGCTCCTGAGGCACCCACCCTGCCCCAACCCACCCTGACTCCGGAGGGAAACACGGATCCCTGCACAATTAATACTCCCCTAAGAGCTTCTGTAGGGCCTCACAAATACGTACTGACTGTTACTGCTGAGTGACACAAAGGAAGTTGCTTGAATTTCAAGAAGTCCTCATTAAAATGGGGCTCCCAACATCCCTGCCCGAGCTCTGTCTCCATCCTCCAGGACAGAGGGTACGTGCCACCTGCCCGGCCACAGCGCTGGAGATTTATTAAACGTTTAAATACTCTGATCCTTGGGTATGAAACACTGCAGACTCCTCTGGATGTGTTTTTAGCCTATTGCATTGATAGCCCAGCAGGAACCAGGAATGGGGGGACCCAAATTCGCCCAGCAGAAGGACAGCCCTGGTGTGTAGGAACGTTTGGAAGGGGGAAGGAACAGTGACCAACCAACCACCACCCGTACCTGAGACTCATAAAGCTTCTCCTTCCTGTTTGCCACCTCATTCCGGATAATCGTTCCGATATATTCAATGACCATAGTGTGCTTTTCAATGTCTCTAGCAGCATATAAGCCCAGGCCCTACAAAAAAAAAAATAAAATAAAAGTAGGCTGTGATGTAAGGACTGGACACTTACAGGACGTCCCTCACCCTGCCCCAACCCCCCTGCAGGAATTCAGGTGAACAGTGAACCACCCAGCCAGAACCACCCAGCCAGGTCACTGAGAGATAACTGGTGCTGTGACAGCCCCGGTGCAGATCCCAGCTCAACGTTACATTTTTAAGATGAAGAAAACATCCTGGGCTTTTCCCCGGGCAAGAGGGCGAGCTGCTCCCCCAGCTCCGACCCCTGACTCTGCACAGACTGAAAATTCACTGGAAAATGAATTGGGCCTTAGGAGAGCCCAGACACCCCGTGGGGACCCAGCCACACGGTAACTCCAACCCAAAACAAACAACAACCGCGCTCGCACACGGCGGGATCAATGGCCAGGCTTTTGCAGAACAGGCTGTGGAGAAAAGCACCAACACAATTACACAAAGCAACCCATTGCTTACAAATGCAAACAGGTCCTGAGCTCCTCCTGCAAACCTCAGAGCGCTTTACTCAGCTTGGGCTGAGCGTGTCGTACCCCCACTGTGTACCTGTATCTTTCAGTTTTACTCAGCTTTTGAGAAATATGTTAAAAAAAACAAACACCCAAGCCTCAAAGGAACCTTTATCCCAGATGACTGTAATGGATGCATTTTTAAGATATCTACAATAATTAGAAATTTTAGTTAAGGTAAATCTACGGAAGTGATTTGCCCTGTAAAGATTGCCAATTTCGGGACAAGACTTGAAAGACGTTTCCAATAGCTTCAGTTTTAATTTTTTAATATAAAATTGATATAAATATCTAGATCAAAAATGTAAAATTTATTAAAAAAATACAACTTTTATATAAAAATATAAATAAGAGTGTGGGTCATTTTTTTTAATGTCCATTTCCCAGCACGAGCACCGACCTGGATGCGGGAGCGAGCGAGGTACACGTTGGACTTCCACTCCGTTTTCATCTTGCGGTACTGGGAGGACTTGGAATGGACGAACTGCTTGCTGTAGGGCGCGTTCAGCTCCCCCGTCACTGTGCTCTGAAAGGACTTGGATGTGCTGGTGCTATTCAAGGTGTGAGGCCTGTAGGAGTTGGGCATATAACAGGAAAGAATACAAGACAAACTGAAGATTTCTCCGAAAAAAGAGCCACAAAACCCATTTAAAAAAATTCTTGGGGACGTACAGACACGTAAAGCCAGCTAGCAGAGACGACACAGCAACTCCTGCCATCGGGGCATGCACATACACAGCCAAAGACGACAGGGTTTGTAAGCAGCAGACGAAAGCACAAATAACCCTAAGCAGCCTATAAACCCTGGGCTGTACTATGTGAAATTAAAACAAAATACCTTAACACAAACCTCTTGACATGGGTACTCATTTTAGGCTCGGCACGGGCACAGCCCGTGGGGTTGATGGCAAGAGGGAGTTCCATTAAGGGGTTTCGGCCATAGCGGAAAGTGTAGTTCTCACAGGCCTCAACCCCTGGCAGCTGCAACAAAACAGAGAAAAGACAAAAAAAAAATCCAAGTAATTATACGTTAATCACGTGTAACAAAACATTTACTGTTCCACACTGCTTCCTGTTCCCCTTCCCACGTGTAAGTGAGATACCCATAACCTGGGGGCTCCAGCACGGCGCGGGGTGGCGGGGACTCACCGATTCGGCAATCCTGGCCACGGCAGAGACTGTCAAACCAAAGAGGTCTTCACCCTTCAAATAGCTGGGAAACAGCTGGAGCATTTCTGACTCTTTTCTAACAGAAGCAACGGGCTCCAAGATTTTATCCCACACACCTACACAGCCATATGGGAAAGAATTACAGTGATCAAAAAAAATAAAAGTCTATTGTACTGCTTTTAAAACTAATGCCCAAGGATATCAGGAACCAGAAACCAACACTGAAAGAGCATTTTGTCCTTGGCTGTGTACACCAACAGCAGAATCGTTTGATGAGTTGCTGTTTTGTCCTGAACAGACCCCAAACACACACCACGTTTCTACTGCTCCCTGGATTCCTGGGCAGGAAGCATTTTGTATTTGCAGCAGGGAAACTGTCACCCTCTGACAACAGGAACACAGATTCTCCTGAGAAAACCTGCACGGACTAGAACTTTCTGAAAATAAACTATACATTCTATGTGCATTGATTGACTCCAGCCGGCTCTGGGCTGTGAGCAGACAATCCTGCAGGTCGGGTCGGGTCGGGTGGCGCGAGGCCGAGCTCAGCAGCAGCCACAGCACAAGGGGAAAGGACCCAGAGCCCCAGGGGACACGCGCACGGTCACGTGCCACGTTCCTGAGACCCTGCCCACACACGGTCTTGTGTACGTGCTCTCCATCACCCTGCCAGGGACAACGTCACCTGCCCTGACAACAAGGGGGTCAGCTCAGCTGGCTGTTCACTGCTTACTCACTCCAGCCCCGCTGGTTTGAGAGCAATGGAGCAATGACACTGCATTTAAACAAAGTCCCTTGTCGTGAAAGGACACCTCAGCTGACATTCCTATGGTTAGAATTCATTTTGAACACTCAGTCTCGGGTCTCCTCTGTCCTCTGTGAACTTGTAACAAGTCGTCTTGTTTGCAGCTTATACAAGTTCTTCAAAGGTGTCCTCAGTCTGCACAGTGTGGTATTACAAATGAGCCCTGGGAGCTCACCAGAAGCGTTCCGTTAAAACAGTGTCTGCAACGCGTTATTTGAAACATCCATCATGTCTGATGAGCATCAGTAGTAACAAAACAAATAGTAGACCCGCAAAAGTCACAGCCTTAGTTCACAAAACTTACCTTTTGGTGTCGTGTCAGTAAGGACCAGATCTTCATGGCCCTGCTCCACAACCTTGATGACAAACAAGGGGAGCCCGTCCTTCTCCTCGATGGAGCAGAGATAGCGACAGCGCCTGTTTGCGTATCTCATGCTCCAGTACAACCGGCTGGCCTCGTACCCCACGGGGAAGAGGGCTTTGGAGGAGTGGAAGGCCTGCATCTGCTGTGGCAGCAGTTGGCCAACGGCGTGGAAAATGAGGCTGCCCACACGGAAGGTGTGGTCCCGCTCCCCGCGCTGAACGATGCTGGCGATCTGCCGCACCTCGTCCCGCTGGACGTAGACCCTCCTGAAGACCGCAAAGTAACTAAGCTCTTGCTCATGAGTTCCCTTTGGTTTGTGCATGGGGCAAAGCATGGTCTTGTCTTTAAAAAACATGCATTGTGCTTTAATGGCACAGGTAAAGTGATAAATATTGGTGCACCTTAACCTGTGACAACCGCTGGTGGCACCCATTTTGTGACAAAACATGCATTTCATTTGCAAGCCTCTGCGCAGTGCTAGTTCCACGTTTATTAAGGCACCAGCTTGTGTCTCGTAGACTTCTGTAGACCAAAGAGCACAGTTCAAATGGACCCAAAGGTCTAAATCCAGGTTAAGAAGCCTTGCTGGTCCATCGGTTAATCCATCCCCTTCCTCGTGACAGAAGCAACATTTCCTGTAGTCTTTAGGCACAGGATCTGGTTTAAGGGTCGTGCCCAGTTTTTTAAGGAATTCATCTATTTCTTCTTCACAAGGAGGTTTGAACGATCCTTTAGGAATCACAATCTGAATGCTCCACTTCTTCCATTTCATACCTTTCCATTTCTTACTCGGAGGCCGACAGTCATCGAGACCACCGTGTATTGCTTTCAACCTGGGCTTCAGCTTCACCGTTACCTTCAGCTCATCCGGCTTCGCCTCCACCTTGGCTGCTTCAAACGCCGGGGGGAACATGATGGGGGGCGACGAGGGAGGAGAAACCTTCTCCTGCAGCTGAGGCAGGCAGTGGACGTCCAGCGTGGAGATGTTGTTGCTGTACTGATGGAATGCTTTAGGCGGCCTGTCCTTCATCGGCGACTGTGGCAAAGATGGAACTGATTCCTGAAAAATCAACAGAAAACTCTTTAAAAAGAAATCCCAAACCAACAACCATTAAATGTCTCGTGAAAACAGTCAGGTCAGAACTGAAGAGTCTGCTCAGAAAGTCATGATACAGAGACAGAGAAAGATGGAAATTACCCTGGTGTGTGTTACCACGGCCTGTGGTGGGACACAGAGCACAGAAGTTCTCCCAAACAACCTAGAACATGGTGCCCATTAATACAGGAGAGGAAACACAAATAATCCTTTGTCCAGTTTTTGAACGAAAAAGGAATCAATTGCCCCAGCCGAGCCAACCAACGGATCTAGGTCTTAGGTATTTTTAGAAAGTTTTATTGCAACACAAAGTAATCTTAAAATATGGGTCACCGAATTACTTTAAAGAGTAAGAATCTTGTTATTTGGTAGAAGGGGAAGATTTGGGATTAATGCCACATATTTTTCCTGGAAATAAGTGAGGAGGAAATTCCTGCAGGGCTCCCGATTAGTCACACACCTTGAGGACTTAACTATTCACTCCCAGTAAACAAGAATTAAACCTGCAGAGATTTGTTAAAAAGAAAAAAAAGGAGAGAAAACAAGAACAACAAAGGAAGTTTAGATTTAAAAGTGCTTAATGTGGCTTGTATGATTAATCTTGAAAGAGTAAATGAAAGGATCAAGAGACTGAACATGACATTTAATTAACTTAATTATGTACATGCTGATGCACTTGTGCAGAAATGTTAACCTGTTTAAGTACTTGTGAAAATGAGCTACTTGGGACACTAAAAGGATGTGGATGTAAACATATTTTTCTTCTTTTCCAGGCTTTTTTTTTTTTTTTAAATTTTTTTTTACTTCTGAAAAAAATAAGTAGGATGCATTTGAAGGAAGGCTGCCTGTTCTAAAGTAAATATAGGACTATGAGGAAACATTAATTAGGCAAAGCTTAAAGCACGTGGCCCAATCTGTCCACTGGTTTAGGGGAAAAAAGGAATATTTGAACAAGAAAAAGCAGTTAAAGCTTTTAAAGCTAGTTAAAAGCAGTACTCAAATAGTTTTATCTATGCCCTGTGCTGCAGTATATACTGTATAAGCCCAGACCCAAAGCAGGAAGTAGCCCTTAAAGATGTACCTATAACTTCATAAAAGCCCAGAGCAGTTAAATGACGTTTTTGAGATCCCATCTTGAGAGCCTGTGAGGAGAGCGAAGGCGGCTGCTGTTCTGCCATGCACCTCCCTCAGACAGAAACTTCTGCAAATGGGAATTTTACTTCATGCTGCTGGGTCAGAATCTCCAAAAATTCATTTATAAACTTTTAAAACAAAGTGCAAACTCCCTCCTCTCCCCCCCATCATTTGTGTTCAAAAAATAGCCATGACCATTTCTGGTCACCGGGGTCTCCCAGCAGTTGATACTTACTTTGTTCTCGGAGTTTTTGGCTTGCACAGCTGCTGAATAAAGAACGAAGCAGTTGTTGCTGCAGAATACGATGTCCTTCATTTTATCAGAGCCTTCCTGGGAATCCTGGGAATCAAATCCGGAAGATTATCAGATGTGCAGTTTGATAGCACTCTTTACATAAGAAGTGTAATGAAACAAGTCTTTCAATCTGGCCAGAAACTATTTATTTGTAGAACATTTGTGAAATAATGAGCGATACTGTGATATAAATACTTGATTAATTGACAGATCTAACGCTACCACCACCTACAACCTTGTTCTTCAGCATTTCTTGCCTTTAACAGAAGTTTAACAATCAAAATAAAGCATTCTATCCCATGCACCCATCTGCTCCGTACTTGCAAAGTAAAACCCATTTTGTCTTATCTTTAGATGGCAGAAGAACGTCTCATTTCAGCCTAATCAGAGACAGCTCACGCTGTTTTATCTACTGATCCATCTGCAAAACATTACTGGGAATTCAGTGCTTCTCTGACTACAGGAACCAATTACTTCTGATTATAAATTTTGACTATACACCTTTGTGGCATCATTACCTCAGTCTCATTCAAACGAAGAGCAATGAATCCATGATTCTGAATGATTCTATGATTCAATGGTACTTTTGTAATGAGTTGCCAGAGCAAATACTCTGTGTTTGTGTCTGGCCTAAGCAGCAGCCTGGGGTACCCTTTACACAAGGAACAACCTAAAATACCAAACACCGAGACTGATTCCTGCTCAAGAAGAGTTTCAGTTTCCTTGGTCTTCTAACACTCAGTTTGAGCTAAGGTCCCTGGGAGGAGGTTAGTAGCAGAGTTCAGGAGGCTGCCACATTTGCTGGCATTTTCTAAAACTCATTTTAAAGAAGTACCAACTTTGAGATTTCTTATTGGTCAGAAATATGGTCCTGAAACAGGACACATAGAGGGGAGACCACAGAGGAACTCCAAGTGGTGTCAGTTGACATGACAAGCTGTGGTCCCTGTTGTGCCTTCACTTGCCCAGTGACCACGAGGCAGGAGCCACGCTCCGGCTGCAGTACCTGTTTGAGGAAAGGCAGGTCTTTGAAGGACTTCCTCACACCACTGCCGAGAACCACAACTTTGCAATGAGAGCACCATCGAGGTCTCAGCGCTGAGCCTTCTGCCACGTTCTGACTGTGATCCTTATAGCCAGCTATACCTAGGAAATAGGTAAGGCTCTTAGAAGCTGTATCATGTTAAACCAAATTTATGAGAAGCCACAGTATTCTTCAGCAGGCTAGAGAAGCAGCATCCTCCTGGACAGGGCATGGAAGTCCAGCTTTAAACTATGTCCTGACGGGGAAATTGTTTAATTTAGACTAAAACCAACTGTGCAAACAGCAAGGCAAAAATACATTCTTGTATAAGAAATGAATAAGGAAACCAACATAGGAATACAGAATCAGAATCACAGAATCTTCTAGGTTGGAAGGGACTTTAAAGATCATCTTGTCCAACCGTCAACCTAACTGACAAAAATAGACACCCACACAAGATACACGCTTAAACAATTATGTCAAGTTTTCCGGCATAGGAACAATCTTTCTGAGTAATGGATTTAAAATCAGATGGGGCAAATAAACCTAGAAATGTTGGGAATTACTGGCAGAAATACCTCACTGACAGGAACGTAGAGAACATAACAGAAATTGGAAATGGATCAGACCTATTAATTTATGGTTAATGTCAGGAGCAGGTTCACATGTATATTTACACATGAATATTTACAACAAAAATCAATTGTTTAATTCTAGAGCATGAATTTATGAGGCTGAAATGCCTTAATACTGACTCAGTTAAAATTTTGGTACTGAAAACTCAAAAGAATTAAAAGAATTACTGGCTACTCACCATTGCTGTTTGCAGGAAAGGGCACGTTGGGTTGTTTCAGTCCGTAAGGCCCCACCATCCTGGCAGGTCCCATGGATCCTGCCTGGGGACCCTGGAGCAGCAAGTGCTGCCTGTACTCCATGGACGGGGTCACTCTGTGGCTGCTGGTGGCTGCCATGGAGGGTGGGACGTCTGGGGCGTTACTGACCTCGTAACTGTTGGGAATCCTGACGTGGAGCAGGTTGGAGAATGCTGCTACAACACTACTGATGTTCTAAAAACAATAACAAAAACACACCTTTGTTTTCATCGGATGGGCAGTAAGATAGCAGTAATATAAATTATTAGAAGATTACAAAAGCTGCTTTATTATACTGTGCTATAACCCCTCCAGATTCACTGTATATCAAATATATTAACTGCTGTTGTATTTTATATATGTAACACAAACTTATTTCTTTTACCTCAGCAGCTGTGGGATGTAAAGTAATTGCTACAGATATAAGGCCAGATTTAGGACCATTCTGGGATGGTCCAAGCTGAGAGGCAAAGAAGCCAGAACCAGGTAACGCTCCTGAACCAGGTTCTGATTTTATATAATTCCTTTTGGCTTCTGAACCTGAAAATAAAACAAAATATACCGGGTTAATCACATATGCACATGAACACACACACAAAAAAAGGCCAGTTCTAATTGCTTGCTCTGCTGCAGTCTCACCTTTTCCAGTACTGCTGGGCAGGATGGGAATGATGGGAGATGGGACAGGTTCAGGGTTCTCCTCCTTTACCACTGACAAGTCCGGATACCTACTGATTTCCATTCCCACCACACTTTCAGGAGAGGAAGAAGGAACAAAGCTGTCAGGAGTGTCCCTGTCCTCACAGTGATCTTGAACCCTGAAACAAAAGCCCAAAAAAGCTGGTTGGGAAAACTTTTGGAAATAGTCTAAAACAAAAGTTACAAATCATGACGAATGTGTTTCTTGCTACTAGTCATGGAAGGCAATTATCTGGTAACTCATTACTTCTAGATATCTCAAACTCCACTGCACATGGTGGTTTCTTGGGACAGATACATAAAGAAAAACGCAGGCACTAAGAAAGCCCAGGCTCCATCATAATAGCTATCTCAAACTCCACTGCACATGGCGGTTTCTTGGGACAGATATATAAAAAAACCAGAGGCACTAAGAAAGCCCAGGCTCCATCATAAAACTGTCTGTTCCCCCTGGCCTCATCTATAAATTAGTATTTTATATTTAAACTTTCTGATTTAAGTGTATTCACCGGCCTGTCCCTCCTCATCCGTGCATAGGCTTCAGTGTTTCAAAGCCACCCAAATTTAGTTTAAGCAAGTGATAAGGAGACAAAAAGGAAGATCCTTGTAGGGAGACATACTCCAAATAACGATTCCCACAGGGTAACAGGATCTGAGTAGAGCTGGGGAGTTTCCAGGCTGGGTCAGGCACAGTCCTGCTGTCTGGTACAGCAGTCACCTGCTGTCGTCTTCAAAATCACCCAACTTTAGTTTAAGCAAGTGATAAGGAGGATCCTTGTAGGGAGACATGTTCCAGAGAACTTTCAAAGCCACCCAAATTTAGTTTAAGCAAGTGATAAGGAGACAAAAAGGAAGATCCTTGTAGGGAGACATGTTCCAGAGAACGATTCCCACAGGGTAACAGGATCTGAGTAGAGCTGGGGAGTTTCCAGGCTGGGTCAGGCACAGTCCTGCTGTCTGGTACAGCAGTCACCTGCTGTCATGGTACAACAGCATCAAGTTGCTCCAGGAAAAATAGACATTTATACAGTTTTCTTCCACTTTTAATAGAGCAAGGTAATGAATTCTTAACAATCTAACAGGATCTCAAGTCCAGCAGTGGCAGAAGTCCTGTTTCACTATGCTGCTCCCCACATGTGGAATGCTGAGAGTTAACTAGGACAAACGACCCCGTTATGCTCTCCTTATGCACTATGGGTTTTGTTTCTTCACACTTTCAGTCTCATCTCCTACGGGAAGATCACAGAATCCACTCCAAATACGTATTTGAAGATGTCAAGGACAACTCACCTTAACTCCTCCTGGTTGTTGTGAGGTGATCTCAAGTCCAGCAGTGGCAGAAGTCCTGTTTCACTATGCTGCTCCCCACATGTGGAATGCTGAGAGTTAACTAGGACAAACGACCCCGTTATGCTCTCCTTATGCACTATGGGTTTTGTTTCTTCACACTTTCAGTCTCATCTCCTACGGGAAGATCACAGAATCCACTCCAAATACGTATTTGAAGATGTCAAGGACAACTCACCTTAACTCCTCCTGGTTGTTGTGAGGTGGTGTTGGGAGTGAAGCAGGAACATCCACAGTTTTGGGGCCCTGAGCCATTGCTCTTGCTAATAAATCATCTTGTGGTCTGAAAGGCAACTGGAACTGCTTTGGTCCCAGAGCTTTGGTAACTACAAAGAGAAATGCAGAGCACAATGAGACATCTGTACAGCTCTTCCACTGATGGACACACCATTCTCATCCACGTGTAGGTCAAAAAATGTTGACCATTCATGAGTTATCTCCATATTTATAAAAACTTGCAATTTTGAACAAAAAGGGCTCAAAAGGCTTTTGAGTGTGCCTTCTGCCAGCATGAGAGAATTTTTGCTTTACTTACTTAAAAAAATAAATAAATCAACAGCTTTGTAACAACAAAATAAAAGGGGTTGGAAAAAAGGATTTTAATCACTGAGCAGTCCTTACAAAAAGGCAGTATAAACCTGTATTTAATAGAAAGTAATTTTAATTGACCAAATTATAAGAATCAGGAAATACATAATGACTCCATATAAAGCCTGCTGAGGATACGTTTCAGGGAGATCACTTGTGAGCTCTCTCACCTGGTCAGTCATTTGTACTGGACATTAAAAAAACAATCTTAAGGTTTTCATTTTCATCTCTTAAGAGCACTTCTAGCTCTCAACATGGTTTCAAAGGGGAAGGGAAAAGGCTATCATTTTACATTGTACTGGTGTAAAATTCAGCTGGATAATAATGATTACAAGCTCAAAGAGGCCAGGCATTCTGTTTTTATAAAAACAACTATAGCAACTAAAAAGCATCCCAATTATCTCTTTTGTAATTTGCCACAAACTGGGCTCATTAATTATGGAAACAATAGGTATTAGTCTTACCATCGTGACCTCCCAACATACCAGCCTTGCCAGCAAGTTCCTCGGTGGTTGCGAAGCCATTGACCAACTTCTGGCAGGCCACGGGGGGTGGTGTGGGAGGCAGAGAGGCCGGGGGGGTCGGAGGATTGCTCAGATTATTCTGCTGCAAGAGATTAAAGAACCGTACCTAAGCCACGGAACACAAGGTGAAGACTTGCCTTGCTCTAGTAGATAATGTAACACATTCACATATTTTGACACCCAGCAGCGATAGTTAATTCTCAAGCATGTGGACAAACACATAAAAGCATCTACTATGAAAGACACAACGATTTGCTTTTCTTGTATGAATGATACTATCAGAGAAATGGTTTACATGAGGAGTATACATCACTGAAAGAAGATATAGCTCAATTATTTACAGAAAAGCATAAAAAGCATTTTTAGAAACGGTTTGGGAGCCCCAAGCAGTTCCTACAGTTGAAGCAAAGGTCTGAACTGCAGGCTGAGAGCGCGACTCCACCGTCACTCTCCAGCACCAAACCCAAGCCCGCTGACCCGACGGTCACAAAGGGAAGCTGCCTCACGTCCAGCACAGGCTGAGGCTGAGCTTCCTCTGAAGCAGTTACCATGGAGAAGCAGATACTCTAAGCTCACACTCCAGGCTACTTCCTTAACTGCCCATATTTTAAATGAAAATTAAATGAGAACTTCAGTATCTGCTCTCATAGCAGTCATGCCTGTAAAGCTCATGCTTGTTCACTGAATTTCACTGAATTTTAGAGTTGGAAGGGACCATAGAGATCATCTAGTCCAACTCCCCTGCTGAAGCAGGATTGCCTAGAGCTAGAGCATGTTACTCAGGAGCATCCAGGCGGGTCTTGAAAATCTCCAAAGAAGGGGACTCCAC
>NW_015090864.1:6292086-6378921 GCF_001431845.1 Calidris pugnax
CAGGGAGAAGCAGATACTCTGTGAGTTCACACTCCAGGCTACTTCCTTAACTGCCCATATTTTAAATGAAAACTAAATGAGAACTTCAGTATCTGCTCTCATTGCAGTCAAGCTCACACTCCAGGCTACTTCCTTAACTGCCCATATTTTAAATGAAAACTAAATGAGAACTTCAGTATCTGCTCTCATTGCAGTCATGCCCGTAAAGCTCACGCTTGTTCCTCACGTTTGACCACAGTAACCATTTCTCTCAGGTCACGTTCTCAGCTCACCTGCCACATAAGGCTGGAGTAACCACCACTGTTTTTTAACAAGTTACTAAAGTTTTTATAGTGGGGTAGCCAAGCAGCAAATTCAATTCTTTTTGCCATCTTGCTGCTCTCCCAATACTGCCACTCTGATCTTAGAGACCAAATTTTAAATTCTGTTATTAGCTTGTCAACAAACAGTCTGTTTTGTTTAGAGTGCTCAGGTTCTCAGTTAGGGCTTAGTGGACGAATAAGGAAAGTCTGTTTCCTATTTAATTCACATTAAGAAAGGCTTTAATGCTTTCAATGACTTTGCAAAGTACTAAGAATTCAGCCTCTTCTGCTCCATAAAACTGTAATTACAATTTTCACTATTTAGCATCCATTTGTAAAAGGAATACTTGTAGTTTTTAATTGGTTAACAATACAGTTTCTAGAACTGATTTCCACTTTCAGAGAGTAAAACAATGGTGACTGTTTCACCACTGCACCATCCATCTAGCCCAGCAACAGAAAACTATTTTCTTCTGGTTGCACAAAAGGCAGGAACTCCAACCAACCAGCAGTAAGAATGGCATGAGCTTCTTCTCCCAGAGAGAGCATACAACAGAAATCCAGATTAAAACCGTACCTTGTAAATGAGCTGGGAGTAGTAATCTGAAGCCCCATCGAGAGTAGCGCTACCAAAGCTGCCTACCAGGCGGTTTCCACCGTTCAGCTGGCCACTGCCATAGGGGAGAAAGTGTGCAAAGCTCACTCCAATTATTGGTTCCATCAAAGGCAGAAGAGAAAGCTGCTGTATTAAAAGAAAAAGGTAGATGTTAATTGAACTGTAACACAGAAGCATTGCAGATCCCCAAACATCAGTAGAGTGGTTTATAATTTTAAAAAATAAATCATCAGAATGTACCCACTATCAGAAAACTGTGTCAAACACAGCCTCTCTGTTCAGGAAGGTGGTCCCCTGTCCATCAGAGCCGCAGCTCCAGCTCCCTGGCAGTTCTGCCACAGAGGCTGCTGGAGCCCACAGGAAATCCACGGCTTTAAGACTACATCTTCCTGATGTAGTGTCCTGTGTCCTGATAACTGACATCATGTCACTACATCTTCCAAATTGAAATAAAACCAAATCTTTACATTTCATAATTTTATGGAAGTTTTCTTTCTCTCCACCCTGTACTCAAAATTCAACTTAATGACCAACTTTATTTCCACCATGAGAAGTCCACTCCTTGAAGTGTCCTCCTCTTGATGCACCACCCAGCACCTGTACACCCACCTGCTTTAACTGGATGAATGTATCAGCGTTGGGGTAAATAGTTTGCTTTTCTTCTTCCTCTTTTTTTCTTTTCTTGGACCGAGGAGCTGCCTTCTCTCCTGTCCTCTGAGCTCGCTTATTTCTCTGTTTCTTGGTTTCAGGTCCTCCATCTGTTCTCTGAAGCTGGCTGTTACTGCACCCAAACGCACCCTGCAGCTGGTTTCCGGCAGTTTGCTGGTATAAAAAAAAGAAAGTGAAGCAGGATTTTTGACGTTTTAATATACAATTCATTCAAATTTACTGCACAACAGACTAAAGAACATACATAATATAATAAATCTCGTTGATAACAACCCTATTTTATGGTTTGTTGACTTTGCTGTCTCACTGGCAACTCTAACTGCTGCACTGTCCCTGCACACAGGATTATGACTTATCGTTAACACCGACATCTGAAAACATCATTAAAAACTCACAGACCAGAAACATTTTCTTTTGAATACTCCCTAAAATAAAGTAACATAAGCGTGCAATCTTAGAGATTTTCACAAGGGCATAATGAAAGGCAGACTCGGCTGCAGAAAAGGCATGTAAGTTAATATAATACAAATGTATTTTGAGGTTAGAAACAAAACCAGCATTGTGAAACACTTCTCAATTGTACCATTTGCTTAAATACTTTCAGCACGAATTTGCAAAGCTGATCTTCATATAAAAGGGCAGTTGTGTAAAAGCAACCAGAATGGGACCTGGCAATGCAACAGACAGTGGCAAGGCAAAACAAAGTCCAATTTCTTTTTATCAATTATTATTTTAAACAGCTCTACGTGACCTCTACTGCAAGTACTCTCACTACTACTCCTGTCATACATTTTAACCAAGGATCTTTAACATTTACCTAAGTTACCTGCTGCCCACAATTATCTTCATTTTTATCAGTCTTTATTCATTTTGAATGTATTTAAATTTTGTTTCAAGGATGAATTTAGAGTTTAGGCAGCCATACACCAAAGCCGAGTGGAGATTGAAATATGAAAATAAAACAACCAATAAATATAAGTATAAAGTGTATCCTACCTCCACAGAAAGCAATTTTCTTTAGGTCTGTTTTTAAGAACCTTATAAATTATTAAATCATATAATGCCATTAATATAAATAATTAATGCTCCCTTCCATTACAGTAAAATTAATTAAGAGGAATATTCTGTAACACAGAAATCCTGCCATTTTAGGAGAATTAACAATTTCACACTTTTGATCAAAATCCTAGAGTGCAGTTTCTACTAAAATTAGAGACAATATATGATTTTTACAGTCAAGAAACGAGCCTGGACTTGCTTGCAGAGAACCCCCCAGTGGTGCAGCTGATGGGGTGTGAAGCCCAGCCCCAGGCCCCTGCAAAGGCTCCTCCTACACAGGACTGAGTGAAGTCCCAGAAGAAAGCAGCGTACAGACCTACTGTATGCAATACGGAGAGATACTAGGAGGTGATTAAGAGTCATACAGTAAAATCTTGCCTTTATCTTGGTAAATATTAGGCATTTTTTAAGATGATTATTGATAGAAAAATTACTTCTTGCATTTTAATAATTTCTGAATACACTTATCTATGAAGCCGCATTGAAACTTGTTCTTTTTATAACACAGATGATTTACTCATGGAGAAAAGGCAGGGAGGGAGGTAACAATTCCTTATAGCTCTTTATTCCACCCCTGTGCAGGTAGGTCACCTCCCTGTGTTTTCACAAACGCCTGCAGTAAAGGCACAAACTCACTCTGGATTGTTGAGGACCCCTTATAACAAACCCAGTAACAGGCTCACCATTCCTTCAGCTGGACTCGGCTTCTCTGTTAACTTTTTATCCCCAGAAGCCTCCTCTTCTGTCCGGCTGCTGTTCTCTGATTTCTGATTCAGAAGAGATGAGGATTTTTTATTTTTAAGCAGGTGTTTCAGCAGTTCGTTCCCCGACTCTCCTTTGGCTGCCGGAACGCTGGCTGGCTGTGCTGGACTCTGAGCTGAAGAGGCAGACTGGGATGGGACCTTATCTTCTTCCACCTTAATACTGCTTGGGTTTTCTGGTTTAGGCTCAGCCTGACCCAAGCACTGATCAGTTTCTGCCTTTTCAAGTTTAACCTCTTGAATGCTGGTGGGTGGATCTGGTTTAGCCTTTTCGGCCTCTGTGTTTAGAGAGGGCTGTTTCTGGGGCAGAGCGCTGCCGGGGAGCTTACTCTCCAGCTCGGGAGAGGTCTGGCTCTCTCCTGCATTTGATGTTGATGGGCCTGTTAACTCCACTGACTCTTGCTCATCTTGGTGACGTGAAAGCTCGTTGGGGGTGTTAACTGTGGGGGTGGAGGTAGAATCAGAAACGGTTGGAGTTGATGGTGCAGTTATATCTGAATGTGGAGTTGAGGGGGCTTTTATTGACTCGGCATCCTCGTCCTTTTTCTTTTTTCGTGTCCTTTTCTTTTTTCCTTTCTCCTCTGGGATTATGTCAGAGTACAGCTGGATGAGAGACTGGCTTGACCCAGGGAAGTTTGCTGCCTGAGGCACGCTAGTGTCCGACCCACACGGGGCACCACTGCTGAGCGTGGCAGATGAAGGTACAGGAGATGCAAACGGAGGCCTGACTTGGTTCTGCGTAAAGGTGGCCCCAGGGAGATTCCCATGGGTTTGTTTTACATTATGGAAATTAGGGGCTCCACCTGCAACAGCAGATGTATCAGGTCCAAAAGTCGTAGGTCCCACCGGCCTTCGCTCACTGCTTTGCATAAAATTTGCAGCAGGAGGGGAGGTGACGGGACCCTGCTGCAGAATTTGCCCCATTTGTTGCTGTTGATGCTGCGGAGACTGCTGAAGAGGTCGCGGAGTTTGTATGAAATCACAAGGCAGATCAGAATTAAAGAAAGGTATCTGAGATAAGGATGCTTTGTTATTTAATTCAGACCCCATCATGCCATGCTGTTCTAGTTCCATCCGCTGCTGTAAAGCCCTCTGTCGATCCACCTCCTGCATTAGCTGAATGCGTTGCCGCTCCTGCTGCTCTCGTAAACGCTCCTTTCTTTCCCTCTCTTGAAAACTTTCACTAAAAGGGTTATTGTCCTCAAACTCCACCCTTGGCGGTGGCCCTGACTGCGCAGTTGCATTGGGACCAGGCACGGGAGCTGGTGTACCAGCAGTAATGGGCAACGGTGTCATTGGAGGCTGCATCCTTGCTGGATTCATGGACATATGACTTGCAGGGGCATTTGTAGGTTGCCACCCAGATAAATTTGGCATTCTGGCTGGGTTGGACTGCCCGGGCATCACCACTGCGTGTTGCTGATGCTGGAGCTGTTGTGCCACCATGGGGAAGTTCTGTTGATTCATTGCTGGTGATGTTCCTCCTGGAACCATGGGTGGCTGAGGCTGGACGCCTGGCATTATGGCATGGGGTGCCATTCCACACTGCTGCTGCTGCTGCTGCTGCTGCTTGATTCGATATTCCTCAATTAGTTCTGCATGCTCTTTCTGCTGCTTTCGAATCTAAAAATTAAAGAAGTCATTATTCATCTCTGACACGTATTGACTATATAAGTAGTCAATATAAAACATGCAGCTCACCATTAGAATTTCAGCAGACAATGAACCTCAGGCAAAAATAGCATTTTGGCATAGCCTTATTTTCTCTCCCTATTTAAGGCTAAATAGCCATCATTTCTTTAGAAACACTATCCATCCCAAAATTTTAGAAGAAAGTAACAAAGCTTCAAAGTTCTAATTACATACTGAGACTGCACCGTGCTAGGAAATATATAAACCTAAACCAACAGTGATCCTTGTCCTACAGATCTCACCATCCACGCACAGGGTAACAACAGTTGGGAACAGACAGGAAAAAGGGAACAGTGAGATGGACGATCTTTGCACATCAGCAAAAATTTTTAAAAGATATAATTGAAAAGGAAAAGTTTGCAGGAAAACACCAAGGTAGGTTCCCATTTATTCACAGGCAGATCCTAAAAGATCACACAGCAGATGAAAATGGCAACTGCTTCTTGAAGATTTTAAATTTTAGGATGAAAACAAACTCGACTTGGACACTAGAAGTTAAGCCGAGTAGTTTACTTTTAAGGCAAGCAGGAGAAGACAATAGAAGGATATGACAGTGTCAACTGAAGAGGAGTGAGCATTTCAGAAACACAAGAGAGACCCCTCTAAAAATATAAAAGGATTTGTAATCCACTGGTTAATAATACATACATTATGGAAAATCTCTCTCTCATTTCTATTCATTAGATTATGACTTCCACAACTTCCATTAGCTGTTTGTACTGACACAAAAAGTCCATAAGATAATTAAAAATGTTTGCTAGTACTCTCCTTTATCTGGGCGAAGGGAGAAGCCAGAAAGCTCAGGATAACAGAGACGTTACAGGACATACTCCAGAACCCCAGACACATGCACCCAAAAGGCTATTTACACAGTGATCTCAGGTCCAAGATGATTTACGAGCTCTGGCTTGGTGCTGACACTGCCAGATAAACAGTCTCACTGCATAAAGCCACCAACAGGATCGATCTGCATTGTAGAGTCCAGCACTACAGGGCTTCTCTGTGGGTACACAGGAGACCTGTGTTGGCTGCTGTACAGCCTGTGGACGCCTGTAGGAGGCTTCCAAACCACTACACCCTCTGGAGTCCACAGTGACAGATCAGCCAAGTGACTGTACTCGGAATGAGTTGAGATCTCCAAGGACCAGCACTGACGACACCCCGCTGGGTGAGCGACTGCACAGACCAACCTGGGGATCCTAACAGCGCAGGGGAGAAGGAGGCAGAGCTCGTTAGCACAGGGACAGTGACACCCCAACACTGTTACACCATCCTGGTCACAGGGGAAATACAGCCGTGTCCCCGTGGCTCCGTGCCTGAGCTCACAACCCTGTCACAGGAGCTCGTGTTGCACAAAGTCAGCTCCAGTTTCTCTGCACCGGTGGCTGGGACCAGCAACTCACAGGGATTTGAGAGCTCTTTTCTCTCTATGTACATACAGAGACTCTGCCCTTGTCAAAAACTAACAGAAGCTCAATTACAGAAAAATTACTCGATCTGATTTGAAAAAGCGGTGAATTGCTTCAACAGAAGGTCCTTGAAAATACACTTTAACAAATAAGCTCCTACAAGGTATGTAACAAAGTGCTGTTTCGGATGTGAATGACTGGTCTAAGTCAGTGGCTGAAGGGGAGTGGAAGGCATTTTCCAGCAGCACATGAAACTTAAGTTTAAAAATGAAAAATAAAAGAACCTTAACTGTGGGGCACTAAATGAATCTGCCAGCAATGTCATGATTAGTAGCTCTCACTTCAACATAGCTCCACTGTAATACTAGACTGATGTATGTATGATAAAGACTGGCTGAAGTGAATTTTTTTTGCATTTATTCTACTTGTGATTCATTATGGAAAGGAAAAAAAAAAAGAAAAAGGAAGGAATGATGTAGACATAATTTATCTGCTCCATCCCTCTTCCACACAGTGAGAAGACAAGTCAGCTAATATTCCATCCAGTGCAGACTTTGGCCTGAAGCAACACAGGAGCAAGAACTCGAGAGTCAGATATCACTTAGGACTTCATTCCAAGCAGCCTGCTGCCATTTTTTAAGCCTCATATTAATAGAAGATAATTCTAAAGCATTTTCATGTTCAGCAGGTCTAGTTGAGCCTGACAATCAGCATTCAGTACTGTTGGCCAAGCATAGATTTATCAAAGCCATCACAGATTTAACTTTAATCTCACTTACTATAATCACAGCTACAAGATGCAGCAAATGAAATTCCAACTGAATATAAAGAACTGAAAACAAAACCCAGTGAAAGTGGTTACACATTGGAAGAGGGGCCCAGAGAGGCTGGGAAATCTCTACCTTGGAGACAAAAAACTTGACTGACAAGGTGCTGAGCAACCCGATTTAACCATGAAGGTAATTCTGGTGTGATCAGTCGCCTGGATCATCTCCAGAGAGCCCTTTTACCTGTATTATTCCATGATACACTAACAGGTAACACACACTGATGATCAGTGTCTATGAACCAGACAGATCATAAAACTAGACTAACACTAAAGATACAATGAAAAGAGATTTTCAAACAGTAACATTTTACTGGTATATACCCAAGATGTTCTGATTACGTAAGGACACCTGAAAAAGACTGAAAAAGACGAGGTTCATTCAAGCCTGAAACAAAGCCCTGCATGCTGTGGCTTTCCTCTGAATCTTCCATTTATGCTTTTCACAGTGCCAGGAACTCCGTTGCAAGTCACTTTACCAAGCAATTTTCCCCCTTCCCAAAATACTAAGAGCTTTTTGTCATAATGTTTGCAGTAGCATATTCTCCAACTCCGGTGTCACCAGCAATGCAGAGTAATGCTGATACACACACAAAATATGACAGAGAGTGGCTCCCTTTAAATAACCTCTGCTGTACTTAAGCATTTCAGTTTCCCTTTTAGAAGATTTAAAGGAAAGAGTCATACCAGTGTGACAGCTTAGCGTTAGGGGATCAGTTTGGATTCGGGACGATTACCTGTTCTAGCTGTTTTTGGACCATACTTTGCTGCTCAGTAACGTGTTTAAGCTGTTCTGCATCTTCTTCTGGGAACTCACGGCCAGCTTTCTTGGCTGTACGCTGTTTTGCTGAGAGTGCCTTTTTTGATTTTCTGTGTGCTCCAATTTGCTCCTCAAGGTACTTCTGTTGCATTTGAAGAAGTTGTTGTGTTTCTTGCAGCCATTCCTCATATTGCTTTCTTTGCGAATCATCTGGAGAGAATGGAAATTTAAGTATGATATATGATCTCATCCTGGGGTGAGCTCTTATCCTACTTTTTAGAGATTGAGTTTAACAATCAGGTTCCCCCCTTATTTTAAGAGACCTCTGGTCAAGTTCAGCCAAATCTGGCAGAGGATTTGATATCTCAAGAGGTATTAAGCTCTTGGAGTGATCTGAGTAAAAGAGGCAAAGAGCCAAATTACTGCATTTATTAAGAGAAAGCTGTTTTAACACAGTCCCATAATTTCAAGAGACACCAGCCCACTGTCTAGGCAGTAAATGTGTACTTGTGAGCCAACGCAGCTTTCAAAGCAGCTACAGAACCTGGTGACACCTTGCTCTGCCACTGAACAGGGGACATGGAAGATTTCTGGAAGTACTCAGTAGAGGGAAAAGAGATTAGGGAGTAAGGACAAAAACTTACAAGAAACATGCCTCGTTAATTCTGGTGGTTTTAGAGGAGTTTTACACATATAACAATCTATTTTTATTACTGCTTCTAAGAAAAAATATTAAAATTATAAACCGCCATCATATATTCATGAAATGAAAGAAAGATATTGTCATTGTAAAAATAACCTTCTGTCAGTGCTTTACACAGGGCCCTCAGCACCAGCGCCTTTTCCTCCCCACAAACAAACTCTCAGGCTGTAACTGAGACATTACTCTTGTAACAAATGAGAAAGGCTCATCTGCCATGAGCAGCCCATTGCTCTCAGATGCTTTTCTTGAGGCAAACCAATCATGTCTGATAACAATTGATCTGCACTAAGCCCAGAAGGCAAGAAAGAAGGTTTGGTGATGGTATCGTTTGTCTCCTGATCGCACACTGGCAAAGAGCTGGGTAACCAGGAATACAGCGTGGATCCTTCTTAAAAGGACAGTTTGTTTAATAAAGATAACTACACAACAGTATGATTTCAATATAACTGTCTCTACCACCTTCTCCTTTAACAGTCACAGTGGTAGTGACTCTAACAGCCCAACTCAATCAATTCACAGAGCCAGCTACTGTCCCGAGGGGTGCCCATTCCTTCAACGACAAATTCTGCAAAACTAATCACATAACCTGAAGGGACAACTGGGTGGAAATGATGGAGAGGAACTGCAGCTGGGAGCAACGCGAAAGAGCAAATGGAAGTACTAAAATATTAACCAGTTCCAGGTAAGAATAACTACAAGTGAAATGAGAAACAGACTTTCTCAAGTGCTCAGAACGACCACCACCCCAACCCGAGCGAGGCCACCACTGAGGGCCATGTCAAATCTCACCAGAAGTTAATACAGATAATATTGCAAAACCTCCTTATTGCATACTCAGTGCTGCTACTGCACTTTCAGGAAAAGTGAAGGTGTTTACTTCTGGTTTTTCATTTATAAATATCAAAGTAATTTTTTACAGTGATAGAAACACTTTTTTACATATGGTCTTCCTCTCCTAACATATGCTCAGTTTTAATTTCTGGTAATAAATCTTTCTCATCATAGAGACTGGGATTTCCAATTGATCTAGGGCAACCAGAAACAAGGAATGCAAAATATTAGTGCTATATATTTCTGCTTTCAACAGCTGTGGGTCCCAACCAGTCTTGCTTAACTAACGCCTGGAAAACTTTTACTGGTATTTGTTAAAATGACAATGATGTTGCCCAAAACTTTCTGCTTCTGAAATAAAAAACCCCAACCTATCACTACAGACTCTTGTTCTCACCAACCTCAGCATATTACAACACAACAAAAGACCAGGTTTTTGACATAGTGGCCTGTCAGTTTATAGATTACTATTCTCACAGAAATTCAAATAATGCTAATTTTCTATTTGTTGTTTCCTTCATTCCTTGTGGGTTTTCTTTAAGGACAGCTTCTACAGAATGTGTTAATTTACTATGCACCCCTTTATCAGTTGGTATCGCAATGATGAAATGACTTAATTTTAAAAGGATCAATTTGTGATAGACAGGATCCATTTATGGATGTTTTCTTTTAAAGAAAACAGAACTATAGAATGAAACACCAACACACAATAAATTATTGAATCTGTACTTACTGACAAAACCAGGACCGAAATTGGGAGGATTAGGTCTAGAAATCTGAGGTGTCAAACTTCCATCCTAGAAATTTCAGTAAAATATACAGATAAGCATATTAAATCATGATTTAATTAAAAAACAACCAAAAAAACTAGTTAGCATTATTTAACACTTCTGTTTAAACCCCATACCATGTTGTATTACCTGCGTAATTGCCTGCTGCATATGATTTTGGCCTTCACTGGTCTGAGCCCCTGGCACTGGCTGGCCCATAAAGGGAAACCTATTGATACATAAACAGAAAATGAAATTATAACTTTTAAAACTGGTATTTTAGGGGAGAGACAACCTCTTGTATTACACAAAAGCATCCAGATATTTAATAGGCATTTGCTTGAACTTCTGTACCAAACTTTTTCAATGTCTGGAGAATATTAATTCTCATTTGACACTACAACACTTTGCACATTGTCAAAACTATTCTATTTTACGCTTTCCAGAGAGATGAAGTAAACACCATGTACTGTGGTAAAACAGTGAAAATGCACAAAACTTTCACTCTATTTGTATTTTAATATATTACGATTAAAAGAAGAAAAAAAAAAAAAGATTTAATGGATTTAGATATCACTGTCACCAGCACAGTCAACTAGAGCTGGGTAAATGTGCACCTCTGGTAAGCCAGGTAGTGTCAAGTAACACTGAAGCCTGTGTCAGGAAGGAGAAAACACTCTTTCAAGAGCCACATAAAACGAAAAGCTGCAGATCCTCAGATCCTTTCTGGCCCATGGACGCCCCACCTATGGTAAAGGCAGTCATGATGAAATCTGCACAGTTCATAGCTCCTTTTGTCCTCACAACAGATTTAAAGAAGGGATGAAGCTTTTGTTACTGGAGCTAAATCTTAATAATACTTAGCATTAAATGATACGCTGCAACATGAAGTTTAACCATTACATGGCCATCAACAGTTTTCAAACGCAACGCGTGGAAGATGTGTCATCACATAATTAGGGAGTGAGGAAACAAGAAATGCCAAGGACTATGAACTACATGCCAAAAAGATATTTTTCCCCCTTTTAGATTTTTTTCATTTCCCATGCACAGCTTCCCCTAGCTCTACCATTTCCTTTTACATTTTGTAGCCCCAAAGAATGGTATCAAGCATTGCCTACCTGTTCATAACCATCGGTGGCATCCCCATGTTACTCTGCGCCATGACTTTATTGATCCCCTTGAGAGCTACCATTTTGGCTTTCATTATGGGATCAGTAATTGCATCGAAGTCTATAAAAGAAAAAACAGTAAAAAAGAATTACATTGCTGAACATTACAAGCTAATAACTGGAACTGACTTGTTTGGACCTAGTTCATGCATAAATCATCAGTAAAGCAACATAATTGCATTACTATTTCACATTACTTGTCCCCTCCACTTTGAAATTCATGGTTAATTCGTAGTTTCATATATTCTCTAAGGAAAGTTACTCCAGCAGCAACTGTCCTTGTTTTCAGCCACAACATACAAAGGCAAGCAGGTCAGTCTGAGAAAGGCTCTAGACCAAATCTGGCCTAGGATGCCAATAATATGATTAATCAATTCTATTTATAGGTCTAAGAATCAGGAAGAAGAGTTGTTTCTGTGAGTTCTGTTGGCAAAACTGACACGCCACCACTAAGAAACGTACTAAGAAAACAAACCAGTTGCTCAGTAATTACCAGTAGCACTACAGGCAGAAAGGCACACACCCCACACAGCATCTGCAAAGACCATAAGCACGGCAAACTCTGCCTTTTTGCTGTCTCTCCCATCACGTGCCTCACCCAGAGCAGGGTGAACGGGAGGACAGAACAGCTGAGGTTCAAAGGGACCTCTGGAGGTCACCTTAGCCACCTGGGGTAGCTACAGCACCTTCTAGCCACACTACAAATAGGGAACTCTGACTTAGGGGTAGGTTAAATTTGTCTTTTGAACAGCCTTGATGGCCAGTGTAGTTACAACTAACACATTTCTCAGAAATATGTATTTCATTAATAACAATTAAATGATAGTGATGGTCTTGACCTGAATGTTCAAACTACTACATTATATTAAGCAGGACATGGCAAATTATCCTGAATGCTTTTAGTATGCACAGAATTAATTGTGCTGTTTCTGGGCCTTGCCCAGATTGAGAGTTAGTAATGCAGCTTTTCTGATCCCTTTCTTTGAGACACACTAAACACTGCAAAAAAAAAGTGATAAAACAACCATAAAAAGAAAATTGATAGATCAAATATCATAAGGTCAGCTATTGCACTTGATCATTTAATTTTGTTTACAAAGGGTACATTTACTCTGTATCATGTATGAGAATGTAAAATATAAAGAGAATATGTGACAGAGCTGATGACAGAAAAATGAGCAGTAATGCAGAGTTACCCAGATCCCGGTAACGTCAACAGGATCCTTGCATGGAGTTCAGAATTCCACCTACATGCTCAATTTCCATAATCCCACTGTACCTATTAGGCAGGCTGGTTTTGGTTATGCCACATTCAAACTCCACTTATCTACCTGCTTCTTTCAGTGCAGTAGATTATTTAACTATTTATTGTTGCATTTTTAAAAAACGAACCAGAACCCAGACAAACAGATCACCCACATACCAATATTGGGGAAAAATGGCTCCGAACGCTGGCGAATCATGGCTTGCATCTGTCTCTGCTGCTGCTGCTCCTGTCTTTCCTGATCCAAAAGGTCTTGCAGAAGAAGTGGCTGCTCCTCTAGCAGAAGTGGTCTCTCTCGATTTTGCTGTTGAGCTAATGGTTGAGGGAGCATCATCTGTTGGGGACCAGACATGCCACTGGGACCAGGACGGTTTGTTACCGCCACAGTTTGATTTGATGTCTGTCCCGTCCCGAAGCTATGATTAGATGATTGACCCTGAATAAATCCTGGATTTGGTGACCCTTGAGAAAAATTATGGTTCATTCGTGGAACCATGCTCAAATTTGAATTTAAAGTGTTTTCCAAGATCTGTCCACCAGGTGTCATTAGTGTTTGTGGAATACCTGGCGCATGGTTCATTTGTGGTGTTGGCAAAGATTGAGATGGAGATCCCAGAGTCCTTGCTTCTGCGTTATCTGAGCTCTCATTAGCTAGCAAACTTGAGAGGACTGGTGTGGACCCAGAAATACTGCAGGAACTTACTGCTCCTTGAACAGGCAGCGGAGCAGATCCCTGAGCATCTGGACTAGGCACAGTTGTTTCTTGACTAGGAACAGCAGTAGTTTTCTCAGGGAATTCTGGGTTAAGAGGCTGTGCAGGAGCCTTTTCTCCATCCTTTACCTCTGCCTCAGCAGCCTGCTGAGTACTTGTGGATTCAGCATTTCCATCACTTTTTTCATTTTCATTCTTCTTTTCCTCCTGAGTGTTTGGGGAAAGTACTTCTGTTTTAATTTCATTTTCTGTAGCCGATTTCTTCTGTGGAGACTGAGTCTCAGGATGGGAAGCAGTTCTATCACCTTGTTCTTTCTGTTTTGGTTCTTCTGTCTTGCCCTGGATATCTAGTTTGTCATCAATGGGGACACTAAGATCTAGTTCTTCATTAAACATTCCTTTCTTATCCCCCACATCAAGGTCTGGGTCTGTGTATGCAATTATATCAAATTCCCCAGATGTCAGAAGATCATCAAGGTGAGGATCATTGGTTTCCAAATTATCTAACGTGTCCAATTCATCTCCTTTCCCATCCTCTGTGTCTAGATTCAAATTTTCCAGATCCTCATCATCTAAATCCTTGACTTCAACCCCGTCAAGGTCCTTCACATCCAAATCTTTTACGGCAGGATCATCAGGATCAAGTTTTTCTTCCAAACCATCACTTGGCTGGTTGGGAATCTGTAAATTTGCAGATTCATCACTTGGTGCAGATGTAGATAAAGATGGTCCTGGGAACGCATCAGCAACTGGTGGATGACTTAAAGAACGTATCACAAGTGCAGGTGGATTGTCAGGATTGATCTGATCCTGCTGGGATTGTGACATATGTTCCAAAGTTGTAGGCATCTGCAACTGGTTAGGTATACCTTGAGAATTATGTCTCAGGGGTTCTGCTGGTCTTGGGGCCGGAAACTCCTGCCTGGGTATGAACCCTGCATGTCGCTGATGTTGTGCTGCTGCATCCATAACGTTGGCAGCAGAAGGATTGAAAGGCAGCCTTGGCCTCCCGTCAGGAGCTCTGTGACGTAACTCGATGAACGCCTGACCCAATATATTGTGCTGCTGAACTGGAATTCCCTGCGGAGGAAAATGTTGAGAGATCCCAGATGTATTATTCATTTGTGGATTGTTCACTGGCCGAGGCATATCAATAGACAATGATCTTCTCAGCTGTGGTGGAACTCCAGGGCGTTGCATCGGCGGTTGAGGACCGAGGAAACGTTCTTGACCTGCTGGTGGACCATGGCCACCTCCTGGAAATCCATATCTATAATAAAGAATGAAAGACTAAATGATCTCTTTTCCCAGGACTGCCTGGTCTCACATATTTGACTAAATAACTATTCACCAAAATGCTTTACATGATGCATTCATTAAGACATTTAAATAAATATTTTGACTAATTATGCTTACATTTAAATGAGCTTTATGACTACAATAAAATAATTGCTTTAATTATGTTTAATAAACAACCTGTTTTCCCTTCCAATAATAAAAACGGATAGAAAACTCTGACAGTAAGAACTATCTTACTAAATAAACTACGTGTTAGTGCAACTCAGCGTAAAAAGTAATGTTGTGTGGATTTAGAAATTACTGAAATAAATCCAAAATAGTGAAAATAATTCTTATTGAGATGACAATGTATGTCAATACTGGTATTCATTCTTACATCATAACATTCACTGTAAAAATGGCACATACAGAAGTCGAAGTTTGATTATATATTCATTATAAATGAAAACAAGAATATTACATTTATTCATTATAAAGGCATCAAAGCTAAAGCTAGACCTTTCATGTTTTTATTTTTTAAAATGCCCCAAAACCACGGGCGACAAGATCATAGCTTTCACACAAGTACTGCAGCTTCTCCATTTGTATTTCTGATTAATTCCCAACCAAAGACAGTGTTTGTATAAAATACACATTCTAATGTTACAGACATGTACAGGAAAACTCCCTCTACATACTGACTTCAGAAAGATTACCAGCTACTCCAAACAACACAGATGATTTTTCATCCAAAAAACGCCCCTTTATCTAACAATTTCTGTAAATGTAGAACTACTCCTGTAATATCCTGGTTTTATAAGATCAGAGATCTTACCTAAGCCCATGAGGTCTCATCCCCATGGCATTCATATCGCCTGGAAACTGGGGTCTATTGAACTGCCCATCAGCAGGAAATGGTCCACGTTGGTCTTTTGGGTATACAGTGAACCTTGGCCCACCTGGAGGGACAACAGAGGACCTAATATTCCCAGGATACGGAGGGGGAGGACGGTTAAAAATTGGATTTAAGTTGTCTTGCTGCCAGTGCTGAAGAGGAGTTGCATGGGTAGGAGCTGCTGCCTCCTGCAAAGCTTTTTCCTGACGAACCGCATTCTTCTTCTGCTGCTGTTGCTGTAGAATAATTTCACGTAATTTCTGGCGCTGTTTAAAAAAAAAATCATAAAAAACATCATTGTGCTTGACACTGTAATTGACATATTTTGAAGTGTTACACTCTGCTAGGTTAAGCCTTTTGGAGGAAAGTAATTCTTCAATCACTACAGAAAAATATTATAAACTACCATAATCACCTCAGAAATTAGAAAAGGGATCAAAATGTGCAAGACGCTGGTAATGCAACTTAATCCCCTGACCTCTCGTTGAAGTGTATGGTGTGAACCTGTTTCACCAATTAACATATAAGCTACTCTCTCTTCATTTTTCTATTCCAATAACGTAGGGCCTTTTACCACATGTGAAAGTGCATTCTGAGGGAGAAAAGGGACTAGAGGTCCCCTGAAGAGAATTCAACACGTTTACAGCAAAGCTGCAGAATTACTCTGACTCTGTATGATAAATACTAACACTTTTTCTGCTAAATCCACTTTCCCATTGCTCCTTCCAAACAGAAGACTGAGCAGTTTCCACACATTGAACGTCATCATGTCTCAGCAAGGTGTCTGCCCAACGTTCACTGAGAAAAACCTGGAGTGAATGTGCCTCCAGAAGAGCAGTGACCAATGGCTGGATTCACCTCAACATACCCGACAACAGAAAAGTTAGATGGCTGGTCTGAGATCTTTGCCTATACTTCCTTTTTCAGTCACTGAACATCAGTTCTACATCTCATCTATTATAGGATAAGATTAATTGTCCTTTCAAGGTTTTTTTTTCCTCATACTGTAGATAAAACAGCTATTACAGACCATGGCTTCAAAGATGGCCTTTGCTTCCTGTTTAGATCTTGTCCAAACTCCTTAAACATTACTGTGTTTCTGTATTCTGTATATTGGAAGACCAAATTAACACCCTAAGTGAATGAAGAGAATTCTATGCTACATAGCTATATTTAATGGCAAGTAACTTCAAATATTAACAAGAAATGGGGAAAATTATACTTATGAAATTTTAATACCATCAGTATTAAAGGTTATTCTCACCTGTCTTAACTTCTCAGTATCTGCTTGTGACATATTCATGGTATTCTGTGTATCTGTTACTCCTGTAGTGGGTGCTGGGCCAGGAACTTGTGAAACTTTGGGAAACTGTTGTCCTTGAGAACTCATCGGAGAATTTCCAGATGCATTGAAGTTGCCCTCAGATCCAGGCCGTGGCTGCTCAGCAGCGTCATGGGCCAGTTGACCAGTTCCAAAAGATTCTGGCTGAGGTCTTGGAGTCATTGGTGGTTGATCATACGGGTCACGTGCTGGAGCAGCTGGACCATGGCTAAATGAATCTGTTATTGCAGGTCCTGCAGGTCTGGGGGTTTGAGAACATGGATCTGATGGCCTGACAAAAGTGCCCTGCAACCTGTTCTGTGGTGTCTGCAGGAAAGGATCTCGATTTGGTATTACTCCTGGTCTTGTCATTGCAGGTCTGTTAAAACTCTCTGGAATCCCTGGCCTTGGAGTTGCTGGTTGCTGAGAATAAGGATCACTGAGAACCGGCCTTGGTGTTCCAGGAGGTTGGGCGTAAGGATCAGAATGTCTCTGGTTTGCTGGGGACTGAGCAAATAAATCCGCTGGTTGAGCAGGTCTTGGTGTTGGTGGTTGCTGCATATATGGATCAACTGTGGTGGGCCGAGGAGTTCCTGGAGGTTGGGCATAAGGATCAGTAACTGGCCGAGGAGTACCTGGAGGCTGGGAGTAAGGGTCCTGAGAAGCTGGCCTTGAAATGGGTCCAGATTGAGGGAAAGAATCACTCTGCTGTCGCACTATCCGGGGTGGATGGGCAAAAGTCTCCTTTATTGCAGGATGGGGAGTGAGGGGAGGCTGGCTGTACGGGTCGTTAGGCTGATTATGGGAGAAGTTATCCACTGGCCTCGGTGTCAAAGCGGGCCTTTCATACGGATCAACAGCAACGCGCCTTGGCGTAGTTGGCATTGACGCGTAAGGGTCTTGTGGGGACTGAGGTGGGCGCATAGGAGTTTTAAAAGGCCCAGGGCTACCATCAACAGGAGTAGGAGTCGGAGTCAACGGTGGCCGAGCATACGGATCAGCAGAAGTTACTCTCTGTCTCTGAAAAGTATCAGTTCTAGGAGCCGGTTTAGTAAACGGATCACCGCTTCCAGCTGTTAAAGGAACCTTCCCTGACTGTTCCATAACTATGGGGGATCTTGGGACCCCCAAGGGTTTGGAGAACTGCTCTGATGCCATGACAGGCCTGGGCGTGTCCGGTGGCTTTGCATAGGGATCACTGCTACCTGGAGATGAAGAACACGAATCCCTGACTGGAGAAGGCCTGCTTCCTGATGGTTCGGTTCCCTGAATGGGCCTGGATATGGAGGACTGTGGTGCACAGGTATCTAACGGCGCAATGGTATTTCTTCTAACAAAGTTTTGGTTAATGGGTGCTGGTCTAGGTGTTCCCACCATTTTAGCGTACGGATCCATTGGAGAAGGAGGTCTTGTGTTTGTGGAACCTGGAGAAAACATCTGTTGGGATGATGTCTGAGGAGTCTGAGACTGAGACAGTGAATCGTGAACTGGGATTCGGGTGGGAGTAGGGGGTGGGGCTTGTGGTTTTAGGAACACATCGTCTGACGATGCTGATGTAGGTGTAGCAGGTAGCTGCTGCTTTGCAAACAGATCCTTATGGAATGTCTGTTGTGCAGGAGACATACTTCCATTGCCAGTCTGTGGCGTTAAGGGGCTCTGGATGCCACTGCTAGGTGTGTCCGAGCCAGACTGGTTCAGAAGCTGTTGTGAACCAAACTGCTGCTGCTGCTGTTGCTGCTGCTGTTGCTGCTGCTCATTTTTCACTTGTTCAAGCTTCTGTGTGGCTTCTATTTTGGCTTGCTGCTTACTTTTTTGCCGCATTTGCTGTTTTAAAATTATGAGGAAAAGGGTTATACTTGGAAATCCAGGGTATACAGAAAAATCTTTCACATGTGTCTTTAAGATCCATCAAAGATGAATTATAAGCAATTGTGAATCGCAAATTTTAAATGCAATGGGAGCAGAGGCTCTAGCTATTTGTAAAGTCCAATTACCTTGATATGTACTTTGATTGCCTGGGAAGAAGAACTTCCCAGGCTGCCTAAAGAGCAGCACTGCTTTCCAACCTTACACTGAAGACAAAAGGTTACTGGCAGAGGCAGCACTGATGTGAGGGAAATGGGCTCCAAGAGACAACCAGCCCAGTTTGAAGCAGTGGTCTGCAGGACAACGTTACTGCAATATAGGGTATATAAAAACGAAGTATTGCACTAGCCAGCCATACAGAGAAAGAATAACCCACTTCCGTAATAGGTAGGATTTAACAGTCAAAGTTTTAAAACAAAGTTTTCTAACATTTACAAGCAGCTTCTCTTCTGACAGCATCTATTTTCTTCCTACGCAGAATGGCTGACTTTATACTGCTCCACAAAGAAAGATTAAAATTGATTTTATTACAACAGCTTCCAACAATGCAATAAAAAGCTGGAAGAAAAAAATAACAAAAACCCTTAAATGTAACACACCTGTCTGAATTTCCATTCCTGCTCGTGTTCTGATTCCCTCTGTTTTAATGGATCTTTAAAGAGGTCGGAGTCGATGCGTGAGCTCGGATCAATGCTATCCTGTTGCTGCTGCCTTTTCATGGAGTCATTTGACATCTGTACTTTATTGATGCGCAAAGCAGCTCTATTATCTCTGGCTTTTTGCTGGGAAAAGATAAAAAAAAAGGTAGTTAGCCTTATTTTCTTCTACGTGTGAACACTGCATCTGTTATTTCTACAAAATCTATCACCAAATTATTTGTACAGCCTGCCTTCAACACATGCATGCTCGTGTAAACTAAATTATGCACTTTAAAAGGAATTGCAAACTGAAAATATTTCATCTTTATAGAAATTCTGTTTTCCATACATGGAAAGAACTAATGAATTATTAGCAGTAGAGGTTTACTATATATTAGAATGTGTGTTCAGGTGTGTTGTGCCAAGAAAGCATGAAACCCACCAGTTTACCCTTCAAATGGCATACTGGTGTGGTCTGCAGTCTGAAGACAACAGCACAGCAGATGATGTTTGGATCAATAAAGGCCACTAATGTGGAGAACTTCAATGACAAGAAAAATACGGTCTACTCCATTAAATAGCCTCTATAGATCTCAGTCTGTGTTAAGTTAGCAGTATAAACATAGGATACAGACTTATGGATCAGGAAAAATTGGATGAAAGAACAGCAATTCCTCTTCAATGAGGCATTTTACAGCCGTAGTGACACTTTAAAGCATCTAATGGAAGTTTCAAAGAGTCTGTTTTACCACCAATCTAGGATGTGATTCCTTTTCTGAATCAAACCCTCACATCTTCTTTTTCACAATTTTATTTGCAGTTGTCAAGTAGGGGTTGCCTAGCAGAAAAGGCTTTAATCCTTCCCCTCCAACAATGACACACTGACATGGATGAGAGCACCAGTGGCACAGCAGCAGAAAAATTAGTGTCATTTTCCCCTATAAGTGATGAGATTGTGCGTACTAAGGAAAGTAAAAAGCCTACAGTGAAAATTTACTAACACTTTTCTGAATTTCATTTCTACGGTAGCCTTTACTCATCCTCACAGAGTGGAAGTCCCTCAGGAGAGGTACCACAGCAGCTTCTTGAGCGCACAGCGCCAGGAACACTACCAACAGCTGAACAGCAAGAGAGCATGAACTGTAATTTCTGTGAGGAAATAACTGCTTCTTGCTTTGAAAGTACTCATGTGTGCATGCACCCTCCTCCCAAACATGAAAGAAATAAGTTTTGCAGGTGCTTTTTGGATATCCATCAGGAGAATAGGACTGCATTTGTTAAGAATAATGAAAAAGAAAAAAATCAGTAATAGAAATAATTGTAAGCAATAAATGTCTGGATAAAAATCCACCCATGTAAGTGGACAGTGTTTTATAAATACTACACAGGAGGAATCACCAAGATTAAATGTAGCACGGACAAGAAGACCTTGGGATCCAAAGGTGCTGTAGTTACAGGCCTGAATCACAAGCAGAACAATGACGATGCCTCAGTGATACAGATAAGACAATAAAGCATTATCCTTTCAAGTGGAAAGGGGTTCAGAAAGATCAAGAATTCCACTTCCCACACCGAGTCTGGGGTAATGATTTATCACCTGAAAGCTGTCAGAAAGATAAGGGGATTTTGTAATTTGTACAGTAAGAGATTATGTTGGTACTGTTAAGCTCCGAGTCATCAACATATCTGGGAATCAAATTTGCTTACTAATGGGACAATATTAAAAAAGTGCAGGTGGGGGGAGGCTAGGAGACTGAAAACATAACCCTGCAAAATCCACAGAATCTACAAAGTCAGAATGATTATCTGATTGCTGTTGTGAAGAGACAAAGAAGAGAACCAGGAGAGTAACTCCAGAGAGCTACCACAAATACGTGTGTTCACTTGACTCAGATATGAAGATGATGAACGCTTTTGGAAAGAAAAATGGAGTCCTTCACGTCCCCCACAAGACGGAAGATAGCAAAAGAGTAAGCAATGAAAGGGAAGAGTAGGACAAGAACACAGGAGTAGAAGAAAATGAGGACAGCAGGGATGTTAGCACTGATGTCACTAGAATGGGTAGTTCAACAGGTGAAAGACTTCAGCAACTCTAATGGAGAAAAAAAGGAAAGATTAGTGAGAGGGTAAGAGGAAAGAGAGGAAAGTCACATAATGATTTGTTATTATCCTTCTGAAGAAATTGGTGAGAACCTGTGCAGAAAGACAGAGCAAAAAAAACTTAAGGCATGAATCAAAAGTAGTAAAGAGGCAGTGGGAACCACAAATGTTCTTGTCTCAGCCGATACCTTTAGATTGCACAACACTAATACAGTTTATTCGAAGACTGAAAAGCAAAGAATACAGGTAGAAATATTCAGAGTTAGAAATTAAATTACAAAGGCATTCTTGAAGTATCACAGTAAGTGAACTTTCACTAACCCTAGAACTTAATTTATTTTAAAAAAACGAGTGAAAACCTCATAAATGAAATACATGTTTGCTGGAAGTATGTGAATGCAGGTGTAATTGTTCTTACCACATACGGAGCCCTCTCCTGTGAGCTTGCTTTCCTCCACAGTTTAGCAATCTGCTTCACTCTTGTAGCCCAGTCTGCAATCAAAAGATGTGTTAATACAAAAGGCTTTGTGTATTTAAGTCTACCAAATTACTAAGTCTATTTTACAGCCTTTTAAATCAAGATGCATAAATTGCTACAAAATACTTAAATTTATTCAGTAAATCACTCACCCGGGAATTCTTCCTTCAGGTTAGGGAAGTTGATGTTTGTATAGAGAACAGGTGCTACTGTTGCCATTTCACCCAAAGCTTCTTCTTTTTCCCACTTCAGGGTGCTTCTTTGAGCATTGGACATCGTATCGCCTTCAGCTTCCAAAGGTGGAGCAGATGGTGCCCATGAGCTGTTGGGATCACTCACCATTGGATTGAACGCTGGATTCTTATCCCTACGACAAACCAGAAAAGCGTTTTTTGTTTTATAGATAGATTGTTCTCAATATATTAAAAAAAAAAAAAGAAAAAAAATTAGTAAAGTGCTTATTCTGTTTGTTATTTCAGTACTGAATAGTCTGCAAGACTGTAGAAATTTTTGCAGTGGCTGTCAAGAACTAAACAATTAATACTAATAATGTCACGGTATCAGTAACAACATCACCCTCCAAGTGATAAACGCTAAAAAATAGCTATTTTTTAATTTTTTATTTCCCATCTTGACTTACCTGGTGTCAGTGTATGGCTGCTGTGTAATGGGAGAGAAGGTGCCCAGCCCACCTCCTGGCGTCAGAGCCGCATGAGGGAGATGAGGGTTGGGGCCAATCAGACCGTTCATGAGGGGCACTCTTGGAAACGCATTCTCTCCTGGAAAGAAGAAGTTCAAATTATTGTTTTAAAGGGTGATTACTTTTAAGGTAGAGGCATTAAGTTCTTTTCAGTGAAAAAATGATGACTCACCTAATGAAAAACTAATTGTTTAAAATTTTATAGTACTAAACCTTACATTTTTTGAAAAGATTTTAAATAAGTTTAAAATGCTACAAACTTAAAGGATTCTTTTCTACTGTATCACATCCCAGCACAGATTTATTTTTTTCTTGCCTGAAAAATCAGGTTTTTTTAAAATGGATTTCCAATACTTTTGCAGTAGCCCATGCTATGTACTGCACTTTATATAGAGGTATATTCTTAAAGGCTAACGGTCTGTCATATTTTTTATATCCAGATCCAAGCAGCAAACATGGAGAAGGTTGTTTTCAGTCTTTGCAGAATTATCATTAGTCACCTGAATTAAACATCTTCTCTTCTGAGACTTCTGAGCAGTGTACCAAAGTAAGCCTCATTATCTACTAACTCCTTAATTTGTAACCAATGAAAGAGATATATCTAGCCAAATGAGCATCAGGATTTTCTAATTAAATGTCCAGCCTAGCAGTATGAAGGCAGAAAATTTTATTTATTTGATTACAATATTACAAATGTGGGACAGTAGATTCATCCTAGCAGATGGTATTTGCAGATGTTCCTACATAGAATTAACAATGGCCTTTGAATCTCTGCCACTTAAGTGCAATTATAATTTTTCCCAGTATTTTCTTAAAAGCACAGAAGTAGCTCAGGAATTAGATGCAACTCTAGGATCACACTGTATCATTCTCTCATGCTTTAGGAGACTGTCTTCTGACCTACAGGTTATATACACATGCAGCAAGTGTAGTTTGCATGAAAATAACTTAAAATTTAAGAGAGCATGCTTTATTATAGCTGCTAAATAGGTATTATACAGTAACTGTGAAGACCTGGCAACCCAACAGGATGGAGAGCCAGGCCACTGGTTCACACTGTAGGATCACATGTCTTTATGAGAAGACAGCATTAATTTTATTTGAAATTGCTGAAAACTTGATGCAAGCTTCCCCACTACCGAGGCATTTATCTCACAGAAACACGGGGATTGTTACACCGTAACTGAACTGAATTATAAATCTAAAACTCTGTAACTGTGGGAGTTCCCACAGGGAGAAGTTGAACAATCGCACAGAGCTCAAATGCTGAAGGTATCTCCAAGTACTCAAGTAACTGGGAGACAGGCAATGATATCTATATTATCTTTTCCTTTAAATCATCTCATTAGTTGCTTTAAACTCTCTCCTTTCTAAGACTTTTTGAAGTCTTTCCTTTTTATGGAAATCTATCCAACTAGGAAACTAATAATTTTTCTTCTTATGATTAATTCACTGGTGAAATCAATTTGCATAACTACTTTTTGTAGTACCAGTATAACAGAATGGGTACTCTTTACACGAGCTCAGGGAAAAATCCACTAGAGGTGATGCCTGATGAGAAAAGAGTGCTTTTAATTATGCTCACACATTCTGCTAAAAAAAAATAAATAATGCTGCTCTACCGGTAACAACAATAAATAAAACCCATCTGCCCCTTGCTTTCAATATACGAGCAACAACATGCTTTATCAACTCATGATAATTCTAGAAGTAACAAATAAAATAAATTATAACCTCCCAGATACTTTTCAGAATTACTTAGCCGACTAGCTAATACGATAAACTGAATTCTTAAAGGAAATTAAGACTCAGTAAATCGTTGTTATACAGACTCTTTCCTTACCCCTGAGGAGGTACTCAAAAGTAATTAAAGAGTAAATTCAGAAGAGAATGCATGCTTTATCACAGACAAGTTTCAAATCTATGGAAGTGTCAGCTAAAGTAAAAGCTCTAGTACGTCAGAAAATCTAAAATAAGTGTCCTTTTCTATTAGCAGTATTTATGTGCATGTTAACTACATACCCCGTTCAGAACAGTTTTACAATGAAGTTTCATAAATTAACAATGGCAGATCCCACAAATTAACAACAGCAGAAAGTAAGGTGTGTCCTATGTTCTCATCAGTATTTGAAAGATGCACAACTCTCCTACCAGGCTGCTGTTTTCAATAGTAACACAGGAACATACCTTGACTGTGCAAAGACATGAGCTGTGGTGGAGGGGGAGGCTGTGGCAAAGGAGCTGGCTGGGTGGTTGCTGGGCTTAATACAGCTGTGAACAAATCTTCAACATCCTTTCCTCCTAGCTCTGCAAAAACACTGGGCATGAGTTGGCTGGCATTGTTTACAAACTGGGTTTTATAAAAGACAACAAAGATTAGAGCGCGTACCTGGGATTTTGTACAGTTTGCCAAGAATAGCACCTGGTGGACAAAGTAAAAAAAATACAATAAGTAATCAACAATAGATGCAATAAAGTTAATGTTACAATACATAGATAAGTAATTTGAGAAAAAAAGAGAAGATTTCCACTTAAGTTTTCTAGATGACCAAGATCAAGGACAAAAAAATTACCATCTGTGACCATTTTGTCTAGTTCTGGACTGAGGATTCCATCCAACTGTTCTTCACTCAGTGGCCGTGAACTCTGGTTGACATTCGGCTGAGGCAGAGAAGAAGGATCATCAGAGATGGGACCGATGTCCAATCCAGCTGAAGGAAGAAAGAATATCGAGTTAGACATAAAGAGTAACATTTATTGGTGTAGGATAAAGAGAATAATTTTATTTTTTTTTTCCCTAGAGCTGAGCTATCAAATAAACCAAGACTTCTTAAGACTTGAAAGGTAAAGCAAAATAAGACATTCATTTGAAAAAGTAAACAAAACTGTCCACTATTTACCTCCAGTTTACTGTATCATTTGAGGAACAGTAATTGAATAGAATGCAACTGGGAGAACAGGAAATAAGACTACTGTGTTTAGGTACAGCATGTTTTTGAGTGTATGGTTTTCAGTATATAGCTCCACTACAACTATTTTTCACATTTTAAAAACAATGACACCAGTAGTCAATATGGTTCATCCTCACGTACCTTAAGGTTTACCCGAGATGTTCTTATTACATTAAATAGCTACTGAAGTGCTGCTAAAGTGTGGTCAGTGTCAAACAAGTTATAGCAGTTTCTGTTGCAAAACCAACTACTGAATATTCTGGGTTACCTTAAACAAAGTGATTTGTTGGTACTGAGAAAACATAACTTACTACATATATTTCCTAACATCTTTTACAAGTCAATAAATGTCTCAAATGAGAAAGTTTTGAAAAAAAGAACTACACACTTCAGTACTTAAAATATATTTCTGTATTAGGTATCAAATAAAAACAAATTTAAAATAATGAAACATGCCATTCTACTTATTGTCAACCTGTGGACATCAGTGGTGGACATCATCCAGTGGAAACAAAAACTGATGCTGACTGCTTTATTCATGCTTTAATATACTCACATTGTTAACAAGTTTTTAATTCACAAAGGATACCACTACGATAAAAACTACACACTACTACTAGAAGTAATACTAAAATTAACAGTGGCAGCAAGAAAATGCATGGGTTTGTATCATGAAACACAAAATCTCAGGAAGGTTTCTAAAAGCTGTAAGCAAAACTTTATGCAGTTCTCTTAAATGCGGAGTGCAGAGTTTACAGGTCGTGTTAGACTCAAACACCACAGAAAGAGTGGGAAATGAAAGCATGAATTAGTGACAGGGTAAAGGAGTACTAGTTTCTACACATGCAGTTCTTTCAGCTAAAACCACTAGGAAAGATGACTACTTCTAACCATGGATCATCCATTGTTTAGTTTCTTACCAAATGGGGAGGGTGAGTTCTCAACCTGGAAAGTGCATAAATCAAGACCTACAGGACCCAAACCAGATAAAATGGATGATTATAACACGAAAACAAAAAAAAAAAAAGTAAAGAAAAAGCTGCATGCTGAAAAAAGCTACGCAGGTATGGCAGACAACGGCAGCTACATTTTATTCTCTCTTAAGCAGCAAAGCAAAGAGCCAAGTAAAACAAAATGTTGAAAAGGCTGGGGATTATTTTTGGTAGAAGACAAAAAAAAAAAAATCATCTCAAACCAAGGTATTCTTAAGATATGAAAATTGTATCCAAAATCACCTAGAGCACAACCTATAACACAACAAAGACATCTATAATAAAGAGAAAGAAAGAAAACAAATACTGGAGAGACCTCATAAACATACGTACCCGAATGATCTCCAGACTTTACCAAATCATCAGAAAGTATTCCCAGAATATCATCATCAGTATTTAAGACCTCGGAAAGATCGGCTAAAGGATCGTCGGTGCTACCTGTATAAGATGCAAGAAATAAAATCAACCAGTCACGGCATCGATACGTGGCTTTGGTGATGTGCTGTAGCTTGAGCTATGAACTCAAACACAGATTTACCAGCTCGAGGGCCATGTGTTATGTACCTCAAGTCACTCTGGAGTGACAGACTGTACTGACCACCCATCCCCAACAATTCACTTCTCTGGGCACCTTCACATGCAGATATCGTTTGGTATTTTCTCTGATACAGTAAAAGTGAAAATGTAATCAGTCATGAAGAGAGACTGGATGATTTTAAGGAAAAAAAAACAACCCAAGATCTATTAAGAACTTGCAACCTTGAAGACGCAAAGACCTATAAACGTAAAAGTCAATAAATAGGTTTTATAAAGGATACATCTCACAGCAAATCAACAGGGAATATTTAGACACCAAAAAAAAAAAACCCACAGAAGGTAAGAAAGTAATCAGTTACTTCTCTTACCACCTCTATCTTTCTCAAGACTACAAAGAAACCACTTACTACACCCTGATGGGAAAGTAAAACATAAGAGTCAAGGAGCAATAGTATGGAAATGGAAATTGGAGATGCTATTTTTAAGATCAGAAGAAATCCTGAAGAAGTGAGAACAGCCAGAGGTAGAAATGTCATGTTTGTTTGTTGTCTAGGAAAAACTGGCCTGGTCCTAGGAATAAATTATTTAATATTAAATAATAAATTCTGGATATGATTATCTTCTTGACATCCAATTCATTAGAGAGAATTGACTCCAAATGGCCCATCTGGTTTTATTAACTAGTTTTTTTAGGACTATTACAGATGTGCAACATTTGAAGAAAATCGTTTAACAAATAAATAGAAGTTGAGAAAAACATTTTTCAGAAAAACTGCAGACTATCATGACTACATGAGCAATCACTGCAAGACCAATGAATCATGAAGAGATGGTAAAATACATAAATACACACAGAATTAAACAGGGAAAAGGGATTAATACAAATCATACAATGTACAATGTGGAAAACAAATACAGGCAGGTTGCAGAGGGACCAGAAAGTCGATGAGCAAACACATATTTCATAGATAAACAGGTTATCTTTCCCACTATTCAAACCTAACTGGCCCAGGAAAGTATTTCTAGCTTAATTCAGAGGTCTGATGCCAAGGATGTACTTATATCATGAGGCTACTTTCCAAGCTGCTACATCTTACAGTGATTTAAGTGTTCCTTCTGCTGTGTTTCAGACATACTTTTCCCTTCTACCATTACTGAAAGTCAAAATGAAAATTACTCTTCTTCACTTTACTATTTTTATTCTTTATTTTTATCCTTTGCAATGCAGACAAGATGATAACATTTTAATTTAATCCTATTTTATCTTTGCCATTCAACAAGAGTGGATCATTGTGCCAGTGCAGACCAGTCCATTTACAGGCACATAAAGAATATGGCTTCTATTGATACCAGGAAAAGTATTTAAAAGTGCCTCAAAACCACATCACTTCATGGGTATAGTTATTTTGTGTACCTGATAAAAACTACTACAAAATGTAAGCTTTTAAGCAGAACCTAGTTTTGGGGGCTTGGTTTTGTAGGGGGTTTTTGGTTTCAGGGGGTTTTTCTTTGCGTTTTTTTTGTTTGGTTGGTTTGGTTTAGTTTTTTTTTTTGTTGGTTTGTTGGGTTTGGCTCTTTTTTAGATACTTGTTTTCCTTCTGGTGATTTGTCTAATATCAATTATGCAAGTAACTAACTAACACCAGGCACTGGAAGGCGATGTTAATGACCTCAGCTGGCTGGTAGGCAAAGGGTTGATTTTAGCTCTTCTTTAACCCTCCTCAATTCCTACTGGAAGGCAGGAGGGAGAAAAATGCCCTTATGAAGGAATTACCAAGATTTTATTAGCAGCCTTTAATTCTTCTGTAGTATTTTATATTATGATGGTTCTCTCCATTGCACTTAATAATGTGCTTGGGAACAGTCCCTAAAAATTCAACTTCTAATTTGAATATAAATATATTTAATAAGTAGCTAGAAAGAGCTCAGGTGGAAAGATATAGCTGAAGAGTTTACCACCCATGGCTATAAACTGGCCATGAATAAAGTCAAGCTCCTGACTAAAATTAGAGGGCTCCTAACTATTAAAGCAATCAGATTCTGTAATGGCCTTCCGATTAGTAGGTTGGAAAAAAGCTACCTGCTTTCAGCATGGACCTTGTTATATCTATAAAAAGGCTGAGTTTTGGTGACAGAAGAGGGCTATACTCTATAATCCATAAGTTTTGTATGAGACATCTAATCTAAAGCATATTTTTATATTTTCTTCTATTTTTTTCCCTCATTCTAATTCCATGTGTGCTAAATATTATCTTGGAAACAACTAAATCACTTTAGTCAGCTGCTTCAGATCAGAATCAATAGCTGGATGACATCTGCTGCCAAACAAATAGCTCAATACTGCTCATTAATTTGACTCTTTCAGAATGGAGATGAAAACTAAGACAAAGCAAAATGGAAAATAATTTGCTTGTAATGCTGGATCTCTAAGAGAGCACAGTTCTAATCCTATCTCCTGATCCTGATTCCTCCAATGCTTTTACTTTTATTTACTTGTGAAGTTCTAAAATGACAAAACCACCTCTCCAGAGGTGGTTTAATCATGCAATAACGTATCTAGTTATAAAATGTCCCAGCAGCATTCGAATCAGCTGCACAGAGATTCAGATGACTCCTCTCCTTTTGTCTAGGAAGAATTTCTTCAGCATTCTCTGGAGACCCTACCTGAACAGATGACTTTTTCAGCATCCCTAGAAAAAATACACTGACTTTAAGCTATTTCAAACTAGAGGAAGGACCTCATTGCCAGAGACTTCACAGAATGCACCTCACCAGGTGGCTGCTTTTTCATCAGAGACACCCAGGCCAAGAAACTCAAGAGAGACGTGGACAGTCCTCAGACCACTCAGGATGCAAGAGATCCCAATCACCGCCTTCAGCTGCACCCAGGAACAGCCAGGGAGACCCTGGAGATGGGTGCTCTGTGTTCCCATTGAGAAAGCCTTCACACTCTGCTCCAGCCCTGACTTGGAAATAATTTGAAGGGTTGGTCATGTGCAGAACAGACTGCAGTGTGCCACATGTTATTTAAAAAAAAAAAAATCAAAGGAAAGGTAAGTTTTGTAACTGGAAATAAAACCTGCAACCTCTTTTCCAGATGGAAATCAGGACTGGGAACCAAAAGCTCACTTCAGTCACAGTTACTAGTAATTAATAGCAAACAAAGGACTCCAAACCCCCAGCTCTGCCAGTCCTCATCACTACTGCAATCTCGTCTGGCAAAAGCTTCAGTTACCCTTAACCAAGCTCAAAGAATAAATAGTCAGAGAACGTGCCACTGAAATGTCTGTCAGCTCATGAGCAGACTGAACACATCACTGTTCAACCCTCTAGCAGTCCCATGCACATCCTGAAAAGCAAAGCTGATAGAGTAACGTCCTCCTTAGATGCTTGAGAGCTCTTTGGAAGATGAACAAGTCTCTTAATCCTGTGACAAAATGAGTGGAGTTTCTAAGAGATTAACATCTTCCTTGTGGAAAAGACCTGTCTGGTTAAGCAAGGACTCTCACAGGAGTCAGCAATCGCTGGGAGAAATGGCACTGTAGGAAAATAACACAGTCGGTAACAATATGGTCCTAACAGGCTGCCAGTGCAGGGAATAAAGCAGTTCATGATGTTCCTGCTTCAAAGCCAGGTCTGTATCAAAAAGGCAGAAACATCACAGGGGCCCTGGGACACCGTTCTCTGCTCCAGCTCCTCTGTGAGAGCAGCCAGACGGGAAGATGGGACCGGCGGTAGCTCAGCAGTTGGCCAATTCACCGGGGTCTCCACCACTCAACCAGAATCTGTCCCTCTCACAGTGGGGAAATAACCATCTCCCACAAAGTCACAGTGAAAGAGTTAAGAAAAATTGCACTGGAACTGATCAATACTGGCAGATGACTTCACCCACTGGCGCTCCAACTACAACAAACAGCTCCGTCTGGACACAATTTTGGCTGGAAATCTGAACAGTTGAGAGACAATTGTTGAGAACATTCCTATGGCCAGAAAGTACAGTCCTCTGAGTCTCTCATATAAAATAGGAAAAGACAGTAGGTTACTCACTAAAACTTTTGCAAGTGATTTATTTATTAGTAGCCACTCCGTTATGATTTATTTCTGAGTAAGGAGAGGAAATGACAAAGTCTTACAACTTTGTTTATTCACAAAGAAAAGGTTTTTTAAAAATTCTTTTCAAACTTTGGAAAAGAGAACATTAAATTAGCATCAAGTTCATGAAGTTCTAAGACCTTATACTGCCATAATACATGAACATTGGTGACTTTTATCTTGCGGTTGGGTAGGCCAACAAAGACTTGGGAAGCCGTATTTCTCTGGCTTCAAAAGGATGCTGGGGTGAAAAAGAGTCTATTGGAGCATATTTTCTTGCAGTGTTGGAACCAATGAAACACAGACCTTGAAAACACTCCATTTGCAGTGGTTTCCCCTTCAGGGGAAGTTAACTTTAGTATTCTCTATTACTCACAATTTCAAGTGTATAACGAACAATGTTTAATTGTAACGTAAGCTTTTGCTGTTCATTTAGCAGATTTTCACTGGGTAACAATCACAAATAAGTGACCTCTCTTCAAATGACTCTCTGGACACGGGAAACTCTATCAATGTGTGTAAATGTTTTTAGATGGAAAAACTTGTGAGGATGAGCTGAAACAAGCCACAACTTGACTAAATTAACATAAGAAACAATCACAGTTTTAAAAAGATACAGAATGGTAAGACACCTCTAGCTAACAGCACATACTACAAGACCCAAAGAAAAAAAATAATTTGGAGGGGATAGTGAGGATTTAGCTTTTAATTGCTCCTTTGTGTGAAGCTGCTTTACAACCCTCTGGCTATTTGCAAAACTCTCAGCAGTACCTTCAGTAAGGTTTTGCAATAGCAAAAGCAGAAGATTGCCTAAGGGCTACAAACTGTACCTGGAAAGGTCACTCATGTTCAGAAAGGACATGGTGAACCAAAAATTCCGAGGAGACTGGCAACCTAAAATAAGCTAAATCTTAAAAGAAAATAAAAGTTGGATGATATTGATCCAACTAGATTGATTCACTAGACTAATAAAAATATCTTTTAATTAAGATTATTTTTGTTTTCTTCTATAGTGGATCTGTACGCTTATTCTTACACAGAATTAATTTTCATGGATTTTATAGACATGGATGTTACAGTAAAGGAGTTTAAGAGCTGCATTAAGTGCCAACTGTTGCACCATCCACTGCTCTTTCTGAAACAGCTGAAGCCCTGGACCTGAATATCAATGGTTATCAAAACCTCACAAGGACAGTTAATATACAGAATGCTGAAAAAGAAATCAGATAAACACTCTGAGAAAAGTGGAAAAGCCCCAGTTGCAACAACAAAACCAAACTACTGAATTATCACTAACTTTAGCTTTGTATACCTTGAGGTCCCAGTTTTGCCTGAGCTGGGGTGGAGGTTGAGCTAAGAAGGGGGTCAGATGAAGGATCCAGGAAATTGGTGGCCAGATTCGTTTTACACGAGAGTGGAAGCGATTCTTCAGGTAAATTATCAAGGCTCATCTTGTTTTGTCTACTGGTATCTAGTAGGTCTTTCCCAAAGAAAGCTTCCTGCAAAGAAGACAAAATGATTGAATGTACAAACCATACTTTATTTGTTGAAACAGTTGGGTAAACGGCAAAGTTAAAATTAAAAGCCAGTGATTACAAGAAATATAAAAATACAGTCTCAGTCTCACTCTCCAGTATGGCAGTATCTCCAGTCTATGGGGTGTGCATACAGTGGATACAACTTACCTGAGATAACTACATTATTAATATTTTATGATTAAATTCAAACCTTAAATTAAAAAAAATGAAAATGTAGTCTTCCTCTGTATATGTGGCACAGTGTACAGATACAGTGTTACTATATATCACAAGTTTTTCAGTATTTAAAATATTTCTCCTCGCACAAAAAGCACAGCTGCAGAAGGGGAATATTACTGAGCAACTTCATCAAGGCCACACAAGAAGTTTATGAAAAACATGCAAGCTCACTGTGGTCCAAATTCTAGAACAACCATACGCTGCACTTCACACAAAATCATCCTGACATTGAACTGCAGTAACAAAACAACCAAAGATGTTTAACTCACATTAGTATCTTTTAAAATATTATAGAACAGGTATCACTCATCTAACCCTGAGCACTCGGTGATTTGATAACAACCTATAAAGTTTTCAAGCCATTTTTTATTCACTATGTAAGAACTTTTTCTGTTTTCATGTATTCTTTAAAATCTTTATTTAGGATACAGCTGCTAAAAATAAAACTGAAGATAGACTTTTCAGTATCAGTTATTCCAACATCAGCAAAAGACGAATCTATGAAATATTCTGTGTTTTACAGGAGTAAAACGTATATTAAGAAAATAATATTTATCCTTATTAATCCAAAGGAAATATTGCTTAAGTATCTTCTTTCCAACTCATTCCCCCACTTATGAAATAGAAATTATTTTCAGACCGAGACTGTTGTCTCTCTCTGTCATATATAAACCAGTCAGTTTACGAACTGGTTGAAGGTAGGGAAGTTGCTCAATCAAATTAATATCCTGGTTATTATTCATGAGTGCTACCTCTTACCTGCTATGGACATCAGAGAATTAACAGGGAAAGGAAGAACAGAAATTACTGTGGTAGGGAGATGCCGGGCACATAAAACCACAAAACTGTAGGAAAACAAGTGTCTATAATGTTCTATAATCTTCTGGAAAGGAAACGGAATGATCAGAAAATGGCATGATCAGGCTAAGACATCCTACAAAGTTGGATGGTGAAAACATCACGTGTCAGTTCAGAGTAAAAAGAAAGGCTACTTTCTCCCTCTTCTCCCCCTCTCAGAACCAGCAGAGATCCATACACTGAGAAATAACACCAGAGGACTGGAGATTTAACATAATCTATAGCTTTATGAACAAACTTAGGAATGTTCTTCACAGAAAACCCATTTCATTTGAATGACAAAATGGGGATCTGAAAAGAAACGTTAACGGTTTAAACAAACTATGAATCAAGACACATATAGATTAGGTTTTAAAAGATATTTACACAAGAAGTATACCAATAGCTTTACCTGCAAGTAGGCAGGAAAGGTTTCTTCGAGTTTATTTTTCTTTTTTCTGTAACGCTTTTTTATTTTCTCGGTACTTTCAGAAGCTGGGGTAGACTCCTCAACTGGAGTGTCTGGCAGCTGTTCTGTCCAACCTAAAAAGTAACATTCAGGCACAAATAAATAAAATACTTGGTATCTTGCTTGGAAGGTATAGCTGCAGCAAACCTAATGTATATTGCCCTCTACCTGGGTGCATGGGTTTACTGAGCATCACTCTAGATGTACTCTAAAGGTGCTTTTATCTTGTCAGCTGTGAACTGCCACCTGGTCATCTGGGCTCTAGGAGTAAGCAATCCCATCTGTGACACCACTCACATCGCTGCCTCGCTGGCTGAAGACAGAGCTTTAACTTTCCTATCTGCAAATCACCTAAGAAATTGGTAATTCGAGAGAAACTATAGGTGCCATTCAACCAGGTATTTGCAAGATAATTCCACTGAAGTAGTAGCTCCAAAATCATCAATGTTGAGTTACACATTAATCACCTTTCATTTTATACACTCATTTTTCTCAAATTAAAAGTAAAAATTATTATTTTTAGATCAAAGACTGTTGTATAAATAATGAACAGAATAGAAAAAGGAATCTATAACGAAATCCTTCAAGAAAAATTACACATTTATTCAGCTATCATATTGCAAAGTGGCCCTGTTTTTTCTAAATAACACAAAGGCACACAGTGCTCATCCATCATTCAGTATTTTATTCCAGCAGACCAGGGAAAATGCTGCAGGTAGAAGCAGAACTTTGTAAGTCCTGCTACTTCTGTCTTGCCAGACCTCATTACATGAAGTTAATGACCCAGGGGAGTTATTTAAGAAACTGTATTATTGTGGTAGTAAAATCAGCTGTGCTTTGTGCTGCAGTAATCTCCTGTACCATATTCAGAAGCCAAGGAGGGGAATGGGGCTCCCCAACACTGAGACCTCTGCAATGCTGGAGAGGGAGCTTTCGCAGAGAAAGAGGGTGGAAAACACCACGAGTAACAGAAAAGTTGGTCAGGCTGATGAGCACCGGCAGCTGAGAAGCAGGCTCTCAACAAGCCACGATGATTTAAAACATACAAAGATTTTGAGTTATTTTTTTCTTAACAAGCAATTGTGCCTAAGCATTAAAAAAAAAAAAAAAAAAACTCAAACTTTTAACTGAAGAATACTTGTTTTAAGAATAATGCTTCTTAACAATATGCATTGTACTGTTACCCGGAATGGGGAATTAACTTTTTAGCCAATTTTTTTTTTTTTAAATTTAAAGGAGCAGATCCCTAGAGAAACGAAAAGCTTTAAAGCAGAATTTTCAGCACTACCTGGAACAATGCAGTATACCACGCTGAAATAATATTTACAAAGCAGAAAAACATAGCTACAAGACTAGTATTATAGAGAAAACAAGCACTGTATCTGAATAGGGGACCTAGGTAGAACACTGGGTCACACTGATAAAGGAAACATTTGTTGGCTTCATTAAGTAGTTCTACAGATGCAAGCAAGGACAATACTCAACTATTAGTTTTTAATACTGCCTAGATGCTGCAGGAAAGATTGAGTCTGCACCATGTTGTAAAATATATAGCCAGAGACCAATCTGGCTCTAAAATGGTTAAAAACTCAATGGTTAAACAGAGAGGAGAGAAAAATGGCAGAAATCAAAAAGCTGTGGTATCAGCCAACCTTTAGAGAAGCAGCTGCCTCCTACTGACTTTATAGGAAAGAGGCGTGGAATTAAACATATTCTGCATCTCACCTTAATGATACTTTAATATTTTCTAGATTAGATAGCGTGAACAAATTCAGATGGATGAAATAATTTAGTCTAATCACACATCACAAGCAAGAGAACATGGCCCTTAAGTAAAATCTGACTTCTTGTTGAGTGCCCAATCTACCGAGTTACTACAGTGCCAGAAGGCATTACAGTGGCTTTGCCCTGAGAAGAGAGACCAGAGTGGGACCCTTCAGCCCTAGGAAAGACAACTGACAGGGCAATATGACACATACCTAGAAATTCTTTCCTTATTACAAATTAATCCGGAATTTTTTAATTTTTTATAATTATTTTTTAATCCTCTTTCGTAGCATAAAACAGAAGGGTAGCTTATAAACCTTTCAGATAGCCAATTTAAAATGAAAAGGAATTATTTCTTCATGCAACAATAGTATATAACTGAAATCACTAATATAGGATTCTCCAAAGCATAAACAGATACATAAAAATACCAGACGCATTTGTGGAACTGGTGAATATTAAAACTGATGGTCCAGATGACACCTTTGGATTAGGACTACATCTGGAGGAAGCTGTATCAGAAAGAGGACGGCTCTAAACCCACCTCATTTCTTACACTCCTGTCTTCTACTGGTCAAAGCCAGGCTAAAGAGAGCTCTGACACAACACAGCAGCCCTTACAATCCTCGCTATTTATCTCCCACAATAGCCTGCAACTCATTGTTTCAATTTCTTTGTAAATCATGGGCTTTGCTGAAATTGTGGGTATGCAGGAATGAGTATTTTCAGTTGAATTAATAGAGCCATCATGACAAACACAAAAAGCTTTTTCCTTTGTCGCACAACTCTGAAAAGAACTGTATGTTGATAAGTTGCATTATTTTTATTGCATTAAGCATGAATAAAAATTTAAAAACCAGTGTTTGCACGTACCTTCATCTCTGCCAGGCAACTGCTCAGAAACAGATCCAGAAGAATCTTTCCTGGAGAGAGATCTTTTGGTCTTCCCCTGCCCTGTACGACTTCTCTGACGTACCATAAATCCACCAATACCTAACAAGGAAGCAAAAATTCAATATATTGATTAAAAACTATGTTTCACAGTAAGAATGAAAGCCAAGATTATTCTGCAGGAAAAAGAGACTACTTAGAGACACGGTAGAGGTCTAAGAATGAATTTGATATACTTGAGGATATTTCATTCAAAGTTTCATGAAATACTTCTGAATTTTAACGTCTCATGAGTATATATGTAATTATCGAAAACGATCAGTATTTTAGGACTGTAAAACATCCACAAAAAGTTCAAATTACTAAACATGGCAACTTTCAGATGTTGGTTTTCCCGTCCTTTGGCAAGCAGATGAATTGCTAGAATTACAAGTCAATCTACCAAATGAAACCTATTAAAGAACCTTAAAGGACCATAAAAAAACTCTACAAATTGCCCTAGGGAGCCCACCACTCCAAATGACGGTACTACAGAAAGATGTATCACAAAATATAAAGAAAATTAAACAACATCATACTGCCTGCAACTACGGAATCCTCCTAGACATTGCCTGCAGTGCTTCTCATCCTTTACAGTTGGTGTGTGTGTATGCACATGCATCAGATTCAGGTTTGTTTCATTTTTCAGGGAAACTGTTGGCTGCAGAAAACTAACAGATGGCTGCTCAACTCATGATCCAAAACCACTCCGAGCAAATAAAACTCTCTTCTCCTGAGGACCCAGCAGTGGAAATAAATGGCTTATTGAGGTACGTTGCTCATAGAGATTAAGGAAATCTCTGTTAAGTGATGTGGGTTTGTACCACCATCTCCAATGGAAAGCATTATCCACATGGGCATGACCTGCTGAGACAGGGCTCTTACTCAGCAGGAGGGCAAAAGGTGGTATGAGAGAGAAGTGAGACTGGACCATGTTATAATTCCTATTTCCTTTCCTTCCTCCACTGTATCCCTTGCCTTCACATCCTCAATCATTCCATTGCCTCTGCTGCCCTCCCCTGCTGTCTCCATAACCAGAGGATACGGCCCCTTAGAGCAAGCAAGATGGTTATGACTGGCAAAAACACTATTTGTGACTGCAAAGACTACAATCAACTTCTTACCCACAGCAGCAGGAGTAGCTGTGTAATGAAACACAAAACCAACACGTAACACAGATTCTCAGACACGCCAAGGTCGGGGATACAGGGGCTCTTCAAAAAGCCAGGCGGTCTCTAAGCATCGCTTATTATCTTGGGTTCAGTTTTAGCCCTAATGAATCAGAGCTACCTCCTTTGGAGTCACTCAGGTACCTCTAGCTTTTTCTGTCTGGAGACAGCTCAAGTGTTTCAGCATCCAGGACTCACAGCTAATCCACAGTCAAGATAATTAAGAGGAGACTGCACTAAAAAATTAAAATAAATGAATTCACCCAATAACTGGATTCATCAAAATTCACTGGCAAAAGTCATCTGCAAATATTTGGTAAATTACTCTTAGTGTTTCAGAAACTAAGATACCTGCAAAAAGTTTTCTGAAGTTCAGATATTGCCAGATATACATCCATAAATACACACGCCCCCCAAAAACTGGCCTATCTCAATTATGTAAAATCAGCACATTCTCCCATCAAGTTACAAATCAATACAAGGTATAGATTTGAACTGCTAACCAGTAATTGACAGCATACTAAGAACAGGTGTACTACTGAGCAGCAACCTTTGGAAATGTATCTTGATAAGAGGACTAAAATTTATTTTAAACAGAACAGGGAGAAAAATAATCCAAAATCAACAATTAGCAGTGGAATACTTCAGAACTCCATGCTATTTTCTAATTATTTTTTTTTTAAATTAGACAGCAAAAAAGTATTAAAACAAACAATGGACACACAATCATAGAAATTATGCATCCTACCAGGTCTATATGGTTTTCGTTTTCTTTTTTTAATCCCATCAGCTCCTTCTGCCACTTTGGAATCATCATCCACAGCTTCCCGTTCTGGGCTGGAATCTGATTTTCCATCACAATCCATAAGATCACCTTCTGCAGAAAAGAAGCAATGGTAACTTTTCCCTGGAAAAGGGAAAGAAGGCATTTTTCCAGAATTTCTGCATCTGAACAATTTCTGAGAAACTGACTTAAGAATTACTAACAGATTTTTCAAAGCAGCGACAGATACCCACACCCTCCCCTTTTGGGAAACCCACCCTATCTATACACAAAGACCCAGTATATACATGCATTTCCTGTGAGATGAGTAAATAAATTCTATAGTTACTGTATGTGAATCTTGAGAATTATTTTTGGTGCCCCTTTCAGAGGCCTGTGCTATGGCATTTTCTAAGTGTCTGAGCAATTTCTAGCCACACATCAAGCAAAATGCATACAATCTACCATGCAAGATATTCTTGGTTTTGTTTACACCCCCCCAGTTCTGTTTGATAGGCTTTGTTTTTATTGAGAAGAGAGACTGCAAAACTGCAGCCTGCATTTGGAAGGTAATGTATGACTCTTAGTTTAGGGGGGTTTGGAATTGAAGCTGTTTGACTGACTGAAAGCAGAGGAGTTTGAGTTACATAGTAAAAAATTCAGCCCAAAGGAATTACTCAGCCTTGGAGATGAAGACTGTAATTTTAAGTTAGAGTTTATATTCTGTGGGAAAGCAGGGTGGAAACAGATGTAAAGTATGACAGCAGTAAAAAGCCTCTGGTGTTCAAGAGAGAGTGAGTTCATTCTGTTTCTGATATCCCCAAAATGTCAATACTATAATGACCTTACATCTTCATTTTATTGGAAAGCTTTTGAGACATGCTAAATGTACTCTTGCCGCTGAAAAGGTTTTGGAGTTCCAATTCCCTGCTTTGGATTTAGGTGTAAAATTCTGTATGGTCTAAAACCACGTACAGTTGTAAGGGGGAAAAATACTGTTGTAAGAGACAGAGGTGGACTTTCATACCACGTCTGCTGTGGCAGAACTAGCCCCTGCTCTTCCACAGGCTGGGTCACAGACCAGACTTTCCCATCAATGAAGAACTTTTCTGAGTTCTACCATCAAAGCCGGTGGCTTGGCAAAGGCAGTCCCCATTGACCACCACAGCCAATTCCCCACTCCCTGAAGAGTATGGCTAAGCCCTCTTTGCAACATGCCCACTTCTGGCAGGAGAGAAACCTGCCTGAGAGCTACCGTGTTCTGCTACAGAAAGCTGTACGCCAAATGTTCAACCCCACAGGGGTCCTTCCCACCTACTTAGGAAGCACAGCTCTACAAATAGTAGCAGAAGAACCACATGAAATCTACCAAAGCTGAAGCTTCCAAAGCAAGCTGAGCTTTCGAGTGGACTTTAAAATGTGGACCACCTGATGAAGTGCCAACCTGATGAAAACCTACACATGAGATGGTAACAAAATGACTGCAAGCTCAGTTTTCTTAGATATGGTCTCTTATTTTCACCTGGAACTTTAGAGTGGAAGGATTATTCCTGTTTGCCTGGAATTACTACACTATGCTGCTCCAGTTGAAGCTGTGGCACAGCTTTATTCACTCTGGTGCTCACACAAAAATTTCAGACGTGAAGAGAACAGGCACTGATCCACTCTACAGAGCACACGTAGAGCTTCCAGGAAACCCAGCCAATCTACCATGTACACGCTGTGCTGTTACTGTCACATATATCAATGTGCTCTAACCCTCAGAAAGGAAACAAAAGGTGATCAGAACCAAAATTAAAGTCTGTGGAAGCTTTGGGTCTCCCTTTCATACTCTGCTATTACGCTCATGTATCTTACCTAGTTGAAAAGGGGTACCCATAAAACCCAAGCAGCAAATAATGAAATTAGACAGTTATATAGAAAACAGGCATGTTTGTAAAACTAAAGATGATTAACCACTGAAGAACAATGAGGGAAGTAGTGAATTCTCTATCTTGATGCCTTCACACCAAAATGAGAAGCTTTTCTACTTTCAACAATCCACCTACATGACTATATGGAAGTCTGAGATGAAATTTAAGAGTCAGTGTAATGCTAGGATATTGTACCAAAATCTCTGAATACTGATGGAAAGGAAAGAAAAACAACTAGTTAACTGTTTTGAAGGTCAAAACAAATAAAGTGAACCTACTGTAAAAAAAATACACTCTAGTCAACAGCAGAGGGTAAGAATGTGCTAATCAAACAATGGGAACAATACTTGTATCAACAAGTTAACAGGGAAACTGCACTCATGGCTAAAACCACCCAGTTATCTCAAGTACACTCTGTATCTAAAAAAAGCTTTTTATGACATTTAATCTGATTAACAACGAGGCAATGTTGCATAAACAGAAAGCCCTTTAGACTGTGGGGAGGTGGGGTGCCTGTGTTCCTCTCCTAACAGGCACCTGCATGACTAATGCAATGACTTTCACACCTGCCATTTCAGTGAGCCCTTCCCCAGGCCAGGGATTAACACCTATCCTACCACCACTCTTAGCGGGACCTACAGCCAGACCCCGGCCCAGAGGACAGGAGAATGGGATTGTACCACAGCTGGCTGCTGTGTCTGGTGGTGAAGAGGGGAGATTTGCAGAGAAGCCTGGCTGAAGCTCCTATGGGCTTTTCCCACTCTCATCTCCCACCTTCAGTCTCCTCTGGCTGGTAGGGAAGAAGGTAAGACAAGTACTGGTGGCCCTGGGACTCATGAATCTTTGCTCCACATCTAGACTTGTGGCAGAAGGGGCTCTCCCAAAGGCTTCCACTATTGACTAAAATGTCATCCCCATCCATAGGGCTGTGTCTGGGTAGGCAAGTGTTAGCCCACCCTGGAACCTGCAACCCTTTGGTGTGGCTGTTCATACAGAGTCATCTGCTTGAACTAGAGCAACGCCCAGAATTCACTTCCAAACTCAAACTCTGTCTTCAATTCTGCTTTGGAGATGAGACTAAACAAAATGTTTGCCTATACAAATACAAGGAAATTATTTTTTTTCCTCAGACTCTCAGGACAGCCCACCTAATTTCTTTCAGAAAAAATAAATACTCTCAGCAAAGAGCTCTGTACTCCACTTTCCCCTTCATTTTAAATATCAGCTTTACAGAGATCTAAACATTGCTTTGCTGAGCCATTACCAGTTTCAAACACCTTTTGCGCTAAATTTGAGAGCCTCAGAGCACACCTGTCCTGAGTGCACAGGATTCCCCACAGGTAACCCAAGGATTAGAGAAAAAGACAACTCCTAATTCCAGTGTTGCCAGCCTTAGAAAGGTGAGTTTCCTATAGGATGGATGACCCATAAACAGAACAACAAGAAAAATCCCCGAAATGGACCACAATGAGAGATGACTATTGTCTGAGTAATTTCCATAAAGTATTCTGTACAGAACATACAATATCAATATGATAAAAACTCCCGGGAACATCTATCTGCAATATACACATGGACTGCAACACTCTAGGATACAAGACATGTTACAAGCAGACTGTACCTCTACTGTCATCCATCTCCCCATCTCTGGAGTGTTCCGACTGGGCATCTGGGGGGGTCTGAAGCACAGCCACACTGTTCTGATTTATAATTTTCAGTTTAAGCTTTGGTTTTGTCCGTTTCCTTCTCGGCACTGTAACAGTTAGGCTCTGTAACTGAGACATGCCCGATTCTGTCAAGCAGACTCCATCCTGCGTGTACGTCTTCGGTGGGTCTACAAAAGTTAAATGAACCATAACAGCAATATAAAAACGCCTTAATTCATAAGTCTTAAGATTTTTAGGAACAGCACTTTAAAGATTTAATAATCCACATGTATGGAGCTGATTTTTGAGTGAGGAAATTGGTATAAATGAAACACAGATCTCTGCTATTGTTTTACACATTACAGTTACAGATTTATTATTTAGAGTTTGATGTCAAATCCAGCAACAATCCATTATATCACTGCAAAGCAACTTACATTGAGGAGTCGTTAGAAAGAACGATTTGATTATGGAAACTGGTGCCTTGCAGGGTATTTCTGCATCCCTGACACTCAGAAAACCCAGCTAGTCTTAGTTTGGGTCTCTGCTGCTTATCAGCCAAGGCCCTCAGCACTGTACCTTCATCTTACTAATTACCTTAAGCTCCCAGAAGTCTTGGTAACTCAGGCAGGTTATTAGTTCTATTTTATAGCAGACAAAGTCCAAGTTGTATCAAGTGAGCTGCTTAAGATCAAACTGGAAATCATGGGTAGAACCAAAGTCTCCCAAGACTTGCAAGACTGCTTCCTCCTCAACCTGTTACCTGACAACTGAGACTATCGATAAATTCTCACATTTCCTTAATTCACCACATAGAAAGGGACTGTTACTGTGCTGGGGCCCTGCAGGTGGAGATTTGGGAACTTTCAGGGAATTACCAAATAATGAAGAGGTTACAGTGATCCTTCTGCTCTTAGGAGCCAATTAAATAACCATTTCATAACACAGTTTTTGAAATCATGTAAACATAATAACTTCTGTTCTCTTTAACAAAAATATTTTCTTACGTAACATCTCACACCTCAAAACACAGCTGGTTCTGAACACAACTCTTCCCAGATGACTGTTTTCTTACATTGAACTAAAAAAGAGTGTTTGCATTCAAAAAAATCACATACTCTTTTTCAGATAGAAGATTTGAAGGGAGAACCCTCTCTCAGAATGACATTTAGGAGGTATCAAATGGAAAAAAATTCCGATATGATGGAAGCTGTCCTAATGTGATGGAAGCTCTTGGGTACTATCCTTATAAAAAGTGGCTTGTGGGTAGGCCTGTCGAGATTATAATTCCTAGCACAAACCAGACAAATACAGAAAAGTTGTGTCCTGCAACTTGAGCCTGCAAACATCTGTGTACATGCTTGACTCAGCCCCACTGTGTTATTACTGCTAATATTAAGGCAAGCAATTAAGTCTGCAGGATTGAAGCATAATTTAAAGTAATTATTATAGTGCAGTATGGCAGGCAAAAGAAAAGAAAGAAGAGAGAATGAGAAAAAAAAATATGAAAAGCATGCTGCGGTAACTGAAGGATAGAATAGTTAATGCTGTGTGTTATAAAAATCACAGAAAATTAATTTTTGTGTCATGTAAAAATATACCCTTAAAATATGCTAAATGATCAAAGATTAAGCATTTACATTCTTTACCTAGTTCTTTTGATTTTGAAATAATCTGAGCTCCAACTGATGAATCACAACAGTCCAAAGAAGGCACTGAAAAATATAAGGAAAATCATTTCAACTTTTAAAAATGGTGACTTGCTTTAAACTGAAACTATTGATTAATTTTCCTTCAAACACTTCTGTTAAACTCCCTAATTTATACTGTTGGCAACATTCACCAGCACCTTTAAAATAAAAGTGCTTTTCAGCGCCACAGAAGATGTGACTACAAAACAAGCCTGATACAAACTGAATTTCTCCAACTTCCTAGAGCCAAGAATGGCATCGCAACGGCACTGAACTTGATGGTAAATGATCTCCTTCTACTGGACCAAGGGCAAATGAATACACTGGATCTACTGGATTGCAAAGGAAGCCCTACACTAGTCATGAAGTCCAGGTCTTGCTGACCTAAGTATGAAAATTGGGAGGGCTTTGTGAATTGGGTATCCCCCAGGAAGGGGCAGGGACACTCAGGCAGCTTCACAGACAAGATTCCAGCTGTGTCTACGCTGTCAGGTCTCTTGTACAACACGTACAAGAAACAAAATAAGGCTGATCTACCTGAGAACAGATGATACGTGACTTGGTGAAGTTAGATAGGGTAATTCTTATTCAAGATAAGAATATCGATAAATGGAATAGCAGAAACTTGATTTAAAAACTACAGCTTGTGAGCTTCAGGGAAGCACTGGAACATGTGTCTGAACAAACAGTGATCAAAACGTCCTACAACCCTACTCTTGTTGTGGGTAGAAATGCTCTTCCCATCTGCCTTAATTACAATAACTGCAATCACACATAACTAACCTGTGATGTGCAGGCTAGACTTTTAATATTAGTAGTGACTTTCTACAGAGATGATGTAGACAGAGTAAGTAAAGTGAAAATTAGAAGCTTCTATCTCAAAAACACTGACAAGCAAAATCAGAAGACCTGTTAGTCTGGCACAGTTAGCAGGAATGTATAGTCAACATAACCATGCTTTTTTCCTTTTCTTTTTTTTAGCTAGAAATCTTATCCGTGCTGAATTTAAGACTCAGACAAACATCTGGAGTATTTACTTCACATCTGGCACAGAAGGTGGGAGCACTGAGGTAAAGCACTTGTGGGAGGTTCACTGTTTCTCAGCCAGGGCAGGCAACTGCACGTGTGCTGCTGCTGCCCATCGCACACACAACAGGGAGTGGGGAGCCAGGCTGGGAAAGGCACAAAAGCTGCCAAGTAACACTTAAATTCTTTGCTAAAAACAATAATACACATGAAATCTAGAGGGTGCTTTCTAAGCATATAAAATTTTAGGAAAAACCAAAGTCTTTGAAAACTATAGACCCTTAAGAGTTTTAGGTAAGGTGTAACTAAACTATATGATGTAATCTACAGAAAACCAATACTCAATGCAATTAGTAAATGAAAGCAGCCAATGAGAATTACTGAAAAACTGATACAGAGGAATAGAAGGAAAAGACAAGGAACAAAAGAAACTGAAAATGAGATTTCGAAAGAGACACTGAGCTGGAAGGAAACAAAAAAATATGGGACAAGCTGCAGGATGGAATATACTCGAAAGCACCGAATTGAAATGACAGAAAAAAGGCAGATTGTAAGAAATATTCCAAGTGGAATCTGTTCATTTAATTGGTTGTAATTTACAAAATGTTTTAAGACAGAGATAGCAATTATTGAAATCGAATCTAAGGGAAACAGAGAATTCAGAAAGACAGCTGTAAATGGGAATTTGAAATCCTTATTTAACAGTCAAACAACAGGGAGCGTTCTTCTGGTTCAGGTCAGATTGTGAACAATTTCAGCTTTGGAGACTGAATAGAGTTGAAATAGTCAAATAAAGAAGTCGAGAGTGACAGAGTTGAGGCTTTCAGAAAAAAAAAACACTGCACAAACATTTTGAAGACAGTATCAAACAGACTTCCAGAAAAGGAGCTACTTCAAGTGCAGATTAAAGATTAAAATCAATAAAATGGACAACAGAGAAACATAGTACTATTAGAGAAAGACTGTTCAAAGGAAAAAAAATTAAAAACTGAACAAAAAAGTACTTTCTGAGGCACTTAGCTGAAGTTTAACTGGAATTATTATGCTTATTTGCAAAAGTGTTTAAACATGCTGAATACCGCATAGCATTTAGTCGCTTCAGTTGAAAACAAGTAATTGCACAGAACACAATACAATGAGAAGAACCACAGTTTCAAAATGAAAGGGGGCTGCCATTTGTTAGGCTGTAACAGAAAAGAACAATTATAGGAAGAAATGAAATCAGCATAAAGGATGGAGTGAAACTGTTGATGTAGAAACACAGCAGCAACAGAGCACTACGGGATTCCTGCATAACCCTATGCGTGATGCAGGGATTGCTCTGTCAATACAGGAACTTACGAGAATGCAAGAGCTGACATAATAAAGGTGCCAAATAATAAAAAATTCTAAAGTTAATTTTTTTACATATAGCGTTATGTTGCTTTTGTATCCTGCAATTGTAAAATTGAATTAAATTTCAAAATGAAGAAAAATTTAATTCAGTTTCCTGAGAATTGCACAACAGTGGCTCCCAGCCATAATATGCACCTCCCAGGCAGTATCGAGCATCTCTGAATTAGTGACACGAAGTTCTCACCCCCTCTGAGGCCAGGCTTACCTGAGCCACAGGAGGAACACACATACACAGGCAGCTACAATAAACCATCACCAGATCAGGTGTAAGTAGCTAAAGAAAACCAGGCAGAGCTGGTCCCTTTGCCTCCTGAAGAGACAGAAAATCAGCACTACGGGAGAATGAAGCTGGAGTACGTGGATGGAGAGGGGATGGGAGTAAGTGAGGAAAGGATGGAATTTGCAGATGGGGCATACGACATACTAGGGAGAACTACAGAAAGGCAGTAGTGATGGGTAGATGTTGAGAACTGGTTGTCTAGGACTGAACGTAGATGAGAGATGACCAGACCTCCCCTGAATGTGCAGGAATTACAGCACAGAGGAAAAGTTGCTGCCACCTAGAGCAGCTGCTTGCACCCAGGCATGATCATAGAATCATAGAACAGTTTGGGTTGGAAAGGACCTTAAAGATCATCTAGTTCCAACCCCCCTGCCCTGGGCAGGGACACCTCCCACCAGACCAGGTTGCTCAAAGCCCCATCCAGCCTGGTCTTGAACACCTCCAGGGATGAGGCATCCACAACTTCCCTGGGCAATTTTTCTACAATGCCCAGCAATACACTGGGGGACGTATGTTATAACTTGAGATCACACTAAAAGGAACCTGATGAAACACTGGTCAGAGATTATTATTTCAAAAGAAGCTAATAACGAAGGTTATGGAATACTACTTTGGAGCAAATCTTACCACATTCTGGCTTTTGATATTTATCTATGTTCAAAAAGAGAAAAACCTATTTATCTTTTATTTCTGTTTCCTGAAGAAGATGACTTTGTACGATTATCAGACATGGTAAAATGAGATAGGGAAGAGCTCTTACAAATTTAGAAGTTTCCGTTTTCTGAAGCAGAAAAATGGAAGCTCTTTCTCAATACCTACATCCTAGAAGCATTCACTATTTAATAAACCTTGCAATGTACTGGTAATTTACTAGGTTTACTAGGGCTCTTGCTTCTTCTACAAAGAAAGTAGTTTAAAAGCTTGTAATAATACTCGCAACATACCTGTGATACATCAAATGGAAAGAGCAAGAACCATCCCAGTAAAAATCCCACAATATGGTACATTTTAAGAAGCTTTCTACTGTTAATAAACATTTGTTTCTCTAACTTAATCAAATGCTAATTATTCTCACTTTGAAACAAAAAAAATTACAGAAAATTTTCAAAGGAGTTGTAGAAGAATTAATGAAAGATCAGAACATTTCATATAAAAGTACATGCAAGTATTTCTATAAACATGCATCAAATAACATATTCAGACATGCAACTGTGCAAATGTACACGTGTTAAAGAGGCATTATATACACTGAGTCAAAACATGAAAGAATAAGCAGAGAAACTTGTCTTATAAAAAAAAAACCTGCAAAGAAAACTTGGGCATTCCCTAACGGGTCCCGCAGGACTGGTCCCTATTCCTCAGAAGACAAAGCTGAGCAACACAACTTCACAAAAATGTGCAGGAAGGGCTAACTCAGGGGCCAGCTTATGCCTGGAAGTGAAATATCTCTACTACCATTTTGTGAAGATGTTTTGTCTCACATATTACAGGCTTTAATTATCTCTAAAAGGCAGCTCTGCCAGCTCAAAAGAGAAAGGAAGAGGGAATATTTCTTACTTGGACCTTTTTGTTTTATGTGCCCAAAGTTTACTATCAAAATAAAACAAAAATCTGTGTAATATCTGCAAGTTTCTTGTTTTTCCCACTTACAAAACATCTTTCTTTTTGAATTTGTGAAAGCAGATCTCAAAAATGAAGTGACTTGTAGAAATACATAAGCACGAGTCATTCTTCAAATAGCGATAAAGGTAGGATACTCGGAAGCAATCCACAAGGATGTGTAGTTGAATAGGGAGCATTTAAACCTCCAAGGTCACGTCAGTGAGTTACAGTTACTGCCATGCTGTTATACCAGTGTAAAGGGACATTAGAAGCTGCATTGAACTTTTCTGGGCAGCCCTCGTGAACACATGCCTCATGGTATCTTCATTCTTGATCAGGAAAACCAAACTTAATGAACATTTTCTTGCTGGATACAGATACCTCTCGACACGTTTGTTTAGTTCTTGTACCTTCCTCCCACCGTACTCTCATGATAAAGAGTCAACGCAAACACTTTAACGTGCTATGACACTAAAAACAGGAATAGGTGTCCATGCTCTGTTCCAGCAGCAGACTGAAGCAGAAACTCCCGTGAGCTGACATGCAGAGAAAGCAGACCTGGGCTACCACCCTCGTAGCAAGACCATAAATCATGTAATAGGCCAATTTAATTGCTGACAGGCCACTCACGATAACATTAACCATCCCACAGAACCAGCTGCTATAGCTGTGCTTAAGGAGAAAACTGCAGTAACCTCAGCTCCTGCAGTACCAACTCTGCCATTCAGACTAAGGGGAAGGTGGTGTATATATTCACTGGTAACGTGTGCAGGGAAGAGCAAAGAACTATACATTTTAACTGACAAAAAAGACTCCTGAACAGGAAAGTTTGGTGAATTCTTTTAAGGCCAGCAGCTAGGGAGGGAAGCACTGCTCTTAAATACTGGGAGAGTTGAGGGAGTGGCATTAATAAACCATGAGGGAGGAGGAGAAAAACGCTTAAATGGACTGTTGTTACAGCTACTGCTGCTTCAGCCAGCCTCAGAGTACTGAAATACAGAAAGTTTTTCTGCTTGGAATTGATTTTCAGATCCTTCTGCAGTTAATAACTTTAGAGAACTGAGCTTTCTTCCTTCCACTTGAGAAAGTGAGATGCCTTTTACCCTTTCAATACCAGATGTTTTTAGTTGTTTACCCAAATTATCTTCAATAACCCCCTGCTAGGTCTTCTCTGGCCTTGCGGCCTGTCACTAGAAGGTGCAAAAGAGCTGAGGACACTTCCAGAAGGCCCTTAAAATAAACACGACAAATCTTGCTTCTACCATGAGCCCAATCTCCACCAGAGAAAAGAACCATAACACATTCCCAAACCTATTTATTGCAGTGTGCAATCCTGCCATTGGTTTCAATTGTCTTCTTACCGTTTGTTGGTGGTATGTATGGCCTACAAATGGTACAGTCAAACCCCATATCAGCTATGTTTTCCACTTCCTCCTCTGTGTTTAAGTTCTGACAGATTGCATGCATCCATCTAGAAATTAAGTGGGGGAAAAAATACAATTTAAAGGAAATATGTGGTGTTTTAGGAGACCCAAATAGCAGTATATGGTCCAAGTAAATGTGAAATACTTGTTTAGTTTAAATTATTTTAGGGAGAAATGATGAATCAGGTTCTCCATATACAGCACTCCCCTATGGTGGTGTGTGCTAAATACTGCATATACAGCATCAGATTACCTCTTTCCCTTCACAAGACGGAAATCTCTACAAAAACATCGTCCTGGAAGCAAATATGCCTTAGCATTATAATTTTCTCCCTTTATTGCAATCATTTTAACTACTTACTTGATGCAATGTAGCTAGATTAGCTAGATTTAGTCTCACAACAATAGTTTCGTGAGGTAACTTAGTTTTATTTTTACAGAGGGGGGGAAATGAGGCACAGAGCGATTAATCAATTTGCCCAGAGTCATATAGTTAAGTCTGTGGTATAACTAGGAATGAACTAATAAGAGACTTCTGAGACTCAATCCAGTGCTCTTTACCACAAGACCATTCGCTTCATCTTTATGCTTTTACATTACAGAAAAAAAGGAAAATAAAATAAACCTTAAACAGGAAAGACCTGTGAAGTATTAGAAATCCTTACCGATCACATTGTCTACACTGAATTATGAGCTCTTCATCCCTGTAAGTGCGATAGCAGATCGGGCAGGTAGATAAACTTGCGCAGGGAGCACACTGTGTGTAATTATTTTGCCATTCACATCTTAAACCTGGAGAAGTTGCTCCACAGTGTCTGCACCAAACACACCTGCAGAACAGACAAGACGATCTATTACTTTCAGTTCACAGGAAGACTATTTTGTGGCTTTCAAACCTTCCTCCTTAGAACTGGGTGAATAATTAAGTTTTAGATCACTAACCACTGGAGGCGAGAACTCCTTTCAGGTCAAACAATATTTTAATTGAATTAAAATAGTATTATTTAAGTTCTGAACATTACTAACATTTTTTTATACTTTTAACAGAAAGTTCCTAAGTAAGAATTCCCTTCAATCTGCAAAAACAGGCAGATGGGTGCTTGTAACAGCTCAACAGGTCAAAGGAGCTCCTGCTTCCAGTTCCCATTCACTTTGAGATACAGAGACTTAACCGTGTGCGAGGTCAAGTCTGTTTGTGTTTCACCCAAGTAAAATGAATCATTTTTAGACAGTTTTGAGAACAATTTGGTGAAGCGGCCATTCATTTTTCCAACTGAACGCCTGAATGAATGTTCCAATGGACATCCACTGGATTTCTTTTTTTTGTCTAATAGTTTCTAAAGGAAAATTTTGTTCACCTATATTAACATGTTTGTTGGTAGGAAGAAACAGTATTGAGAGGAGATAACAATTTCCTTATTAAATTGATAATTGAATGAAACAATTCAAAAGCATTTTGTCCGCTTTAATACACCTGGCGAAAATAATTTCAAATGTTATCACAGTCCAACTGTAATTGCAAATTGCAAATACGACGTGAGAAAAAGAAACAAGAGAGGCCAGCAGTTGCTGTTTTTGACCCCAGACCCAAACACACCATTTGCACTTCCAGCCTCCCTTGGGCACCGTCTGCAGTGGCGGGTCCAGGCAGTAGGTGTGGTAGCTGATGTCGCAGTCATCACAGAGCAGCAGCCTCCCTGGGTCCGTGGCCTTCCCACAGGCTTCACACACCGTGCACTCCAGGCACCTCCAACCTTTGCTAAGCACCACTTTAGTAATCTGCAAAGGGCAAGGTGAAAATTATTGGAAAACTGCTCTCTGAAGCGCGATCCTTGTACAAATTAAGGTCTGGCACTAGTGGAGCACAGGAGGCTCTTCTGCACACACATCCCACATCGCAAGTAGCTCGTTATCAATTAGACTTTCTGAAGCTTCAATAAACGCGAATGGATTAAAGAGACTATAATTACTGAAAACTGATACTGTTCCAGAATATAATTTATTCAGATAAACTAGAATATATACTGCACTGGATCTACAAGTAGGACAGTTTACTCCTTATAGGAGTAGCTGGTCCTACAGGGATGAAGGCTGCTTTTTTTCAGCTATGTAGTAAAGCCAGGTTTCAGGTCACTAGAAATCCTGTATCTTTCACAAATTATCTGTGACAGTCAGTGCTGGGGTTTAGTTAGTTACTGCTGAAGCAAGCAACTCATTTATTGTAATTAATACATAATGTAAGAGTAGTATGTAAACATAAACCCATATTATAGTTGCATGAAATACACAGGTAGTATTTTGTAAAGTACATTTAAAATAATTTTTTGACGTGTTTAAAAATATCCCACTTTTACATATATGTACATGTACTTATACAAAAAAACGATGAAGTGTACAGTGTATATATTGCAGTAAATAGCTTATTATGTGCTTGCTAAGTCATCTCATACCATTCAAATTTAATTTTCACACATTCTCTCCTAGACTAATGAATGTAAAATGTATTAATTAACCACTCCAACTGCTGTCAATTCTGACAGCCAACAGACAAATTGAATCAACCAAACCTTATGCCCCCAGTAAATGAAAATGCAGTATAAATTTTTTCTTTGTTTTTAATTCTGCTTGTATTTAGGTTTTAAGCTTATATCTCAAACTGTTATTTCAACCAACTGCTGGATAATCAGCGCTATTTATGGTTGCAAAATCACAAAAAGGTTAATTTCTCTTGAGGCAATGCATACTATAAAATGACATTTAATTAAAGTCTTTCACAAGTCACATACAAATAATGGTCACATTAGCTGATGAATATCTAACAAGATAATGACTCCCCTAATTACCACAAAACCAAAGGCAGCATAGTGCTATTAAAGTGCAATATGAAAACAGTGTAATCAAGTAATTTTTTTCATGAAACAAAAGCTCTCACCTTAATACTGACACAGTATGGATGGTAACACTGACCACATTGAGAACAGGCGAGCAACCTGCCCTCAGCACCTTGGCCAAAACTCCCACAAACTACGCACATGTCCTGAAATGTCAGAGAAAAAAGCAGATTTTCAAAACATGCCAAATACTAAATTCTGAAAAAATGTACTAAAATCCAACTAGCTTGCTGTATGTTTTAACTCCTAACAAGGACATTCATTTACTTTTTTCTAATTAAAAGGACAGAAACAAAATGAAAATACAGTAACTATTATCCTAACCTGATGGAGAGTGAACTTGTCACTGTTAGAGAAGAGGACAACTGTGTTATGCATCGAGTTTTCTTCCTCATCTTTGTTAGATGAAATATCCATAGTTGTGACCTATTAAAAAAAACAGCAAACATAAACAGCAAGATCATCACATTTTCTAAGACATGAGACCAGATGAAACTTATTCTCTAAATATGTTATTTTAATAGTACCAGAGAATACACGCTTTGCAAATATTTATTCATACAGTTCATACAGTATGAACTTTCATAAAGAGGTACCTTTATCAGAAATTACTATAGTAATTCACATTTTCACATCAGTAGAAGCATCACCACTATTTCAGTTTTACAAAAATATACTCTTCCTCTCCTTTGTTCACCTTTACGCATTACCCCGTTGCACTTTAAAATGGAAATGGAGGGAAAGAGGTAGTCTAAGAAAAAATAAATCACTATGCAGAAATTGTCATACTGTGACCAGTCTGCTCTGTTCCATACGTATAAACACTAAGGTTCTTCTCATTGAAAAGTTAAACGCAGCAACATACTTTTGAGTATTAATTCAAAGAGCAATGGCAGAAACATAATTTGTCCCATATTGCCTAAAATATGTTTTAGCTAATGTTCCAAGTACATTAGAAGAATGAACAAGAGTTCTAAAGTTACAAGAGTTAAGATACTCTCCGTAAGCAGTTTCTTTACGGGGCTTATCTCTCTTGCCCATAAAAACTTGCACTGAACCCGAAACAGCTGTTTTCATCTCAATCCATAAATTCTTACTGTAGACAGTCATTCTCCACTTGATCATGAGATTGTAACTCTGACCTGCCCTTTATTAATTCAGTGTATACATGTATGTATAGCTTCTCAGGAAGAAAAAGAAGGGAAAAAAAAAGACTTCAACTGTGTTCTGACTTTCATGCAGATCTTGTTATTCAGAATTTTCTATTTATGAATTTAAATTATCAGGCCTAACTATTTATTCTGTGAACCAGCAGCAGCCATGGAAGTTGGGAAGATGAGAGCACAGAGTTCAACACAAAAGAACAAATGCATGATAGAGAAATGTAACTTCACTTTACCAGCTGTTTTAATTTTATGGATTTGGGTTATTTTAAACACAGTTTAAGTCTTACACAGATAGGTTTTTTTAAATAATAATTTAAATATTTTACAAACCCAAACATCACTCTAGGGACCAATGTAAATACTGTTACAACAGCTTCAGGAATCCTTCTGATACACTGTTGCTGAAAATCAGTATTTACTGAGAAACAGTTAAAAAGGAGATATATTAACTCGTTTTAATTCCTGCATGGTTGAGAGCACTGCAGCTGTAACTAACCAATTAACCAAAAAACACCCAAAACACCTCTTGATATGTGCAGGGAGAGCTTTTTCCTCACATATGTTTCCACAGGTTCCACAAAGTTCTTGGAACTGCTTGCATAAACAGCAGAGCAGAATTTGAAGGACTGAATCACTGCTATTTTGATGTTTGCTAAATGCCAGCCTTGATCCAGCTTGGGTTAACCTGTAGCCAACTTCTTCCTCGATCCCAGGATATTCCAAAATTTATGTAGTTGTCCACTGGTCATGAGCACATGCTGAGTATGAATCAGTTTTGCAAAGGGGCTGAATGTAGTCCCATTTCAAGCATTTATCTGGCAGAAGGCTGGTCTCATGGTATTGCTACCTTCACCTACATAACATCCTGTATGTTTAAAATTATGTACTTGCTTACAAATCTTGACCATCCAAAGCTTGAAAAGGGAACAATGATAGAGACATTTGTTCCTTTCCCAGATCACAAATACCAGAGTATTCCAAGAAATTATGATATAGTCCGCAATAAGTGGCACAATGCTGTATAAACTCAAACAGATTGTATGTAAGAACACAAAAAAGCAGCTCTAAAGAGAGTCTGAGGAATTACTTCATAAAGACATAAAAATGAGTAAGTCCTTCTCTGAACATGAGGAACTGGATGTCTCTCAAAATCTGCAGGGCTGATTGATAACCAAACTTTAAAAGGAATTTTCAAAGCAGCCAAGTCCATAGCAGGAAAAACATAAAATTTTTGCAGTCAAGATTTCCAAGTTTTTAATACCAAAATTCTTCTTCTTAGGAGGAGCAGACCAGACTGTGTAAGATTTAAGAGTTTTAAAAGGACTTCAAGTATGAAATAGTTTAAATATCAATTGCAATAAGCAACGACGTACTTTGAATCACTACAGTGCTGTAGCAATGGGAGACGGAAAAATGCAGCTACCTATTTTTTAAAGGTTTCTGGGGGAACTGTCCTACAGAATATCTGACGCTTGATCATAACAGAGAACTTGCAACCACATTAATATATGTATTATCTTTTCTTAAAGGGTCAAGGAAGCTTTAATTATGGTTAATCAAGATCTATTAGAGCTCTCTGCAGGAGTCAGCAAACCTGGGCACAGGGAAATCTGACTGATGTAACTTACATTGTTACCAAATTCTTCTGGTAAAGTCCTTCACCAGAGCTCCTTAAAAAAAGGAGTAAACTGACACAGAGTTAGGGGAATAGTCCCTATACTGCCACAAGACATGAAATACAGAGTAGAATAAACTAGCTGTTTTCTATGTGGGAGAACAGCACTAGTGGAATCTGACAGGGATGTCTGCTAATAGGCCATGGTGTTCAACACACTCGTGTGTGGTCTGAAAAATCAAGCAAGGAGCAAGGTGACAAAGTTTGCCAATAGTATTTGGCAATATATATTTGGCAAATATATAAATTATATATATACACAATAATTAAAAAAAAAAAAAAGAAAAAAAAAGACAGCTGTGAAGAACTGCACAAGTTCTTCATAAAGCTGAATGCTGGGCTTTGAAAAGGCAGGTGAAAGCCCAAAAAGGAACAACAAGGAACAATTCCAAATACTAGGATTCTTCAGAGTAACAAGGAAGAAGTGGAAGTAAAAGGAGGAGAAATGAAGGAGATGTATAGAAACTGAGAGGCTCGGACAGAGGAGGTGAATAGAAAACAACTCTCCACTGCCTTTTCTGTACGAACGCTGAGGAGCAGGCAGTGAAACCAGCAGGCAGCAATTTAAAGCAAGCAGCTGATGAGCTGTAGAACTGAAAAACATTGACGTGGTTTCCAAATGTTTTTAAAATTGAATAGACAAATTCATGAAAGAAAGCTCCACCACATGCTGCCCGGGACAAAGGTACCTCCTCCTGTTCAGCAGGTCCCCAAGCCACACACCATTGAGGTGTCTCCTCCTCGAGGCCTCTCTCTGCTCTTCCCCCAGCACTCAGTTTTGGAACCCTGGGCAGAAGAACCTCTGGTGTGATCTGCCATGGCTGCTGTTACGTTCTCATGTACAAGCCTTGATCTCCCCTTTCCTGTTGCTGCAGTGGGTGCTGCCTTTACCCACCGCATTTTCCACCCGAGGAAATGGAAGGAGAACTCTAGGACTCCCAACAGTTGTGCCTTTAGGTGGCAAGAGCAGCTTAAAATCGCTCCAGGACCATTAAGCTACAGTGCAACAGTTCTTCATCACAAACACTTAGTAATGGACAGGCTTTATCAAACACCTCTGCTTTTTAATGCTCTTTGGTTTTATACAGTATTTTAATACAAGAATTATAGCTGAAGAAAATTCTGTTACATTAACAGACTGCAGTATGACTTTAAAATAGATGTTCTTACCCCTGGAATGACTACAGTCCCAACTCCATTTTTCAGTTTTGATCTACCTCTGCCACCTCTTCCTGAAAGACCCGCTCCACGTGGCCTCCGCTTCCCTGGGAATCCTGATCCACGGCCCTATTCAATATAAGATAACAATTTAAATGCAACCTGAAGGTTTTTTTTTTGTAATACGGGATATCAAACTTGTTCAATGCATCTAGGGAAAAACACAAGTAAAAAACGCTGTGATTTCAAGTGAATATGAGGCCATAATCACTAAGTCACTGCATAAACCATTGTGAAATACCTTTAACTACTTACATGACATAATACGATCACCTCTATCACCATTTAGAGAGCAGCCTAAACCAGAAATGTTTACTTTCTACTCAGGTATAACTCAAAATATGGAAATGTATTTTTTTTTCCACAGTTGCAAAGTATCCAAAATAAATATCCTCTATTCTGTGAATCATTTTTCCTTTTCTTTTTAAACAGTCACAGCTCAGTCATAGGACTTCTGAATAGGGTTTGGACACTTGATTACTTGCAATCACAGATGCTTTTCTTATGCTATGAATAATCAAGCAAAAAACTGGATTTTATTAGGACTCAATCCTGCTCCCAAGTAAAGCAGGAGCTAGCTCCATTAAACTTTTTTAATTCAGCAGATACAGAGAGAGCTTTTTATATTAATTGTATTGATTACACTCAGATCAACATTCCCTGTAATATGATGTTTTTCTTACAAAATATCCACTGATTTTTAGACAGCTTCTTTTCCCCCCCTTCCTTATTTTAGATACAGGCGCACAGTTGAAGCGTTGTATGCTCTGGAGTATTCACAGTATGTTCAACTACAATTGACTGTGGAAATGCAAGAATGTTTTTAATGATAATTACCTGATATTAATACTGTGACTTAGTTTGAATTTCCTTTTTTTTTTTTTTTAAATTTCAAAATTAATTAAACACAAAGAGGATCCTTAATTCTCCCTAATCACTTCCAGAGAGAAAAAGAACACATTCACAATGTCCCCACGTTCTGGCTGATGTATCAGACATCTTTACATGTTTCAGAGCCTCTGGTCTGTGTAACTGATGATAATTATGGCGTATACTCAAACAAGCACCCTTATAAGCACGGAGCATTATTTATTGCCTTTCAAATTTGTGAATAATCTTGGCTCCTAATACAGCCCGACTCCATCCACAGATCATCTAGATACGGTGCCTGTACCCAAACGTTTGCTGGAAACTACTTTTAGTACCAAGGCAAAACATTTACTCAATAAAACAAACGTTGATGGAACCACCAGGCTCCTTGGGGAGGGTGTTGCCAATAGACACAACAATCCCTACTGACGGAGACAGAGGTTCCCTGGATGGAAAGCAGCACTGCGGGCTCAATATTACCAACAATACTTTTCAAATATTCCAACTCCTGTTTTAGAGAAGATATAGACGTTTATGATCATAATTAAAGGGAGAACCCAAGTATCCCAATGTTAAAATTTTATTAACATCCATCTGTTAATGGAAAGAGAAATTAAATTGACTTACTCTTGCACAACAAGGTAATGTAACACAATGCTATTTTAGAAAGCAAAAGGAAGGATGCTACTGATGCTGAAGTATTTATATGTATTAAGGTGAAAGAAAAAATGTTGTCCTACATATATAGAGTTAATACATATGCACACACAGGACACAAAAGCATCAGTTTTTTAAGATGCAAACTCTTCTGCCATGTTTCTTATTTTGCCTGTTCCAGACCAGGTATCAGTATTGTTATTTTCACACAACTAGTAACAGGAATAAGCACATATTTGTATCAATGTTAATGCTGAATATTAAGCTGAAAATTAATGCTTGAAGCAGCAAAAGCTAAGCTAATGTCAAATTAAAATAAAATTAGCATGAAAGTTAAAGTGAGATGGAAATAAATAATTGGGAAGCTACAGCTATTTATCAGTTTCATAATTCAGCTTTTTTGCCTTTATTTAAAAAAATAATAATTCCACTTAGTTTCTTCAGGTGTTTTTAACGGTAAATGTCACTGTGGATACAAGCTTTGGTCCATCTAATCAGGTAGGAAAGATGTTATTTTTCCCCCCATAAGCTAAAAATGATGTCACTTTGAATCCACTCTGCAAGATTTCTCCACAGTAACAAATAGAAGCCACCCTTCAGATCTCTGCTCCTTTCCATGTCTGGCTTACCTTACTGCCAGTCTTAAGGACATTTCCCTTCTCAGGTAATTTATTTTGACAGCTATGTAAAGCCAAACACATAAAATGAAGTACTCAGCACACACAAAAAAATAATACAAGCTATTCTTTGCCATTGAAAATCAGGGCAATGCCATCCTGTACACTCTGGAAAGCATACTTTTTTAAACCTAAAGCTCCAGAGTTTCAATAAATTTTGAAGGCCTTAAACAGTAATAGAATGGAAGATTAATTCAGTGGTGAGATACAGAATTTCATCACTAGTCTCTACAGCATAAAGATAGCAATGGATACATGAAAATAAATTCAAATTATTTACCACTTTGATGCTCCAAATGGCACTGCCAGGAAGCTGTCTGGATTTAAAAATGTCCCGACCTTCTGAAATGTCTGGGGACCAGGAAGGTGGGCTGACTGTATTATTGGTACTCCAAGCCCCCTAGGATACGGTAGGTGAGAAAATAGATGTATAAAACTTTGCAACATAAAAAAAAAAAAAAAGAAAAAAAAAAGAAAAAAAAAGAAGAAAAAAAGCAAGCAACAAAAAAAATCTGAAAAGCAAAGCACATGCAGGCATAGGCAATTCTACGTTAACTTAAGTAGTCAATTAGTTCACTGAGTGAGAGGAAGGTGGGAAATTTTTAGGTTCTCATTGAAACATACACTAAAACAAATATTAACCTCCAACTGATGGTTAAGTACAACAAAATGAGATTTATAAACAAAGCATAATACAAATTGAAAGCAAGCAATCATAACAAGAAGTCATATCCCTAAATTTTATTGCATCAAAAGAAGACAGTAGTTTGAGATGATAACATCCCCTTTTACACTTCAAATCACATTTTGAAAGAACAGATGGCCTTAGTCAACTTTTGAGTCTAAACTACTGACAATCACAGCAACAACTAGTTAGAGAAGCATGTGAAACAAAAGGAATATGAATAAACCATTAAAAAAAAAGAAAAAGAAAAGAAAAACAGCCATGGTAATTAACAAAGTACCTCCTTCTCAGAAGTTTGCCACAAATAAACCATTAGAAAACCTCACCACTAAGTTTTTTTTTTTACCCCAGTGTTTTCATGTTATGCCATGGTATCAAATTTTAATTCATTATTATATACATTTATTAATATACATCCACATGCTGTACCAACAAACTTTAAAAGTAATTATTATCCCTATTTATGTAGTTCCCATCATGGTGAGATAATTGTATAACTGTCACAAGAAATATTGCAAAACAAGACGAAAGTGCTAAGATGGATAAGAAAAAAACCACGCTGAAGTTCCTCATACACATTATAATCTGTGGAAGACTTCCTCAAACCCTGAGTAAAAGCTGCAGGAGACAGCCATCATAAATAACTTCACTCTGAATTTACAAATTAGAATAGTTGAAGGGTAATAGGTTTTCCTAATTCTAAGTTTGTGAGAGTAAGAAATAATGAATACTAAGACGAGAAGTACAAGAGATGAAAAGTACAGGTTTACCTTCTCCAGAATGACATTCAGCAGCAGAATCGCAGGGATGACATGGAATAACCTTATGCATACTAATAGTCCCAACTATTCACACGTGCACAACTGCTCACACGGGCAAGCCCAAATACATTTATGCCTTTGAATACTGGTCTATACAAGCATTAAGAAAAATGAGATAGCTTTGCAAAATTTGGGGTTCTTCTGAAATGAAATATTCTCCATCAAGAAGGTGTGGGAAACCATTTATTTGGAATCAACAACTCATCAAAACACATATTCACCTCAGACTGTAAATTGGTATTTTGCTAACAGCTGCGCTGACTCAAAATAGGGCTACCCCTCAAGTGATTTCAGGCCAGAAGGATCACGGGGCAGGACCTCCCTGACCCATGTAAGGCACGGCCAGGTTAGCACAATCTGCTGATGAAGGTGGGTATGAGCCAACATCTCGCTTACCCTGGGGCAGATGAGGAAAAGCTCATATGACGCCTTCTGCTTGCAGAGCTGGGCAGGGAGGGAGTGACCTAGGGCTGCTCAGAGAGCTCAGTATTCCAACTGGCACAACAGAGCCAAAAGAAAAGGGTGGTCGGTGACCTAAAAGCCTAGAAGTTGCATTTTTAAAATGCCAACGTTGTCCAAGTGGTACAACCCATGGTGTGGATATGGTGGTATTCAGTATAAACCTGCTTTCTAGGGCTTTAGCCCTAGAGAAAAACCAAAAGCCCCCACCACTTTGCAATTCTGTCCACACAAGGCAGCCCATTGGCACACAACCTACAAACTGCTTAGTGACCAGAAGATCACCTCTGTGTTTTCAATGTCCCATCATTGTCCTCCCCCTGCCAAGGTGCTTCCAAAAAATACTCCAGCTGAACTGCCAGAGCCAGCAACTGCTCACCTGCACTTGGATTAAAGTGAGCATGCTTGATTTTGCTATCCCAGTTCTGGTTGGAACTAGATGATGGTTGGACTACATGATCTTTAAGGTCCCTTCTAACCTAGACAATTCTATGATTCTATGATTCTTTTGCTTGACTTCCGTGAGATGGTTATCACACAGGTAACTCAGAAGATCAGAAGGATCAGCCTTAAGGGCACATAAGGGCCTAAGGGCACAATATTCATGACACAATATGGACACAACCACACCAAGTGAGAAACGGGTGGAAAGCAAGCAAGCAAATTTCCACAGAAATGGAGGTCTGATACACCTACCCAAGCACGTGCCTGGGGTGACTCCTCTGAGACACACACCCTGGGCTCCCTGCCTGGTCAAAGGGCCACAGGTGCTGTCAGAATGCAACTCACAGCACGGGAGGGAAGGTGTCGGATTCGTCTCACCCTACTCGTCCCCACTTCTCTCCAGCTGCTCCAGTGGAACCTCAAGGTGACTACAGCAGCTCTTTAACACTGCAGATACCTGTGGCTGGGTGAACCCCTGCCCTCCAGCCCGCAGCAGCTTCCACCAGGCAGGAATGGCAGGACTGAAGTCTGATTTTCTTCTATCAAGAGTTTATTAGTCAGTTCTCTGTCCAAACCTCATGTTTCACTCAGCACTGTCACTCTAGTTCACAACTGCACCTGCATGTCTGTGGCAATAGGAAATTTAACTTTACTACACCAGACGTGTTTTTAATAGCGAAGATTGTTCCATTTTAGCAAGATAAAGTTAAAATGTTCATTGAATTTTAGTTACAGCTTCACTGTATTTCTAAATTCATAATGCACAGTGAGTAACTGTTCTTATAAACGACAACTCAAAGAAAATCTGTCTCTCGCAAAAACAATCAATCTACAAGGGAGGCAACACACTGGCTAAAGGTCAAAATTCAAGATCTCAAACTTGCTAAAAATACCTAATCAAAAATCTAAATCTACCTACTCTTATTTGGGATGTACAAAATTATTTTCCTTTAAAGAAGATACACTTCTCTAGTGATTAAGTACATTCAAAAGATTAAAAAGCTAATAGAATATTAAATCTGAATATGAAATATTCGGTCTTGCGAAACAAAATGAATTGTATATGATTCATGAACCATATTGTTAAGAATTAAATTGGAAATTTAATCCAAGTTTCATTGTAGATCAGAAACATTTGAATTCTTGGTCAGATAAACTTAATTAAAAACACACATTTCCACAATACTACGAACAAATGAATTACATCAAAGAGATGCATTAATTATATTTTGGCTTTTAATTAATGCCTATTACCACACAACACTGAAGAGAAAGTTCTATTCAGTTCATTTACATCAGAACCACGGCAATAATTATGTACTGTGACAGAAACAGGAAGTTCTAATTCTCCATCATATTCTTGAGTCCTCGAAATTGAACAACACAGCTGCAAGTAAATTATAACAAAAGGAAACCCAGTGTCAGCAAGGGTCAGGAGATCTCACTAAATTACCACCGACTGTGTTTAGCTGCTTAGTGCTTTATGAAATCTACTGCAATTGCAAACGCGCACGTCTGCATTTGCATTTTAATAGTTAACGTAATTTCAGGGTTGCGAATAACATTTAATCTGTTCAAAAAAATACAGCCATCCCATAAAAAAAACCCCATAAAAGTCATAACAAAACCTAATGCTTGAAAAAGACCCTCTTTGATCTCTTTTTTTGCAGCATCTACCGTTACAACAACATGCTTAGTGGTACCTTGTAATGGCAGACGGCAAAAAGGCCGTGATTCCAGACACACCACTAAAGCCTGTTACAAATGCAAACTACTAAGATCCAACACAGGAAATCACTTCAGATTATGCATAACTTTGTATTCAATAGCAAAACTGAGCTATTATTCAAGTATATTTTATTAGTAATTGTATTAATAAATTTTGAGGAAAGGGATAATCCTTCATCCTACTGCACTTTTTAAGATGCCATAAATTGAGAGGAGTTTAGATAAAAACACAAGGTGTTCTTTGACAATCAAATATTTAGAGGCTTCCACTCCTATCCACAGCTCTTGATTTGAAAAACTACACCATTCTTTCAAAAACCTGAATGTTTACAGCAAAAATAATAATTTTTTAAAAACCTACAACACAAAACCAAACCTGAGCCAGTTTCTGTGAGCAATTCAAAAGCTAGAAGATCTATAAAAGGTGTGTTACCTATCATGGATTGGTCCAATTACATCTTGCTCAAAAAGAAAGCACCCACCTGTAACTGGACATCTCTACATCTCTTATTTACACTCTACAGACCGTCCTTTGACAGGTTTCATCCCTCAGCAAAGGTCAAACTTACAGTGCCAGAGATAATTTTGTCACTGTTTAAAGCATACATAGATTTGTGCAAACGTGATATATACCTTACCGCACAGTGACCTAGAAAAATCTCACTGCAGCAAAATAGACACAGAATTTCTCAATTTTGTGGGAGCAGAAGTAAGGGCCTCATAATAAGCCAGTTTTAGAAAGCATCTATTATATACAAGCTTCTTCTCTTTTTTCAAAAGACACATTATCTACAGGTACAAGACGTGTGTCTTCAGGTCCAACACAAAAAATGAGATGAACAGAAGCAACAACTGACCAATAAAGAGTCTGAAAAAGATCCGAAAGCCCCATCAACTAGTTAAGCTGAATTAACATTAATGGTCAGAGAAGTGTGTATTTTTCATTAATCAAGTATCCACAGGGTCTTAATTTATTTTCAGTCCTTACTCAAGACAGTTTTTCACAGCTTTCCACGAGGTGCCGATCTGTGCTAAAACTGAAAAATCAGCAAAAAGCAAGAAAGTGCACTGGGACTTAAAACAAAGCGTGCATGAGCGTTTCTTCCCAGAAAATTACTATTTTCTTCACAGAAGTTCCAGCTTAATAGGACAAAGATAATCAAAATCAAAAGAAACCTTCGCAGACTTCCAACATCCTTTCACAAGACAGATCATGAATTTTACAAGTAACGTGTCCAGTTCTACAGCCACTGCTGCTAAGCTGCTAAATACCTTTTGATTTTAAAATATAATTTGCAAACTGTTGAATAGATTATATTGATTTAGCATCACAGCTAGAATTTTGTGCTACACCTGACTGGTACATTGTAATTCAACTCAGATTTATTTGCATTACTTACATCACATATTATGAGGTCACTGCCTAATATTCTATTGTACATAATATACAAATTGCTACTTTTACAGCTGATTTTTTCTTTTTTTTTTCTTTAAGATGTGTATCTATTCTGCTATGGGCATTTACAGTTGAGGTCATCCTTCATGTTCTCCTCAGTAGGATCTCTGGTGGTTAACTAATTTTATTACCAGTATCACAATACTGGTTCCCATGCAGAGCAGGGGCATATTACACAGAAAAATAAATACAATTCTTGCTGGAACATGAAAGAAGGCAAGTAGACTTCCCCAACAGAAAAACTGAATTCATTTTAGACTGCCTAGGAACCCTGGCCCTCTTCACTTTGCATGATAAACTGAGAAAACAAGTATTTTAGGACAGTACAGAGTATTAAGAGAAATTATTTTTATACATGCTGGTATATGAGGGTAAAAAACCCCAGAGATACTCTAAAACCTTCCAAACCTGATTTCTTATGTTTGTTTATTGCATATAATTGTATACTTTTAACCTTTCCAGAAGACTATCTCATACCTTTTCGTTAGAACCAAGAATTTTGAACCCTTAGGTAACACGTAAAAATGGAAAGAATTGCGCAATATATAACTTCCAGAAGACTATCTCATACCTTTTCGTATGAACCCTTAGGTAACATGTAAAAATGGAAAGAATTGCGCAATATATAAAAAGCTTTTTTAACACTAAGTTCAGAAAAGCATGAAATCGCCATCCTAGAAATCCCAGAGACTAAAAATAAATTGTGACGAGAGCAGAAATGAAACACTAATTTGTCACACTGACATATATTTTGTGCGGAATTTTGCAAAGACAAAATAAATCCTACAGATTGATGAAGTATTATCCCCACAACTACGCGACTCGAAGAGAGCGAGACGTTGCAGAAGGCGACAGACTTAAGGATTCTTTTCACTTATCATATTTAATCCCAGTCAAACCACAGCCATTTGTACCAGACAGTTCTTACATGGAATTTGCTAATGTAACACCACCATCAAATTATTTGCAACACCATTAAAAACGTTGATCAAAATAGTATCTGGCAGCGTGACGGAAACAGGAGCTGTTGTAGGTTTTTCTATAAAGCCTGTTTCTGAAATGTTTAACATGCTTTGAACGAACTAGCCAAAATAAATGCATATATGAAAATGATTAAGAGATATGTTAAAAGACACAACATTATGTATATCTGCATTTGTAGTGTACGCATTAAAAATACAACAAATTTTCTTTTATTTTGCTCTAAGCATGAGCTGAAAGAAACTTTAATTCTCACTAGTGAACCTTTATGATGTCTGATCTCTCAATTATTTAACATGAAATTACTTTCTGGAAGGAATAAGCTACACACATTCACTTAGAAGAAAAACGCCTACTATGTTCTAAAAAAATTGGTGAATTTAATGCATTGTACTGAAATTTGAACTATGTGCTTCCTAAATATATAATGAAATATTTTACGTGCTTACCTGTCTTGATCTGGGTCTCCCAGGAGAAAACTTGCGTTTGGTGATGGCTGGTTTCCCCATGCCAATTTTTGGAGTGACTGATATGTAGGTGGTGGGGAGAGCAGTCCCGGCAGCGGGAGGCAGCGCTGGGGGCTGAGGGTGCTGTACGTCCCGTGGGGAATGCAACTCCAGTGACACGTCTGGTGAGGAAGACACGTTTGTCTTGTTTATGGTAACTGATGGGGGAAGTGAGGGGTAAGTCTCAGCTGGTGATTTTAGGGGTTTGTCTCCAACTGGTGAACTATTTGCAACACCTTCATTTGCAGAAGTAGTTTCTACTTCTAGAAGAGCTGGTGTTTCTGACTTTTCATGGGTTTCTCCTTTTTCTACATCTTTTTGCACTTTTATTATTTCCAGTTGTTGTTCTACAGGGATAGAAATATCTCCTTTACTTTCAGTCTCCTGTATTTCTGGCGTCACAGTTACGGTCTCAGGCACTGAGGACAGAGACCGAGAGTCTACTGTGGATACTTCTGACACCTCCCCACTACCTTGTGGTAGCTGCGTCTCTTCCACTTGTTTGTCTGACTCCTGCTGTATCACAGCTTGAACACCTTCCATCACTTCCATCATTTTCTCAGTCTGACTGTCACCAGATGCCGGTGTCTTTTTAGGAGACATTTCCATTTCAGCTGAATTAATTTCAACAGAGACTTCTGTTTCCAGTTCTGCGGTCTTCTCTTCTGGTGATATGCCTGGAACTAAGTACAACCATATTCAAGGCTCAGTGTGAAAAAGAAAAACTTACACAGATGTAGCGGTCAACAAGTATACTCGGTACACATCAAGTACACCAAGTACATATCACTTTACTGAAGTGAATTTAATACGTAGCTTAAAATATACTTCATAAATATCTTTCTTTGTATCTACGTTTGTAGGAGTCTATGGGTTTAGCTCATTATTTTTCCTCCCTGGAAACACAGCAGAGCAAATCACAAGAACATAGACCCCAGATTAATTTTTGAGGAATCCGAATACTGATTGCCATGTAGGCAGCCAAAAGAAGAGATCTTTAACCAAAGACATTTGTGGAATTGCAACCACAAAGCACATAAACTGGAAAGAAGTTCTACAGTGTGCCCCAAAACACACCAGGGAAAATTAACCCAATTCAGTTATTCACAGCTACAAGCAAAAAAAAAAAAAAAAAACTTAAAGAGAAAGCGTGACTGTATTTGAATAGCAACAAATACTGTTTTTACTATAAACCTCCAGAGTACAAAAGCATTTAATTATATTTCCAGCTTTTGGAGAAAGCCAGTCCCACCAGAAAAGTAAAACAACTTTCTGCTACACAAATATTCTGAAGACCCTCAGCAAAATATTTCTTCAGCAAAAAAGTTAATACTCTTGCTTGAGAGTTCAGATAGTAGAACCGATGCAGTTTGTCTCCTGCTGCTGTCCAGGCACCTCTTCCTCTTAAATTTATAAAGTACAACAAACCTCACTGAATGGAAGAGGTTTCTTAGGAGTTCTGTATTGGCGTTTTCTCAGACTGCAAAGCTCTTTCTTACCATCTGTGACACATCCAACAGCTGATTCTTCACCAGGGCCATCACCAGTAATGGGCTGTTCCTGAAATGTTGCATCCTCTCCACCACTTTCCATTTCCATTTCATTTGTACAAGCTTAAGGAGAGGCAAAGAAGTTATCAAAATTGGTATGATGTTTATTCTATTATTCTATTACTTTGGCATCAGTAGTTGCTATCATTGTTTGGCCTTTTGGCTAAACAGAATGGTATTTAACGATATGATAGCAGTTAGGACAAATCAGGTCAATGAGAAACTTACTTCTTAAAAGATTAAGGAGCCTTTTCCTCATTAACACTGAAGCTCTTTTATACCTTTCAGACAGTGAAAAGTGTCTGTAAAGCAATTCTATGCACCTAATCGTGAAAATTTCATTTACACAGTCACAGAGTTCTGCATTAGCCGAGCAACACAAAAGTCTTTTCTCAAGTTCCAGTCTGCTAAATTAAAAAAACTTGTAGCATGAAGGCTTTGGCTTTTTTATACAAATACTACTATGGCTTATGGCATAGATGTGAGGTTCTTTACCATCACTGCTTGAAATACTGATTTTCAACCTACCTGTTCAATAACATGAAAACTATATTTTGCCACTTGAAAACTAGGGTATCTTAATCTATGAGTTCCTCATATTAAAGAAATTTGCGTGGAAAAGGAACTATTGAGCACTTCTTTGGCTGACAGTACCATTTCAGAGCAGAGCAACAGCAAATACTTATTTTCTTCCTCATGTAAAAGCTTTTTCAGCTAAGGAAATTCATTGAAATGCACCAGACAAAGTAGGAGCAGGAAAAAGAAACTATACAGTAAGCGCTAACTCAAAAGGAACTGATCCCTCCACACATGTTAACACAAAAAAAATTCAAATGAATACAGCTTTCTGTTCAGGAACGTCTCTTTAAAGTTCAAAAACCCAGAACTGTTAGGTGATGCTACTTTTAGCACCTAAAAACTGCTCTCAGACTTTGCCAACTTTAAAGTGATATTTTAAATTTGAGGAAATGATCATTTAGATTGGCTCCAAATCTGAATTTAGCGTACAAAAGTGCTCTCCTGGGTATAAAACACTGCATAACTGCACTGATGTAATAGCTCCAGATTACTCCTAGCAGTTGAGATGACAGTCCTCCTCTTCCTTGGGGAGAAGACTATGCCTGTCAATGCTTCTGCTAGCAAGAAATCCTAACAAAGTTATTGCTTAAAACTTTAGCCTTTCAAATAACCTTTTTACTTATTCAAAAGGGTTTTCAGTAGAAGACTGGAATTTTTTCCAGTGTAAGTTTTGGGTATTACCTGGACATCTTCCTAAATGTTCTAAATACACTGCCTGAGAGTCCAACAGCCTCTACTGACCTTTCAGAATGGAAGTGATCTTCAAAGGCTGAAGTCATCACCTTTTCTAACTCAGTGGATGTGTTCACTGACAGATGACTTCTGCTCATTTACATACATTTACCTACTGTCACTGCCCTTCCTCTAGGATCAGCTTTTTTTATCATTTCTTTACTGCTCACAAAAGGCATGCAGTTATGTGTACAGGCTAACATCAAAGAGAATGACTTGTTTAAACAAAACATCAGTTTTAACACACAAAAATTAAGAGTTCTGTTGTAGTCCAACACTTCCCCATGTCCAGTCGAAAAGCATCAGGCCTTCAAAAACAGATACTTATGCAACTGAGCTATCAATTTCTTTTTAACAGAAGATCAATGCACAGGCATTGCTCTTTAAGTATCAAATATGCACATGGCAGTGGTAGAGCAGTTAATCTGTTAGACTTTACCTTGCTTCCAAATTTAACCACAACTGTACTTCTCTTAGGATATTGAGCCCACACGTGCTATCCAACAGAGCACGGGGTGTTACATACACAAAGGCTTTCAGTTGTGAGTTCACTTCACCACCAGACTCAGATCAACAGATCCAAGTTCTTTCTGTTCCTTATTGTTACTGAGTAATTTTTTTTTTAAAATTACTTGACACCTCTCTACTTGATTTGTCCATTCAGACAAGAATCTCTCAGAAATAAGATGACTAATCACACAATATTTTGAAAAAGGACACCTGATTGAAGGCTTTGTAGGTAAATATACCTGTCCCTTGAATATAGTCCAGCTTCCACTGCTGTGTCCTACCTGGACATAGCGAGGAGAATGGGCACTATGAGACTGACAAGTAGCAAGAGGGAAACAGGAGAACTGGAGGTCTCCAGGAACATCTACCAGAAGCTGGCCTCTGCCTGATAGTCAGGCACAAATGAATAAAACAGACTGACAAATGAATACATTTATGAACATACATCCCCTCAAAGTTAGAGAATTTCTCAGCTACAAGCTGGGAAGCTGGAGCTGGAAGGTTGAGAGCCACCACTAAGGTGCTTACTCGCTCATGCTTTTAATACAGGATCCTGAAGCCAAAAAGCCAGAAAGCATATTGAGAAGATGGCTCACCCATGGATTGCTTGAAAAGCTGCTGCTAAACAAAGAAATGGATAAACTCCACAGAGTAGAATATGAGCAGGTGGTTCACAAAAGACTTTATGAGACAGTTGCACATACTTATATTTGATGTTAGCATTTTGGAAATAAAAAGATTACGTTCTATTACCTGTTATACTGTCAGGTTCAGGAATGAGTTCAGAAGTGTCCATTACATCACACGTCTGAGTCTGATCCCCTTCTCCTTGTTTACAAAGAGTGCAGATGTAGTCTTTGAACTGAGACTCCAATTCACTACCTGGACATCTGTCACATTCTATGTGAATCCACCTGGGGAGATGAATTGAGTGTGACTATGACTTTAATAGTAAAAATATAAAGTATCCTAGTTAAAATCAATTAGAAAATAGCACTGTTTCCCGTTCCTACGGGGAAATAAAAAAAAATTCAGCCAGTGACTGATTACAATGAATTTTAGAGAAATAAACACAATATGTCAGCATGTCAAGCAGTGAACATATTGAAACACGAAGCCCTAAACTGTCACTAAAGCCAACTGGACATCACAACATGTATAGCAATATCAAGACGCTGCGCAGCAAGATACAATAGCATTGAATATGAAACACAGTCTACATTCTTAAAGGTTCCCAATAGTTCCTTTTTGCTTTTTTTTTTATTTACTGGCATAGCAAAATACAATAAACAGAGAACACATACAGGAAAATTTTAAAAAAACAGACCACTGCAAACAACAGTCTGTAAAAGTTAGGACGACGACTCTTCTAGTCTGCTTAGTCACAAAACAGATGCAATGTCAGGAGCAGCAGCTGCACTTACTTCTCTGTACAGCTCAGGTAACTGCCAATTAATACTCATTTGCTAAGATTAAAATAAGACTACCTACTGCTGTTCATTGTATTTAGGGATGAAGGAGCAAGACACTGCGCAACAAGATACTACAGCATGTCCGTCAAACACAGTCTACAGCCCCAAGAGAAACTCATGACTCTCATACAGCTCACCATAAGCTTTAGGTATTTTAGTACAATTAACAAAAAATAGGATTCTTACCTTTTGCACATGTGACAATGCAACATATCTTTCTGGAAGTCTTGGAGGCACAGTTTTTCACAGAAAGGACAAGATAAGTTGTCTTGCTGTTGGTAACAACTGTCACATACCAAACAATTATGGTGCCACTGACAACTTGTTCGTGTGCCACACTCAGCACATACTCTACAGTTCTAGAGATCACAAGAATTTAGTTGTTAATTATGATATTTCACAATGTGATAGAACTGCCATTAACTGACATTTTCTTGTTTTTAATTAAATTAAATAAAATTTCTGTCCTTGATAACACTAATAAATTATCCAGGATCTGATAATGAAGCATGAAGAGCCTGTGCAATATCAAGAAGAGATTTCCTGTGCTACGACCTGACTTGAAAGGAGCATTTCTTATGAGACTAAACTTTATTCCTAATCTCAGTCATCTTTTGACTGCCTCAAACTGACTATCCAGTGACTTCCCCCGTTATGCTGAAATTGCATTTTTATTATTACTTACACTTGCTCACAAAGTTACTGATAAAACAACATATTCACCCTGCCCTCCTCAAATGCAAAGGAACCCCTGAGATGCGGAACTGCCACTCTGGTAAGCAAGGAGTAGCTAAATTTAAAGAGCCTTCGAGCATAGATAACATACAGTACTGCACAGGTTTTAGTTTACATTAGATCACGAAAGCAGCTCATTAAGTGATCCCTTATGGGGGCTGATTTACTGTCCTACACCGGCTGCTTCAGCCGTAGCACTGACAGCCACCCACCCAGAGCAGCTGTAGAGCCACATCAGTACATACACCTGGGATTCCTTCAGAAACAAGAAGTTATGCTACAGGGCAACAGCAGCCCACAATACACCTAGAACAGCATAAGGTAAGTAATAAATTTGGGCCCCAATAATGATGGGGAATTATTCTGAAGCCTTTCAACTTACTTTACATTTCCAACCATTTGTTGGTACAGCGTCCATAACAGGTTGTAGACAGAAAGTATGGTAGCCTTTGTCACATGTATCACACACCAGCATCTTGTTGTCTTCCCCAGAATGTCTAAGAAAAGTAACAAGTGGTTACAAAAAATTACTTAAACAAGCCATAACAAAAGATCTATTTAATGAAAAGTATTAACAGGAAGACACATAGCTGAGCATGTGAAAATACATGAATTCCGCTTACAAATAGCTCCAAGGATAATGCCCTCAAATTCATATTTAAGTATGAATCCTGTGCTTACTGTAACAAGTGCTGAGCTTGTGCAACCATTCCAACTTCTAGAAATCTGTCCATTTTCATTTACACACAAGTAGGCATATTTAATAGCCTTTCAATACTTAAATCAGTCCAAAATCTGAAATATGTACTTTGTTCCTTTCTTTTCCTACCAACAATCTGACTGTATTTTTTCCAAAGAAAAAAATGAGCCATCATCTCTGACTACCAGAGCTCCTACAATGTCAACCAATATGACTGTAAGAGCAAAACAAACATTAAAGAAAGAGATTTCAATTTTCCTACAGTCATGTATTACAGAGCTCCAGCACAAATTTCAGTGATAAAATAAATTTGCAGAGAAAAAGACAAATAGTTTGCTAATATCTAAAGACATTGTGTTCTGCTTAGTTTAAATAAGTTAATTCAATAAATAAGTATGCAGCAAGATTTGCCTTGATGAAGCTCCACAATATATGGTATTACACATACTAGATACTACTACATTACCTGGGAGACACGGTATTTTAAAAAAATAGTAAGTGTTTTTTCTTTGCATGGAGATATGCTTAAAATGCTGTTCTTCAACAGTGGCATAAGACTGCCAGACTGCACAAAGTAATAGGTATGAAAACATCACATTTTGTTCTACTTTTGTTCTAGAGAGAAGGTTTGTTAGCAAACACTGTAATTACCCTGTACAACATTTTTAGGGATACTTTTTTAGAACGTGTTCACTATTGTAACTTCATTGTTGGTATTTGCTATCAGCTGCGTGTGATCAGGAAACAATCTTCTTTAAAGTGGGTGAACCTGAATGCCAGCAAATATTGAGTGTTCCGCTTGGAAACCAGCAAAGCACTCACTAATCAGGTATGTGAGGCAGTAGTGGTTTTTTTTTTCCCTTCATCCCAGCTGATCTGACTAAAGCTGAACGAAACTCTTATTTCTTTTCTACTAACCCCTTTGAAAAACAAACAAGCAAACAAAAAAACCCCGCAGTGCCCATCAGATTAAGTTATATGAGAACAAGCCTACGAGCAGTCAGAGTTTTCTAAGTGAACCCTTACAATATCGCAATTAATTGTGTTTTGTTGTCTCGGTATTTGTCTGGTTTAACAATTCAATCATGGTCACTCATGTCACTTTTTTTCTTTGCTCAACTAATCCATGTTTTTGTTTTCATAATGACTCATTAACTGCCGCTGAAAGATATTACGAAATAGAAGAGAGGGCCTAATGCAGGGGACCTACCCAGAGCGTGGTATGTGCACAGCTGAAATGTCAGCTGAGTAAGAGCACGAGTTCCCACACTGTAAAGGCACTACATTAAGCTAATATATTGATTTGCTACATTTGAGAAAAATCCTCCCATATAAAAGGAGGAAAAAGTTAAAAGGTTTTTCTGCTCTCCAGAACCTGCCAAGATAATGGTAATTCTGGGGGTAACGTGCAGGAGTTCCAGCTCAGCTCTTTTAGAAGAAAGTTCCCAACACAAGGGTTTGATCAGCTACTTAATACAATATCATATGTGGGGAAGTAATTCTGGAAAAAGAAACAGTTAATAAAATAAATGTTTTAAAATCATGGCACATAAATCTCAGACTGTCCTCCTTCACGTCTGTGAAGCCTCACTTACTTGCAGTTCTGGCACACTTTGCAATCGGGACACTGCCAACCTGCTCTTTTTAAAGGTGTAACTTGTATGTCCAGGCACATCCCATGGTAGTGCTGCCCACAGGTAGTACAAAAAAGTTGATCTAAGAGGTCTCCAGGGCTGTCGCACACTGCACAATTTGCTTCTTCCTTTGCTACAAAGAAATCATTTTTTCAATTATTATTTCGTTCAAAATTACGAAGCCAAGAAATTCTTTAGTAGTTCTTACACATACAAAACTTGATCATTCTTATGAAATTCAAATTTAATTAATATACTTATTATATTATACTCATTTCATTTGGTTTTCTGATACACTCAGCTAATCTTCTTGTAACAAAAGTACTTTCAGTTTAAACCTTAATAAAGTCTTACTAAAAGAAACGGTTTTATTCTCCTCAAGATTAAAATTGAGAGCTTTAGGACCAACTATTCTCTGGAAAAAGTGAAAACTAAAGCTCCTAGGAGATCTGAACCTATTATTTAGCAGAAGTGTTTGCAATGCAGTTGCTCTAACTTGAGTTAGGGCAAGTAAGCAAGGCCATCAATTGGAACTAAAACCTGACGGAAGACAAGCCTTGTGAGTAAACCCTTCCCATGTTCTGTCATTTAAAAAAAAATAAAAAGAAAAATAGTAACTTTGCTGTGCATCACTGCCTGCATTTAGAAACAGGAGAGTATGAACTTGCATCTTTGTCATATGTGAACATACATGAGTTCTCGGGTATGCAAACTGGGAAAACAGTAGTAATTGTGCCATTTGAATACTGTGTACTTACATCTTTCAGGAGCCTGATCAATATGGTCTGGACAGAGTAGGGACAAGTTACTGAAATCCTGAAATGTGCCTGCTCCAGCAGCACAGGGGTAATGGTACATCTGGGTACATTTCTCTTCACAGCATTTGATAGTGGCTCCAAGGTGCTTACAATATGCACATCGCTGAAAAACAAGAATAACAAATTGTTCAAAAAACCTATTTTTTTTCTTGTAATTCTTCAGCCAGATCTGTTCCCCAGCCTCATTTAACAGGCAAACACCTCAGCCAGCAGAAGGGAGTGAATGCTGAGGAGATGGAAACTGGTGCACTGTCTTTCAGTGGCACTCTCAGATCTTTCCAACTTAAAATGTTTAACGAAATCCGCTCTGGTGACCAGGATTCTTCTTGTCACAGGAAAGTATTTTTCTTCTATATGTTATCTAACTTGAGCTATCCCTTCAGTTAAGAGGCTTGGAAACTTATCCTGCCTAGTACAGACAGACCACACTATGCTGTCACTTGGTTATAATGATAAACCACATAGCTCTGTAAGTTGCAGTGTAAAACTGTAGACACCGTACTCAGAAATGAAAAATGGAAATGAAATACCACATTCTACCAAAAAATCTTACTGGCATTATACAATTCTCCCTGAGTTGGCAATACACTGGATAACCAAGCGCTCTCTTCTCATCTCTCCTTTCAAGGCTACACAAATTATCACCACCAAACTTCCAGAAGTCATAGATAAGCATGATTGTTATTGGAGACCACAGTCACATTTGTAAAGAAAGAATTTTTCAAAAATAACTACCCCATAACCCTCCAGTTCTCTAGTCAAGAGGGAACAAATTCCATCAGCTGCTCGTAAAGTATCACCCACACCTTTCTGATTCAGTTAATCAGTCTTTCTTCTTTCTTGGATTCATTACAGTCCCTAAAGCACTGTAACATGCTTTTGCAATTTTTCACCAAGGCAACAATACTTTTTAAGGCTGGAGCACAGCACTGCAAGATTTGGAGTAAACTTGAGAAAAAACAGGTCAGTGGCTCACAGGAAGACATACATAACATGCAGCAACAACTGAGCTTGATGACTTGTTTTCCATAATAAAAATGTAATACTAACACTGGCATGTTTGATTACTAGCTCAAGTGTCAAGTAACATCCAAATTCTAACGTATACTAAATCAAAGAAAAGTTACATACTGCATCTGCTGAATTCTTAGAATACAGACAATATTTATTACCATAATTCTTCTGTGTTTCAAAGCCTGGCATGAAATTAGGCATGAAATTAGGCATGAAATAGTGCTGCTACAAGTCCACAGATATCAAAACCAGCTCATAGGAAAACACAAATCACAGAGCTGCCTGTATTAACAGCTATATTGGCATTCTTAAAACCAGATGAAATTAATGCCTTCAGCGAACTATCTGCCTGCACCACAACTCGTGGACAAGGGAAAGAAAAAAATACTAGTTTATGCTAAACACAACTGCACTGTAAAAACATAAAATGCTTCAGCACAGAAATTCAAGTGGGTCACTACAGACAGCTACTGCCATGTTTCTGAGCTACAATGCTTCATCTAGGCTTCAGATCTGCAAGACTCTTTCCTCTACCTCTTACCTCATGTCTCTAACACCTACTAATAGTACAGAAAAGATGTATTTAGCTATTTTACTAGCCCAAATGCAGAGAAGAGGAGAGGGGGCAACATGAGCAAAGAGTAACATGGAGTTCCTGAAGTAGGTGAAGAAAGTAGCAATAGTTAATTACGTTTAAGGACTGCCAACAAAGGCAAAGTTATGCAAAAACCCATTTTAGGAAACAATGTAATCAGTAAACACTCACTGAGGATGCTGTAAAAGATAAATCCTGAAATTAGATGTGAAATCATGAAAATATAGCCCGAAGCCTCCAACTTCATGAACAGCAGCTGCACAGTTAAACAGCATTCAACCCACGGCACTATGTTGTATTTGACACTCCTACATTGGGATGTGCCCTATTGGGAAGGCCCAGGACACAGCTACTGCCCAGCTCTTAGGGACAGGCCACACGTGCCAAAGATACTGCTCAGTAGGGAAGATTTGGAATGGGAACTTGGGAGGAAACAAGGTCCAAAATGTGCCCCTCAAGAGACACTTTGTGGATCCCATAATTAACCCCTAACGAGGAAAGAAAATTATGAAAAAAACCTGCAAGCACTTGAAGAATCCAACATTTATTAAAATCTGGAAATAATGGAATAACTAGCAATATAAATGGCATTTTTAAACATCATAAAATCTGGGAATAATGGAATAACTAGCAATATAAATGGCATTTTTAAACATCACATCTGTTTTTCAAAACCGCCAATCAACAATGGTACGTAACAAATATAAAATCAGAATGTACCTTTTCCCAAGTGCTATATGACTGAATGATGAAATTATTAGAAATGAGCTAACTACAGGATTACTGCAAAGCCTTGAAAAATGTTGATGTTGATTTAAGGAATCACGTAAAGATGCTGGGAGAAAAATGGAAGCCCAAATTACATTTAATTGAACCCTTCAAACCCATCTGCTAAACTGCACTGGCAATGAAAAGCATTTGGCAGCTAAGTGAAACACACACTTTGAAAACAATGTGGTATATATCATCTGAAGCAAATAAAAAGCACAGAATATCAACATTTACTGAATTTATAAGAGAGATAAAGCAGTCTGAAGAAACAAATGCCCAAAGGGAATTTTTTGGCAACAGCTGTTGATGAGAAGAGTTACTTTTCCAGCAGTGGAAGCCAACGCTCCTCTGAAATCAGGCCACATGCTATGACCCCAGAAGAACAAGTATGCAGCTATTACAATTAACTGACCTTAATGAAAAAAGCAAGGATATGCACAGTGAGGTATATTAATTTTAAAAAATTTAAAAGCTCTACTAAATAAATTCAGTGACAAATACTACTTTACTACTCTATTGCTAAAATATGGCATCAGGAGAGTAAGAGGTAGCAGCAAGGAATAAATCCCATTGCCAGTGAAATACAAGTGTCTTTACCACACTGTATGAGCACAGTAACGGAGACGGTACGGAATCTTCAACTTCATTAGCACATGCAAAAAATAAGGCTTTATATGAAGGGGGTGGAAGCTGAATCCCAGTATTCAAAGGGTAGGTATAGGAAAATGGTAAGCTGTCAAAGCAAGCCAAACACTGTTTTGTTTATGGATCAAATAATTTTACAGTCCTGTTCTACAGGAAAAAAAAAAACACTTTACAAGGTGTCAGAAAGCTAGAGACAGTTCATTACTTATTCATAGTACATTCAGTAAAATAAACATTACTGAAACAGAGTCAGCAGACTATGTTCCTGCTCAAAAAGTCCTTCCTTCGTTACCAACCATTTTCTCCCACAAGCTCCTAGTGCACTTGTCCATAGCAAGAAAGCTCTGACCTGTACTTCTACTACTTTATCATTTCCACATTTTAAACTGTCTACATCTCCTTCTTCTTCACCTTTTCCACCTTTTTTCTTTTACATCTGATTTTTTTCATATGGACAGAAAAGGACCTCATTTTTAAAAGCAAACAGCTATGCAGTCTTTCAATTGCACTTTAAAATTCCCTTTTTTTCCACCAATCTCATTGGATCAAATAAGACATTGTTATACAAATATAGTGAAAGGGGAAGAACTAAGTGAATTAACAGAAAACATAAGAAAACCTGATCAATCACGTCCTCTCTTTTCTAGTTGTATGGGAATACATCCTCCATGAAACAGAGCAGCAGAAACCACATAGAAAATTTCTGGGAAGACAAAAACTCATACCACGATGCTGGAATCCTAACTGGACCAAAATCAACTGAACAAAAAAGGTTAGTTCTGCCTGTGGCTTGGAAGCTCAACTGAATTTCTCAAATGCTACTGGCTTTAATGGAAACAGATGGCCAAACTGTGAAATGGTGACAAGAGAAACAGCTTACTGTTTGTATCTTCTAACCTTCCTACATCATTAAAAAAAAAAAAAAAAGTTGACAAAAGACAGATTCCAACTTTACATCAACCTTCCTGCTGCTCCATACTTTGAAGTACTCCAAAACTTAGTGCAAGTTCAAATGAAGATGCCTGTGTTTATGACTATGGAAGATTTTATACAGATAGTACTAAGAACAAATCAGAGGTCCTATTTTATCATGATTTTATTGCCCTTAGAATTACTTTATAGCATTACTGTCTCAGCAACTGGACAAGTAACAACCCTTAGGAGGCAGACATTAAAGAAAGCCTAAAATACAGACTTTGAACAAATACTTAGTTGCAACCTGATTAGTGCAGTCAAGATAAATGTTAGTTAATTAAGTTAAATGTTAGTATTAGGTATTGCAAAACTGCTATGAACTTAACTTTAAAAAGGTCAGCTGAGAAAACCTGTGACAACAATAAGGAATTTTAATTTTATGATAGTGTACCCAAAAATGCACACAAGCCATCTGTCCTTAGTTATGCAATGTAACATACTACCTGTAAGAACAAATTTCAGACTGTTTAGCTGCTGGAAACTGCAATTGTACAAACCTGTAACTAAGGAGAACTGGACCTTAACATCCTGTCACTAATGAGACCGCAAAGAAATTTTAGTATAAACAGTTATTAATGAAGTATGGTCCCTGGTAGTTCTGATAATCTTCACTGATTACCCCATCATCAGGAAAAAGCCTTACATTGCTTACAGACACTAATCACCATTAGCACCACTAATGTCAAATACACTGTTTTAAGTACCATAAAGCATTTAAAAGCACAATGCAGTAAGATGGCAACATAAAAATAACTGAATTTTCCATTGAACTATTGATTAGAAAAGGTAATAAATAACACATATTTCCAGGAGTACTGGAAATTACCTCCTAATTTTTAAAAATTTGTATTAATCATGTCATAGATTTGCAAATTACTTAAATTTGTAACAGGGAATTCAATCAGAGATGTGTTATTTTTATCAGATATTTTATCAGATTATTTATCCGATATTTTTTTAAATGGTATTTAAAAGACAGGTAGACACAGTGCTCAGAGATATGGGTTAGTGATGGCTTTTGTCAGCACTAGGTTGACAGTTGAACTAGATGATCTGAGAGGTCCCTTCCAACCTGGGCAATTCTATGATTCTATTTTTGTTCCTCAATCCTTAACACATACCAAAATTGAAGAAATTAAAATTCATATTTCCCTCTTAAAACTGTAATTTAAAACTATAATATTCTCAACAGAGGTAGCATGTATTAAAACTTTACTACTCTGTCCACTTCATGCTCTGAGTACTCTGAAGTTAAGTTTAAAAATAAATACATCCCAACTGTAGAAACAAACTATCAAGATTCGCTTCTAAAACCATGAAAAAACCTGGACAACTGGAGATGCAATTTGGCCAAGCTCAACACATGACTGAGAAAGACTGTCTCCCAATGTAGGACTCTTGACTAGATACCCCTTCTGTCCCTAATATGCTCAGTTATCTGTACAGGAATAAAGAAATAAAAAGAAAATAAAGTAAAAAGGTAAGAACAAGTAAGAAAAGTCCCTTTAAGTGTGGAGACTTCAGGCTCTCTCCAACTCACTACTTTGTTTCTCCTTCCCACCAGTTGCCTCCTTTTTCACCTTTTTAAAAAAATACATTAAATAAATGATGTCGATACCAAGGCATCTAAAAGTGGGACAATGAAGCATTCATCTTTTGCAGGGGTGGGGTTTTTTTTTGTAGTTGTGATAGGTTAATTACCTGTAAGAAGCATGTTTACTAAGGGAGATATATTTTTGGTATCTGAAGTAGGTAAAGGAAAACAAACCATCCAAATTCTTCCTCATATAATGTGAAATGTTCCCAAACCCTGCCTATTCAAGAAGCTCCCCAGAAGGGTCCGTGTGCCTTGAGGTTGTGTGCTCCCCATCATTACCTAAGCCAGTGGAATAACTGCATCCATATGATTTCTTCCACAGACTCTGCCTTTGCTGCTTTTTTCACACTTCCATGAAGGAAAGCATTTTTTTACTCACCTCGTCGCTTTCCACCAGATTTAGGATAACAGAAATGTTCTGAGTGAGCCTAAGCTTCCCCTCAGCTAACAACCAACTATTCCCTTAGTTCTCATCTAATATCTACCGTGACAGAAGGGCACACACAAGCCTGTTGTTTAGTTTGCTTGTCAACAATAAGAAGGTCAATAATGTTTAATGTCATTTAAATTGAGATTATTAGGCTTCAGCATCAGCAACTTCAGGACAAACAAGGCAAGAACAGAAATCATCAGCTTTGGTTTAAGACTGCTTTTTGGCAGGCTCAGAAAACAGACTATTGTGCCAGTTCCATTTGATTCATGCTCAGAAGGTCTTAAGAAGTATGTGTAGACATTTCTTTTTGTTGGCAGAGCACAGGCTGAGCCACAAATTGTTGGAAGCTTGAAAAAAAAAGTAATTGAAGGAAATATTGCTACATGCTTGTTGTTTGATGATCTTCTCTAGGCATCTGTTACTGGTCATTGCAGGAAGATACTGGGATGAAGTCAACTTTTGGTCTAATCCAGCACAGCTCCTACGTTCCTAAATCACATGTAAGGATTCTGAAGCAGCTTATACATTCTATAGGTTTTATCTATGCTACAGATCCTCCGTAGCTACAGCCAGGCTGGCATAATTACATTTGCCAAGCCATTTAATAGAAACTCAGTGAAAGGAAAATTTACTGCTGATCCAGTCACGTTGCGTTTCCAAATGACACAAGGCCTGAGATGAGGACATCTAAATTTCAGGCTCTAAATTTAGTGTCTATGTATGAGCCAAGTGTTTAAGCTCCCATTACACTTAATAGAGACTTAGTCACTTCACGGAATTTACTTCATCACAATTCAGTTGACCAAACAGTGGGTGTCCATTTTTCGGGCTCCACTGACAACACCGGCCAGACTCCCACTGCCTGTGACTGGGATTTAAATGCAGCTCACAGGTAAACACATCCACAGGGAGCTCTAAATTTAGATGAGAGTCTTGAGCTGTAACCAGCCTAAGACCTGTTGACAAAAGCTGTCTGTTGGTAACACGGCGAAGCCCACACCTACAGCTTCGTCAGCGCGGCGGTATCAACGGAGGGATGGGAACATTTACAAAGATTTCCATATGAATTCTGTTCTATCCCTCTAAGTTTTCTGAATGACAAAAAGTGCGGCTAAAGCTTCACATGACACATGCCTAAATTCTCTTAAATACTTTTGGAACACTTAGTCAAAACTTTCCATCCATTTCTGAGAATAGACAAGTCAGTAAGAAGAACATTTTGCTCATCATAAAAACAACCTCACTCACAGGACTTGCAACTTGGCAGGAATTTTATAGTGTGGGGGATGTAACTTCTGCCCTTACCCCACAGATCTATCCAGATGTGACCAAGTTTGAGAAAACTATAATTTTTTTTTTGTTAATATAAAACAATTCCAAAAGTTTGTCAGTGAAAAAAAAAATCACAGAAAAATCTACTTTCATTGATCATGACTGATCCTCTCCAATTTCTAGCACTGAACGGGCTACGTGTACCTTCAGCAAAGATTGCTTCAGTCTGACAAGGATTAGACGGAGGAAGTCTGTAATAAATACTCTAAGCCTAAGCACAATAAGCCACTGGAATGGAAAGCAGACATCCCTAGGACTGTTGATACTACTGTCACTTAAATCGTCTGGGGAGCATCCAGTAGACAGGCAGATGGACAAATATGGGTCAAAGAGACAACGTGTGAAGGAGTCTGATGAGACTGATGAGATGGAAGATGAGGAGGGGCAGGGATGCCAGTTCAAGGGTCAATTAACTAAAACTGGGCACTAAAACTGGATAAAGAGCTGAGGGAACTGATGGCACTAAGACACAGGAAATGGTGAAAGGACAGATCTCAAAAAGAACCCAGGGAAATGGGAACAGAAAGGGAGATGCAGGAACAACAAGGAAGAGTGGAAGCGGCTAAAAAATCAACTTGAAAAAAAAGTCAGAAGTCTGAAGCAACTGGAATTGGACGAAGACTACAAGGATGAGTCCTCTGACTCTTAGTGCTGTATGGCTATCACTTAGCCAGCTCAAATAGAAAAGTCTGTAGCCATAAAGGTCTTAAATCTGCTGTTGGGGAAGTCTGCCTTTTCCTTTTTTCCCCCGATGCAAGGAAATGATACAGTCAATTACAAGGCAACACAACACAGAGACACAGGTAAAGAAATGAACAGACACACGTATGGACAACTATAACTATGTATGTACATTAACACCCAAAAAGGACTGCAGATCAAACATGGATTTAGCGCATAAAATAGACCACTCAAAAGGAGTCTCTGCACTAAAGAAACCTGTAACTTCTAGGACTGTGCTTAATTTGTAGAGGGGAAAAGTATGCACTGAAAAAAGTTGTGATTGCTGTGGGAGAAAAATACCACTTAGTTATGGCAACTGAATGATGACCTGCAAAACAGTTCCAGTTTCGCTTCTTTCACAGAGCTCCTTTATCATATTGGGCAGGGCACTAAGTAATATTTTTCTTAAGTTTTTTTAGTCCTTAACCTTACTGTTAAAAGCTTGGGGTTTTTTCCCCCATAAAATAGTCTTGATTTCTACATAGATTGTGCACTCACAACTCCAACAGAGAGAAGAAAAACTGCAGTATCAGTGCAACTTTGTAAGTAAGTCTGAGTATTTTTAAAACTCTTTCAATGTGCCAACCAAATTAGTAGATATTTCTAAGTAAAAAACAAACAAACAAACAAACAAACAAAAAAACTTCTCCTGGAGAAAATGAAGCCTAAGATGCATAGAAAGGCCACATAAATCTGCTACTTGGAAAAATGTATAGACAAGTTATTCACGTTTATTACAGTAGAAACATGATAGAAAAACTCATGCGGAAATGAGTAATTCTTTCCTTTCAGCAGTATTTGAATAGTTTACATACCTACACATTGAACAACAATGAAAAAATGTACTATTGACTAGGTTTTTACTAAGACAGCAACATCCATCCTATGGACTGAACTAGGCATTAGCTGTTCTGCATGTGATCACAGAATTAAAGACTGCATAATCAGGCATATCCATAAAGGATATTAATTGTGTGCAAAGGATATTAATTGTCCGCAGACAACCTGTCTTCTGGCATGTCCTAACTTTATGTGTTTGATTTTATAGTCTTAATAATGCATTCTTTTAACAAAGATTTTGTAGATATATTAGCTCGGTTAATGTCAGCAAAAGTCACTATATATACTCAATGATACGCCTAATTTACAAGGTAATAGCAGGGATGGAGTGACAAGGAACTCTGGATTATGTACAGACATTAAAAAAAATGCAAGAATTTCCTGCCTTTAATACCTTCCTCATTAGTGAGCCCCTCCTTAGTATTCCTTCCCCACTGACTGCAATCAGTACCTTATTGTTCATAATTCCTATTTCCTTGGCTGTTCCTAAATTGCGCTCTCCAAATGGCACAGAGTCATCGTAAACAAAATCCTACATCTTCAGTTCACTAATTTTTGTAAATTGAGCTCAAATAAAGCAATTAGATGGCATACTTTGAAACTACCAGCTTGAAACATTAATATAATTTCTTTTCTAATAAAAGCTTCACATGTTTTATCTGGCTGGGGCTTTTAGTGTGGGTTTTTTTTTTTTTTTCAATTTGACTAAATTAGTCACTTATACATATTTCTCCCATTCCTCCTCCCAAAACATGGTATCCCCAAACATTACATAATCCTTTTTTTTTTATTCACTAGCTACTGAAATAAATGAGTAAGCCCTTGTCTTTCCATCCTAGCCCATCCCTGACATTCCTTGGTCAAGCATCGTGAAGCGCAACATCTTGACCTAGAATTTAAAATCCTGAAATTGCTGGTCAAACATTTAGCAGGTAATTCAGCTGTTGTTCTGGGGTTCGGGGAGGGGAGGATAAGAAGGGGCTGCTCATTCCCGTTTTGCAGCACGCTGCCTCAGTAGCTCGCGAAGAAAAAAGCTGCCAAATTTTGTAATGAATTCCACAGAACATTAAGTCTGATGCTTAGCAGAAGCCATAACTGTTAAGCAAATGATATCCTCTTGATGAATACCCTTATTTGAAAACAACATTGATTCTTCTAACCCTTTAGCAGTGTCCCAAAACAGATGTGCACAACTGCAAATTCTGTTTGCTTTCAGGTTTACGAAGTGTGATGACATTTTTACAATCATGCATGAGCCCTTTTACCCAGGAGTAAAATAAAACACAATAATTCTTCACCATCTGTTTGTTAATTTTGCATTCATTTAACTTTGCATTTTAAACTAATAATCATTTTCTTATAATATAGTTTGTTCCATTGGTAGAAATTACAGCTGTTCAATTAAAAAGAGAATGGTTTATAACAGTGTACAGTTTTCCTCTAAATACTTCCATTGCTCTTAATTATAGAGATATTAGTGCTACCGAATGGAAAAAACAGCCAGGAAATAGTGTTATGCTTTATATGTCACAGATTCCCTTAGTAAATGTACATATTTACTTCTGTTCCAGCACCAATTCCCACCTGGTCTCTTTTACATTGAAATTCCTTTTCTCCATGACAAGATTCCATGTGGTTAATGTTGCTGTCTATGTATAACAGGCTTCTTACACTCTTGAAGGAGTAAGGCACAAACAATTAGATGAAGGTTCTGTTCCATATGTAGCATATAGTCAAATGAAGCACAGTCCTGTTTCCTCATAATGCTTTTCCTTAATCTTGAATCACAGGCCAAGGAGTTTTTGATATTTTAATTCTTATCTGGTTACAGGTAAACTAGGACTAGAATAATGTCCTAAAAGCTTTTTCTCACCATGTTTACAGAAAAATGGGAAAATCCCATTCCTTTATCACAAGTAAAACCACATTGAAATAACATGAATAATACATCAGAACTAGTGAAGAGGAAATAATCTGGATCAACAAAAGACATGGGCCTGGAGAAAGAGCAGGAGCCAGCCTGAGATTCTGAGAGTCGTATTTTGGATTCTGAGTTATGCTGCTCCACACAGACCAGGCTGCAAGGCCCCAGTGAGGTCACAAGTCCTAAACACAGACTGTCCACACACTAACACAGTGGAATGTCTAGGCTAAATAATCATAATCAGCTACAAATAAACTCTTCAAGAGACAAAGGCTGCCTGGCTAATTCACGTGAGCAGTCCAGTAGTATTAGAGAGACTGTTCAGATGGTTAAAGTAATCAAGAGACAAACACTGTTTTCTAAAACCAATTTTATCTGATGGCATGGAAATCTTAGCATCAGACCATCATCCTAATGCTGTGGTGGTGTTAAGATAGTGATGCTGTCATAGTACCAGGATGAATACTTCACTAAAAACACCCATAAGGCAAAAGAAGGTTTTCACAAAATGGACTCATTTCAATTAAAGGAGTTCAGCTGAAAAGGCTGAAAAGCTCCCAACTGGTACATAAGACTGTAACAGTGCACTCCCCTACAGAAATGAACTTCCAGAAGTACCAAACACAACAGGCTCACATAAAATTAAGAGTGGAAGTACAACCATACATTACTGTGATGCTCAGCTTCTAGTCTTACCAGCATCTTGAGTATTCTGACCTTTTAGTTTCTCAGATGAGTGAGCATTGCTGCCAGGTCCGACCTTTTCTGAGGGATTTATCCATCACAATATTTTACATCTGACAGAAAGCAAACATTCTGGAGGTGCCCAAGGCACATTCTGATGGGGTGGATGCGTAACGGTAACAGTCTTCCCAACAATTCCCCAACTATTACAAGTTACTCTCATTAAAAAACCTCACCAGGTATGACACTTGGAAAACCTAAAACTCTTACTT
>NW_015090864.1:6378931-6399351 GCF_001431845.1 Calidris pugnax
CTAACGGTCTTCCCAACAATTCCCCAACTATTACAAGTTACTCTCAGTATTTTACATCTGACAGCAAACATTCTGGAGGTGCCCAAGGCACATTCTGATGGGGTGGATGCGTAACGGTAACAGTCTTCCCAACAATTCCCCAACTATTACAAGTTACTCTCATTAAAAAACCTCACCAGGTATGACACTTGGAAAACCTAAAACTCTTAGTTATTCAAGGCACCAAATCCATTTACATTTCAGGAAATGAGCATTTCCTCACAAAGCCCAAAGAAGTATGACAGCAACTGAACCACCTTCTTGTATTATTTTTATAAAAAACCTCTATTAGATTTTGATACATATCTCCCTGGAAATACCATACAAATAACACCTAATATTGCCATAACAACCTGTAGCAACTGAAAGGGGGGACCAACAGCATTTGCTTGGCTATTTGACAGCAGTTTATTTAGATACAGTTCCATTATTTACTCTGCAGAATCTGCCATTCTTCACAGCTCTTTGCAAGGCAATTTCATACAGAAGCAGAATGGGGAATTTTTTTTTTTAACAGATGGAAATATTATTTTATGAATTAAAAATTGGAAATGAGAAGGCTAGATGTCGAAATACCTGCAGTATTATATAGATTGCAGATTGAATACATGTATTCTCATTGTCTCTGAAGTGAGATCATGGCACAGCAATATGTATTTTAGGTGTATCAAGTTTTTTAACAATTATAGGTGCTCCAGGAAGCCAATATTTATTTATTTATTGATTGATTTAATAACAGCTACTTTCCCCCCTCAATGTAGTGAAGAAGAACATTACATCTTTGAAGGAATACATTAATACCATGGAATTAAAAACACACCAGTAAAAAAGTTTATGGGAAGTGCTGATTTGAAAACATGCCACTTCATCAGTTCTCAATTAATATTATTAAATAGGATTCCTCTTCTTAATATTAGTCATGACCATGATTCATGGAACCCACAAGTTCATTATTGGCAGCAGACCTACCATTGCCTGCCCACTTTTGATTCCAAGGTCAGATCTGCGGAATGGGGAGGACGATTATATAAATGAAAATAAACAATATTAATTCTTTCACATAAAGAGATGACTATCAGTAGTAGCCTACATCATTAAAAAAAAATAGCTTTAATGCAAGCAGTGTCTGTATTTATCAGTGAGTGTTGTGCACTTGCACATGAAGGGCAGTTGGTCTACATTTGTGAAGATTCGTAAGATGTTTCTCTCATGCGTGATTTGTTCATGTTATTAAAAAACCACTCAAGGACACCTGCATTAATGGGACCACTTCATACTGATGCCTGCAATATTTATGCTCAATCTGCAACCCTGGGACAGAACTTACACTAATGGAAGTCAATAACAAAATCTTTAGGGAGTTCAAAACTATTTTTTGCTAATGGTTTGATTTTGCAAGCTGCTGAGTACACCAAGCTCAGAAGCAGTTTTTAGGCTACTGCTTAAAAGCAAACTGATGCCAATAGATTAATTTGAGTACTCCCGAGTTTTAAATTAAAATATGTGTATATGAATTTTTAAAGGATGGGTGAAAACCCCAAATCAAACCCCATAATAATTTATATTAGGAAAAATATTACTCAGACTCTTTTGCTTGGAAAAATCAAACCCACTTTGTAACTCTAATTTCATTAAAGAGACTGAACTTTAAAGTTCTTGTTCAAAAAGAAGCATGTGACCCACATCCATGAAAAATCTAAAAGACGTGCTTAAATAAAATACTACTTAAAAGGGAAACTGCTATGAAACCAAGATTAGAGTCAATTGCTAACACTAACCAAACAATGCTACAGCTCGGCAAACACACCCACACCTTGTCCCATAGGGGTACTTTTTCCTTTTATTCCTGCACTATCTATTAAAGAGCCAGCTTCTGAAGGCAAGGGAGATGCCTTTTTATTTCCATAACACTCGCAGCATAACAAGGACCTGTCCTTGACTAAAACTAACCAATATTAACTACAAAAGACCGATTAGTCTTTTTTCATAAATGTAACCATCACAAAAAGGCAAAATTAGATCCTTAGGCACTAACATTAAAAAAAAAAAAAACACACAGATCGATCCACATTAGCTATAGAAAAGGCTGAATATAAAATATTTAAAGAAGAATCAGCTACAAGTGAGGCAGTAGCAAGGTAGGAATAAGAGGGTTGCATTCAAAAACCTCCAAAAGTGAGCAGACAGGCAGTGCTGCTACACATCCTTGTGTCTAGGGGCTTACTGCTGGCATGCTCATTAAGACATGGGGACATTTTCCTGCCTTTTTAAAATCTAGAGAGAGCTCCAGTCTTCTTATCTGCTGAAAATATTAACAGTGTAATAATTCAAATAAATCTGTAAGTATTTTCATAATTTTTAAAAGAACATTTTGTTATTTCCTTGGCCCACATTTAAAATTCGTGAGCATTATGTTGTTATTTTCTTCCTTTCACAGACCTTGAAGGACTATGCTACTGCTTTCCACCGAGCATGGAAAGAAGGGAGAGCCCAAGCATCCATATTCTCATGTTCTACAACAAAGCACCAAAATGGCTCAGTCCCATCAGCAAACTGAAGTGCCAGCTGAGGAAGAAGGTACAATCCTGATTTAAGTGACAGTGCCATTTTCCGCTCTTCAGAGAGCAGGTTCTCTGTTTTTAACACGTAAGCCCCCAAAATAACTTGGTATAAATAGATTATAAACTCTTGAAATCAAATGCCCAGCAACAGAGTGCTACCTCAACGTGAACTACCGTGTCACTGCCTTAACGCTTAGGGTAACATTTAAGAAAGACAGCCAGGGGGGTGGGGAGAGAAAAAAGAATATAGAGAATTTCTTTGGGCTTATTATGAAAAAAGTGTTTTCTACTCAAGTCATGCAAAAAAGGGAAGAAAAGGTCTTTGTGAAACACACTTCACCAGTTTGGAACACACACTAAACAATTTCACTTCAGAGCTTTCAGTAAATTATTTCAGTGAATGTTACCGAATAAAGGAAACCTGCACTGGAAATTCCTTCAGGAACATAAGCCCTTTCATGTTTCTCAGCTAGGCTTTTCGGCTTTCATTTCTGGGCTATTGCTGCTTCTCTCTCAGCCTCTCTCTGTGCCCCTGGTCCATTTTCTCTGCTTCCTACACCTCACAGCCTGCCCTTACCATCTGCAATGCCTGTCGTCTAGTCAGCATCAAAACCCTCTCAGAATCGTCTTTGTAGCAACAATCTCTCTCCCCTGATTTCCAGTACCCACACATTTGACATCCAGAGTTCAAGCAAGGTGCATCTTTCAAAGCATTCATCTCTGGGGGAAAAAAAAAAACAAAAAACAACCCACAGACTGAAAACTCTAAGGCTGACTCTGCTTTGTGGCTCCAGTGCCAAGGGAGCGCTGGCAGGAGAGCTCCCACAGAACAGCCTCCTGGCACCACGGCAGCGGGAGGGAAGAGGGAATAGGTGAGGCTGAAAAATCAAACACTTCCCTCTGGATGAAGCCACACCAACCATCTTAAGGGAAGACATCTCTTGCTGCCTTAAGTCCTCATCTGCATCGTTCCAGAAATGCAGTTGTTATGGAAAAGTACATTGTGTAGATTCACCTGCTGGAAATGATGATGTGCCTCTGTTCAGGTCTGCAAAACTGCAGGGGGAATGGGGCAATGAAGTTATATCCATACACTGGAAAAAACCTGACCCTTTATGAAAAGTCCTTACTCTAAATATTTAAAGTTTATTACTTAAACCTAGAATGTATACACTAGAATACATGCACTAGTCATTGTCCCTTTGCAACAGCTGGCAGGGGTTAAGCTCTAGCACTTGGGGAACAAAGAAGGAAGGAGACAGCATTTCACTCTGATCAGTGAGTTATAATGTGCACTGACAGAGCTACTTGCTATGGAGACAAATTCACAGTATTTTTTTTTTCATATACTTGGAAACAAAAAGGTAGGGATACAAACACAGCTGTTATTTCACAGAAGGCTCAAGACAAAGCAAATAAAAAGAAAAATCTTTACAAAAAAAATACAAAAACCTAGTCTTAAAAAGTACATCTCTTATTCTGCTTCATCTGAGAAGCCAAATGCTCTTCCAAACTGTGGTTCATAAATTAATGCCTGCCTTCCTCTTGCATGCACAATCAACACGTTGAAGACAATATAAAAATTAACTATAGCTAAACTGGTCTCACATCATCATGTTCTTTTTCTCATCAACAGGTGAAAATCATGATGGTAACAGGTCGTGAAGCAAAGAATTACTACAAAGACTGAAAAGTCATGTTGAAGTATTTGCACGTGTTAAGAATCAAACTCTCAAAGCAAGTACCCAGAAAAAAACTCTAAATCAAACACTTTGCCAATATTTGGTACGTTGACCCTCCACTGTATCAATGTCCACACAAACCAGAGAGTGTGGTTTATATTTCTCAAGAAAGGAACATTTTCTGTTCCTTGAGATGCTAATTAAAAAAAAAAAGTGCTAAATGTGGGATGTGTCGTATAGCCTTGAAATAAATATTTCTACATATTTATAGTAGACTTTTCCACTCATAAAAATTCCATAAAATTCATAAAAATTCCAAAGACCTTAACACGCTGAAGCACTGTACTAGCTTTAACTAGAATGTTAACAATCAATATGTTAAATAATAGAAAATAAGTGAAAAAGTATGTTTTTCTTTGATTTTAAAATTTGGATAGGCACAGATAGCCTAATAATTATCAGATTATCTTAGAAACAAGTTTTTAATTACATACTTTCAGTTTAAATACTGTATCTTTTCAACTCAACTCCAAGCTGGCTGGCTTGACAAGTTACTCAATGATAATAGCATATTTTGCATCAGATAGTACAAATCTGAAATATTAATCCATCTAACAACTGGTGGGGAAAGAAAAAGCAGATCAGCTATTCATTCAACAAACCTTAATTAGACTATCATAATGAACACAAACTGATGCACACAGTAACACACACAGACTTACTTGAGTATCAAAGTATTCATGAGCGAGCAACAATGACATCAGAAACACCAGGAAAATAGGTGAAGTTTATGAAGACAGATCACTGCATTTCATAGCAACCCTTTCATACTCTTAAATACGTCACTGAAGATCCACATCCAAATGTGGAGTTAATTAGATCCCAAGGTATCCATACTTTACATGCCAAAATAATTACAAACATAATAGAAGCAGAGAAGCGTAGAGTTCTTGAGTCACACGTACTCAGATTTAACCATTACTTAATTTTCTTAAATATCAGTAGCGATAGAGAAAAATGTATTTTATTTTGTACTAGAAAATGTGGCCTTGAGACAATTGGGGAAACTGAAAACTGTCTTTTGAAAGCCGAGTCCTAAACTCTGTAGTGTTAAAGGTGCTGTGTTTTGAGAGGGAACAAAAGTCTTTATCTGCAAGAACTGTAATTTAGTTTTTCCTGTTCTGTGTTTCACTGCAGAAGGAAAAAACCAGCATGCACAAAACCCCATTGGATAATGTGGAAAAAGAACAGAAACAAAAGCAAAACCAACTAAACAAAACCACAAAAATTTTGCAAAAGTGATTGCATGGTTAAAAGCAACTAGTAGCAAAAGGCTAGGCTTTGGGTGTTTTTTCGTAAAGTCTATTATATTACACTTCATTTGCTTTTGTTCCTAGAGTCAGATTCTAGGTGAGAAGAAAACAGGAAAGGGTGAATTTTTCAATATTGCTAGTAATTTCAAATGTCAAGCTTCTTCTTTCTTCTTATCTGCTTGTTCTCACTTCTCCCCTCTGCCTTGTTCCTCTATTTTGATGTTGCTTTTCAAAGCAGCTGCTACAGGACAGTGACTTCAAATGAACAGAAGTATGTCGTAGCAAAGCTTATTTTGGTTCAAGTGAAAGAACACCTCCATCGTTGTTCATGTGACAATATTAATGAGAATTAAGTTGTAAACCTTACTAAGTAGGCAAATATCTGTTCTTAAATTGCTGGACCTGCAAAAAACCACACACACATACAGGTCCCAAGGCAGCTCTTGAACCTGAACAGATTTACCTAAGCTGACACCATTTATGGTGTAAAAAGGTGTTCCAGAAGAATCACATGTAGCAAATCAAAAGCAACTACGATAATTTGAAAATATCATAGCTGCTTTGCAGAACTTGGAAAGTACAGTTGTAAAATAATTGACATAGTTTTTCCAACGTTGTTAACAAACTGTAAGAACAGTCTGATACATGTTCTCCAAGACACAAATGATCTGGCTTTAAGTAACCAAAACCCAAACTGTTCTGGACCAGAGTAAGTCATAGAAGATAATTTACAGTGTTAAAATGTTACCAAAGCCGTACTCTTAGTCACTGCGTCTTTCCTTGAAGTAGAAAGCTTATCAGCAGCGACAGGGAAACGGCTACAAATCTCAAAATAACAAAAAGGAAAGTCATGGAAAACTGAAATACCTCATGGCCCCCACTGCTGAACTGCTACAGTTTTTGTAAAACATACTACGACTGAATGGACTTACTAAATTGACCAACAGCATCTGGAAGTGTCTTCTTGATGAGACATATGTCACTACTCCTCCTCTCTCTCTAGCACTTTCTGTACTAGAGTTCTCTAAGAGAGAGCAACCTTTTAAAAAAAAGTAAAATGTTATTTTGGAAGAATATTTCCTGCAGTATTTCCTTCCTCAGTTGCAAGACAAAAGCAACTACAGGGAAAAAAAAAAAGCCTCGGTAAGATAAGATCAACAGCCAGTCCAACAGAGCAGCCAGGTAGTCACTCCCAAGCTGCAGTGGAGGGAGATGAAGAGAAGCCAAGTTCCTTGCGCATGAAAAACTACCATAAAAACCCGAGAGTTGGGAGAGGAACTTGTGAATAGCAGAGCTGCTCTTTCAGTATCACGTTACAAAGCTTCTTCGAGAAAAATGCAGAGGACGCTGCCTAGAACTGGTATAAATGGTTATAGAGGTGTCTTTATGTGTTTTTCCCGGCTTTAAGAATTACTAGCTCTTCCAATAATGAAAAAGGAAGAGGAGAGCTTTTAGAGCATCAAGGAACTGCAGATCCTGCACTCTACTGCAACAAAAAAAAAAAAAAAAAACTTTCCCTCTCTAATGCCCAGAGAGGTGCATCAGCAGGCAGGGCACAAAAAATAAAATAAAGAAGACAAAAAAAAAAAGAAAAAAAAAAAAAAAAAAAAAAAAAAAAGGAAAGCCACCACTATATGCTCCTTTATGCTCTGTTCAGCTATGTTGAGACATATATGAAAAGCCTTACCTTCAGGATTCTGTCATCTAAACCATTTTTCACACACACTTTTTATGCCAACATAAAATAAAACTAGCTGAAAAAATGCTCTGGCTCAATGGACAGAATCATCCACAGTATATGAAGCTAATAGTATATAAAGATGCTGGTGCTTATCTTTATATACAAGGAACACCAAAAGCATGTATTGATTTGAAGCCAAATCAGTTTCAACTTAAAGCAGCACAAGTAAACATACACACATACCACTAAAAACATGGATAAGTCTCAACTAGATGAGAAGCACAGTAAGGCTAAGGTGTGAATATACATTTAAAATATGGACAAACACTTTTTAAAAAAGCATAAATATTTAAATGGTTCCAAACTTTCCCCTGAAATTATTTCTTCATGGTTTAGCTTGGCAAGCCTCGTGCTAAACTCGAATCTTGAGCAAGGAATTAAAAACAGTAGATGGAAAGGGCTTTAAGAAACAATTTGAGTGAGGTATTTAATATGCAAGCCTTGTAACACTGCCCCAACTTGGAAGCATCTACAAACAGCACAATCTCTTGCCTCTGGTGACAGAATTCAAGGGAAGCTGCCTTAAAAAAAATTTCAAGACTGCGTTACCATGTGAAAAGGGCTTGCAGGAGAGAGGAGTGTCAACAGGGCAGATCATTTTGAGTCTGGAACAAGGCAAGATACTATTGATTAACTTGCCTCTATGCAAAGCAACAACTCCTACAGTTCTCAGCAACGATAACACGCCAAACACAGCCTGCAGAAACTCAGCAGGAGCAGAAAACAGCTGCCTTGCACAGAGAGAAGATATTGCCCCGATTGACTAAAAAAAAATGGATGGGTGGGAGAAGAAGACAGCAATTTTTCAGCTCTCTGGCTGCAAGAGTCTTGGTCCTGAAGAAACACTTGACGATTACTGGAAAAAATTAAAACTGTGAAGTAGATGAATATGCACAGAGCTATACAGAATTTCAAAGCAAAGAGAAATCTACATTTTATAAGATGGAGAGTAGTGTAATATTTCGGAATGACAGCTTTGAACACTTCATTAGTATCACATTTCCCAAATACAGTCTTTAAGGAGATAGGAACCTCCCCCTCTTGGTTTCCACCAACACTTTTCTTTGACTTCAGTGTCCTTCACAAATTCTCCCAGACTTGTAAACTGCTTACTACGTCTTATCAGAAGAGAAAGCTGGCTGGGAAAGTTACCATTGCCATTCCTTTCTTGCACACAGCTTGTTCAGAAGTGGTTCAAACACATTATCTACCAAATCTTCCTTAAATTTGCTTCTCGAATTGAGCTACTTGCATATTAGGGAGAAAAAGCAGCGCACCGTGCTGGGACTCTGGAGCATACAGAAGAGCTATGGCCAGACAACGTAAGGCAGACAGGTAGTAAACATTATTACTTCCTTAGGTGACTGCAGAGAAACAGCCACCCACTCAATATAAGTAAAATAAACAAGGAAATAATAAAGTAGTATTTAAAAATACCTGAAAATATTTCAGAAACCACTCTTAAAAGCTGAGCAGATGCAAACCCTAAAGGCCTCCATTTTAAATGGTACCATAAGTAAGTTCAGCCTTCCAAATACCAAAAAACAGCACAGTTAAGAAAGCATAAGACTAAAGCATACAAGAAAAAGCAGAAAACTGCCTGACGTCTTCTTTTTTTCTTCAAAAACTCGACTTCTGTTCATTTTCATTTGTTTAGTTTATTTCACTAAATCTCCATTTCATACTGTCTTTGCTTCTTACATAAATATCTGCAGAAACACCTTACTGATAGAAGTCTATCCTTCATAAAGGTGACAATATGACAGCTTCTTTACTATGGTAACTTTCATGTACTGAGCAGAGCACTTAGGAATTATAAGCAGTTTAGTCGGGCTTTGGATCAAGCAAATTACTGGAAGTTTTCTCTCTATGTTCTGAGTTCTTTTATTTCAAAGCTTCAAACAAAATTACTCCAAAATCCCATGAAAACTTATTAACATAGTGGGGGAAGGAACTGCCATGTCTGGGTGTTCAGACTCTCTAACTTAAATACTGTACAAGTTCCAGAGGTAAGTATGTGAATTTTAAGAGTCCCTTCAGAAAAGCTCTGCCACTACACTCCTCACCTGGATCACCAGCTCTTCCTTATGGCTTTTTAAACTTGGAAAGTGGTTCTGAGAAACTCCATGATTCTCACTTGCTGAGATAAGCAAGGTAAGCAAGACGAGCAATGAGTCACCTATACCACCCTTAAGGGTTAGAGCCCACCTTCTACCACAAACTTAATTGTATATTCGAGCTTTTCTCCGTTGTTATAAAACAACATGATGCACAAGATTTCAAACACCTCCCATATACAGCCGTATGTACCTACACTCATTAATATTAAAGAGAGGCAAACCCAAGACGTCCGAAGGAAGCCAGAGAACCCACCTATGCATAAACACAGAGACGTGTAACAAATTAGTCAGCTGTCTCACTAAATAAACTGCCAGGCCCTTCAAAATGAGTGAACCAAAAGCAAGAACTGAAGAAGAAAGGCACACTAGGCAGGGTATTTTGTGAAACGTGCACTGACACCGAGATCTCTATAGTACTGTATTTCAAACTTTCAACAAACACAGGCCAAGAAGAAAACCAACATGAATTAACCTACATACTTTGGAACAGGTCAATGAAATAATGTCTACACAAGCTTTATTAATGCAATCACAAGTTCAGTGAAGCCACACGGACATCTCAACTGGTAAACAGAGTAATAAGAAACACTGTCATATCCAGTTAAAACAGATTTGCAAACAATAGGCAGCCAAACTAATGAGAAACATGAATGTAACTTACAAATTAAAGAGACCTTCAAGGTAAGAATAGCCCCAAAATGCTCTCCACAAATTAAAGACCTAAACTAATAGATTACACTACCAAGAAAAAGTTTGTTATATGTCAAAAATTAATCTGTACATGAACATAAGGAAAAGAAAAATACTTTCCCAGCTAAGGAAAGATGTCAATGCTGCAGACCACATCATAAACTCATGTCATGCCAGAGGGATTTATTTCCAAGAAGACAGAAATCCCTAACCAAGCAAACAACAACAAAAAACCCCAAAGCAAATTTGGTGGCAAGTAGAGGAAATAGCATTCAGCTTGTTTTTATTCAAACTGTTTTTCTGTATGCCCTGAGCACATACTTGCATCTGCATTGACAAGAGTATTCAGAACACTTAAACAGAAACTTTATTTTAAAACTTTAAAATCCAGTAACATCACATTAGAAAGAAGCCCAAAATTTTAGGAGAAGTAAGCAAACAGCTATAAATGCAAACCCATACATTAATTGCTGTAGCTTTCATTCAAAATTTTTCAAAATATCTCACACAAAGAAAGTTTCTTCCCTTAAGCTAATTTCTCCACTATCATATAGAATAAATAGCACCTTATACCTTTTTGTGCCACCTTTACCTTAATGACAAGTTAAAAAGCAGTGAAAAATTATTACCAAGCACTACACCTTGGACACAAGCAAATACAGGATTACTTGGGCGCCCAACCAGTTACACACAAAATCTTTGAACAACCCCCACATCACTGCTCCATGGTCAGGAACAGAGAACTGCAGAAGAGTTTGCTACTTATTTCTTGGAGTTAAAAAAAAACCCATAACCAACCAAAAACACCCAAACCAAACACAACAACAAAACATATAAAAAAAGACTCCAAACAGTAAAAACTTCCCTGGTATGACCATGGGGTAAAGATGTCCCATTTTGTTAGCTACTCCCCTAAAATCAGACAAACACAGTCGTGCTCTTATCCTCCCTGAGGATCTCACAAGAAAGATAAAAGATAACACCCAGAACAACGTCTTTCTTTCCTGGCTGACTGCCGTATTACAGCAAAGAAAGTTTCTCAATGATCTCAGCAAAGATTGAATAGAAAATATGCAGAATGGAACTCAATTAGAAATTTCTCTCATCTCTCTGCATTGCACCGGAACATGTGCAACAGGGGTATCAAAAAATGATTTGCAAAACTTGCAAAGATTAGTAGAGCAGCTACAGAGCAGCACATGAAAAGACAAGGCTGAAATAGAAACTACCACACCACAGATGTGGGACTCTCCAAGAATTCTTATTTAAATATTTGCATTACAAATATCTACACAAAACTTTAAACGTACTGAGGATGTGCAGGTGAGGCACCAGCACCCTGAGGGGTGCACCTGCACAGGGGAGGAGCAAGGTACCACATCGAAAGAAACGGAACTGAAAGAGTGGAGACAGGATGAAATTCTATAGAGCAAAATACAAGCTTGAAGACTGTAGCAAAGATTCCCATTAGAAACCAAAATATAATGAAAATGACCACAGATGGGAATGAACTGATCACAAAATGACTACAAGCCACCATCATCAGCCAAAACCAAGGAAACAAGAACTTTTCAGCAGGGAGTTTGTTGCCTGTTGTTTCTTTTTTTTAAAGTAACCAATTTTGGATGTTCTTTCAATTCTTTTTATAATTTTTTAGACACGCACACACACATACAAATGCTTTAAGATCTTCAAGCTCATTTAGATCTTCATACTGTCAGGTTCGTTCATTCTGAATAGTCTTTTATTTTGAAAGCAGATACACAGAAATCAATTAAATTATTCAAAGCAAGGCATTCATTCAATACAAGTAAAAGCAGAAATCACAAGGAAAGCTCTATTATATGTTTTGTATTGAAAGACTGATTTAAAGCAGCTTTTTAGTCCACACAATGGAGAATGTTTACAACTATCTTCTCCACAATTTTTTTATTTTAATATAATGCATGAAAAACTTCAGGAATCAAGGAAAAATAAGCTTAAACATTATCATGGGAAAACCTGCAAAAATAACACAGGTTTTTTGATAGCACATCTGATTAATATAGAAAAAAATAAAATTATTAAAATAATCTACAAAACATGATTTAATATGACCAAAAACTATAGCTACGGGTGGTAAAAGCAATGTGAAACAGGTCTCTTCATCATTTCAAAATGCTATCAGAACATGACACCAGAAGGAGTCTGTTCTTTTCAAAGGTGCCTACTTTTCCAAATACATTACCATGTTGAATTAGAAGACTAAATATTGATATATGTATTTCTATCAATATTTAAAGTAACAACACAGGCTTCGTGGTAAACACTAGTTTTCCTGCTTTTTGAAACTGGTATGAAAGTAATTAAGAATTTCTTTTACCATACTTGAGACATATAATTTCAGAATATAAACTGGCAAAGAGAATTACTTCCTCTACCTAGTGGGGCATTTGCTTATTTGAACTCAACTTTTCTTTTGCCTGTATTTTGTTTTGGTCAGCCACGTACTTCCTACATTCTAGTTACCTCAGAACTGATTAACAACACATTCCATGCAACCCCATAAACCTTTTTAATAAATTGTAACAGCAGATTTTATCACGAAGACCAGTCCAAAGAAATCTCATTATAAATACGAACTCGGAGATCTGGATGTGGACATTTTTCCTCATACCTTGCATTGCATTAGTCTACTGTCTTTATTTTTAACTTCCCCCTTATTTTCTTACTGGGTTGAGCATTCAAGTCTTTTTACTCACTTCTGTGCTCCCTGAGACAACAGCTTTGTCCACGTTCACTGATAGCTGCTCTTCCGTCTGGCAGACTCCCAATGACCACTCCGCACAGCGGTGATGAGCCCAGCAGTGACCTAATGCGTTATGAAAGAAAAAGAGCTTTGGTTGTACAACTCTGTCAAGCGCTTCCTGTAAGTATGGAACTTAGTTCTACTAGTAAGTACTTGCCAGATGAAATGAACAGTCTCTCTTCCTCCTGTTTTTCTTGTTGCAACGTTTAGTATCCTTATTATACAATAAATATATTGCAGTTACTATCAGACACTAAATATACTGAATTTTTGGGATGCCTAACACACCTTCCTCTTCATTTCAGCACATTCTGTAGATCTGTTTCTAATTTTCAGATGCCTGATCATATAATCATAACAGTGGGCTGTATACAATTCCATGACTTTGTGATTCTATATGCAATGTTTGTGTGTGACACGTATATACACACAGAATTAAATTTGATCTTATATTTCATTGTAGGTAACATCTATCTCTGTATGTTCTCTTAACTTAGGATTCCCAAGGACCGGATATAGATCTGTACATTAATGCTCACATGAAGCTTTAGAATTCTACACAAAACTTGTAAAAGCTCAAAATACAGTATTGACAGAAACACCATATAAATGACAGAAAACTGTGTCCATACAGCAAACACATTACAGAGATATAATCAAAATGTTTATCCACATAACAAAAAAAAAAAGAAACTGCAGAATTCAACAAGTATCTCTTAAAAGAAGTTTCTAATTCAATTTTGGGAAAAACAATATAAATGATGCATAATTCCAAAGGAATTCTATGACAGCTTTATACTAGATTCAAAATTATGATTTACATTAGCTGTTGAAATCAGGCACTTGGTCAACTTAATTATTCAGCAACAAAAAAACTTTCCCCAAAATCTCTGTAAGAGCCTGGGAAGAGTCATCTACAAATAATAACAATTTTTAAAAGTTTAGATTGATACACCCTCCCAGCCCACCCATGCACACTATGGTATAACTATTTAAAACAAACCATTAAAATGTTTGGTTTGTTTTTTTTTTAAATTAGACTTTGAAAGGAATTTCCACAATCATTAAAGAAATGCTTTTATATTATTGCACAAATACATTTCTATTTTTGAGGCAAAAATACGTGAATAGACTACTAGCAAAGCATTCAGAGACATTCTGAGAAATCAATTCATAACTGAGCAAAAAGAAAAGTTCCATTAAAATGAAAGAGCAGATGACAAACCAGTTTTCTGACAGAAAATCTGCAGATACTGGAAACACGCAAGTGTATTATGCCTCTGTTGTTCTATCAATACTGCTCTTCTAAATCTTCCCTTCCATTATTTCTGATAACCCCACATTAGCAGCAGAGGATTAGGTAAGGCTACAGGATTAAGACTTCAAGAATTCTATTAAGCTGTGTCTCATTTCTTTTTCCTTTTCTCCCCAAAACAGAATCATGATACTGAAGCTATTACTATCCGAACACCAGTTCAGCAGTAGATTACAAATATTTCCCCACACAAAGCTGACAAGGATTCTGTCCAGTACTTGGAGAGGAGACTATACAAAAACACCACGTAACATTGGCAAAAGCTACAACAGCGTCATCAAACACTTGACAAACACCAGAGCACAGAAAAGCTACAGCTGAAAAACTTCACTCACTGTCGTTGTAGCTACTGTATTACTACTGGGCAGGAAAAAAGGGGTACAGCAACGAATCTTACCTGTTGGCTCAAATAAGGCTTGAACATCAATGTCATCTGGTAAGCCAACTAAACTGAGTTCATCCCAGAATTTGACAACCTGATCATCAGAAGCAGTTTGGGTGCTTACACTTGTACATGATGCTATACTCGATCGAGATCTGTATGGGGAGCAGAAAAACAAACTTAGAAGCGACCACAATCTTGGTTCAGTTAGCTAGATACTTGTACATGATCCAAAACTCAGGGAAAGTGAATATAAAATTTTCCAAACATGGTAAGATATAAATCAACATGAAAAAAAAAAAAAAAATCTTTCTTCCTCATACTTTAGCCCAACATTTTTCCCAATAACAAAGTTTTCAGTTAAAGCTGCTGTTCAATAGAAAACACAGGCCAAGAAGAAAACCAACATGAATTAACCTACATACTTTGGAACAGGTCAATGAAATAATGTCTACACAAGCTTTATTAATGCAATCACAAGTTCAGTGAAGCCACACGGACATCTCAACTGGTAAACAGAGTAATAAGAAACACTGTCATATCCAGTTAAAACAGATTTGCAAACAATAGGCAGCCAAACTAATGAGAAACATGAATGTAACTTACAAATTAAAGAGACCTTCAAGGTAAGAATAGCCCCAAAATGCTCTCCACAAATTAAAGACCTAAACTAATAGATTACACTACCAAGAAAAAGTTTGTTATATGTCAAAAATTAATCTGTACATGAACATAAGGAAAAGAAAAATACTTTCCCAGCTAAGGAAAGATGTCAATGCTGCAGACCACATCATAAACTCATGTCATGCCAGAGGGATTTATTTCCAAGAAGACAGAAATCCCTAACCAAGCAAACAACAACAAAAAACCCCAAAGCAAATTTGGTGGCAAGTAGAGGAAATAGCATTCAGCTTGTTTTTATTCAAACTGTTTTTCTGTATGCCCTGAGCACATACTTGCATCTGCATTGACAAGAGTATTCAGAACACTTAAACAGAAACTTTATTTTAAAACTTTAAAATCCAGTAACATCACATTAGAAAGAAGCCCAAAATTTTAGGAGAAGTAAGCAAACAGCTATAAATGCAAACCCATACATTAATTGCTGTAGCTTTCATTCAAAATTTTTCAAAATATCTCACACAAAGAAAGTTTCTTCCCTTAAGCTAATTTCTCCACTATCATATAGAATAAATAGCACCTTATACCTTTTTGTGCCACCTTTACCTTAATGACAAGTTAAAAAGCAGTGAAAAATTATTACCAAGCACTACACCTTGGACACAAGCAAATACAGGATTACTTGGGCGCCCAACCAGTTACACACAAAATCTTTGAACAACCCCCACATCACTGCTCCATGGTCAGGAACAGAGAACTGCAGAAGAGTTTGCTACTTATTTCTTGGAGTTAAAAAAAAACCCATAACCAACCAAAAACACCCAAACCAAACACAACAACAAAACATATAAAAAAAGACTCCAAACAGTAAAAACTTCCCTGGTATGACCATGGGGTAAAGATGTCCCATTTTGTTAGCTACTCCCCTAAAATCAGACAAACACAGTCGTGCTCTTATCCTCCCTGAGGATCTCACAAGAAAGATAAAAGATAACACCCAGAACAACGTCTTTCTTTCCTGGCTGACTGCCGTATTACAGCAAAGAAAGTTTCTCAATGATCTCAGCAAAGATTGAATAGAAAATATGCAGAATGGAACTCAATTAGAAATTTCTCTCATCTCTCTGCATTGCACCGGAACATGTGCAACAGGGGTATCAAAAAATGATTTGCAAAACTTGCAAAGATTAGTAGAGCAGCTACAGAGCAGCACATGAAAAGACAAGGCTGAAATAGAAACTACCACACCACAGATGTGGGACTCTCCAAGAATTCTTATTTAAATATTTGCATTACAAATATCTACACAAAACTTTAAACGTACTGAGGATGTGCAGGTGAGGCACCAGCACCCTGAGGCACAGGGGAGGAGCAAGGTACCACATCGAAAGAAACGGAACTGAAAGAGTGGAGACAGGATGAAATTCTATAGAGCAAAATACAAGCTTGAAGACCGTAGCAAAGATTCCCATTAGAAACCAAAATATAATGAAAATGACCACAGATGGGAATGAACTGATCACAAAATGACTACAAGCCACCATCATCAGCCAAAACCAAGGAAACGAGAACTTTTCAGCAGGGAGTTTGTTGCCTGTTGTTTCTTTTTTTTTAAGTAACCAATTTTGGATGTTCTTTCAATTCTTTTTATAATTTTTTAGACATGCACACACACATAAAAATGCTTTAAGATCTTCAAGCTCATTTAGATCTTCATACTGTCAGGTTCGTTCATTCTGAATAGTCTTTTATTTTGAAAGCAGATACACAGAAATCAATTAAATTATTCAAAGCAAGGCATTCATTCAATACAAGTAAAAGCAGAAATCACAAGGAAAGTTCTATTATATGTTTTGTATTGAAAGACTGATTTAAAGCAGCTTTTTAGTCCGCACAATGGAGAATGTTTACAACTATCTTCTCCACAATTTTTTTATTTTAATATAATGCATGAAAACCTTCAAGAATCAAGTTAAAATAAGCCTAAACATGATCATGGGAAAACCTGCAAAAATTACACAGGTTTTTTGATAGCACGTCTGATTAATATAGAAAACAATAAAATTATTAAAATAATCTACCAAACATGATTTAATATGACCAAAAACTATAGCTATGGGTGGTAAAAGCAATGTGAAACAGGTCTCTTCATCATTTCAAAATGCTATCAGAACATGACACCAGAAGGAGTCTGTTCTTTTCAAAGGTGCCTACTTTTCCAAATACATTACCATGTTGAATTAGAAGACTAAATATTGATATATGTATTTCTATCAATATTTAAAGTAACAACACAGGCTTCGTGGTAAACACTAGTTTTCCTGCTTTTTGAAACTGGTATGAAAGTAATTAAGAATTTCTTTTACCATACTTGAGACATATAATTTCAGAATATAAACTGGCAAAGAGAATTACTTCCTCTACCTAGTGGGGCATTTGCTTATTTGAACTCAACTTTTCTTTTGCCTGTATTTTGTTTTGGTCAGCCACGTACTTCCTACATTCTAGTTACCTCAGAACTGATTAACAACACATTCCATGCAACCCCATAAACCTTTTTAATAAATTGTAACAGCAGATTTTATCATGAAGACCAGCCCAAAGAAATCTCATTATAAATACAAACTCAGAGACCTGGATGTGGACATTTTTCCTCATACCTTGCATTGCATTAGCCTACTGTCTTTTTTTTTAACTTCACCCTTATTTTCTTACTGGGTTGAGCATTCAAGTCTTTTTACTCACTTCTGTGCTCCCTGAGACAACAGCTTTGTCCACGTTCACTGATAGCTGCTCTTCCGTCTGGCAGACTCCCAATGACCACTCCGCACAGCGGTGATGAGCCCAGCAGTGACCTAATGCGTTACGAAAGAAAAGAGCTTTGGTTGTACAACTCTGTCAAGCGCTTCCTGTAAGTATGGAACTTAGTTCTACTAGTAAGTACTTGCCAGATGAAATGAACAGTCTCTCTTCCTCCTGTTTTTCTTGTTGCAACGTTTAGTATCCTTATTATACAATAAATATATTGCAGTTACTATCAGACACTAAATATACTGAATTTTTGGGATGCCTAACACACCTTCCTCTTCATTTCAGCACATTCTGTAGATCTGTTTCTAATTTTCAGATGCCTGATCATATAATCATAACAGTGGGCTGTATACAATTCCATGACTTTGTGATTCTATATGCAATGTTTGTGTGTGACACGTATATACACACAGAATTAAATTTGATCTTATATTTCATTGTAGGTAACATCTATCTCTGTATGTTCTCTTAACTTAGGATTCCCAAGGACCGGATATAGATCTGTACATTAATGCTCACATGAAGCTTTAGAATTCTACACAAAACTTGTAAAAGCTCAAAATACAGTATTGACAGAAACACCATATAAATGACAGAAAACTGTGTCCATACAGCAAACACATTACAGAGATATAATCAAAATGTTTATCCACATAACAAAAAAAAAAAGAAACTGCAGAATTCAACAAGTATCTCTTAAAAGAAGTTTCTAATTCAATTTTGGGAAAAACAATATAAATGATGCATAATTCCAAAGGAATTCTATGACAGCTTTATACTAGATTCAAAATTATGATTTACATTAGCTGTTGAAATCAGGCACTTGGTCAACTTAATTATTCAGCAACAAAAAAACTTTCCCCAAAATCTCTGTAAGAGCCTGGGAAGAGTCATCTACAAATAATAACAATTTTTAAAAGTTTAGATTGATACACCCTCCCAGCCCACCCATGCACACTATGGTATAACTATTTAAAACAAACCATTAAAATGTTTGGTTTGTTTTTTTTTTAAATTAGACTTTGAAAGGAATTTCCACAATCATTAAAGAAATGCTTTTATATTATTGCACAAATACATTTCTATTTTTGAGGCAAAAATACGTGAATAGACTACTAGCAAAGCATTCAGAGACATTCTGAGAAATCAATTCATAACTGAGCAAAAAGAAAAGTTCCATTAAAATGAAAGAGCAGATGACAAACCAGTTTTCTGACAGAAAATCTGCAGATACTGGAAACACGCAAGTGTATTATGCCTCTGTTGTTCTATCAATACTGCTCTTCTAAATCTTCCCTTCCATTATTTCTGATAACCCCACATTAGCAGCAGAGGATTAGGTAAGGCTACAGGATTAAGACTTCAAGAATTCTATTAAGCTGTGTCTCATTTCTTTTTCCTTTTCTCCCCAAAACAGAATCATGATACTGAAGCTATTACTATCCGAACACCAGTTCAGCAGTAGATTACAAATATTTCCCCACACAAAGCTGACAAGGATTCTGTCCAGTACTTGGAGAGGAGACTATACAAAAACACCACGTAACATTGGCAAAAGCTACAACAGCGTCATCAAACACTTGACAAACACCAGAGCACAGAAAAGCTACAGCTGAAAAACTTCACTCACTGTCGTTGTAGCTACTGTATTACTACTGGGCAGGAAAAAAGGGGTACAGCAACGAATCTTACCTGTTGGCTCAAATAAGGCTTGAACATCAATGTCATCTGGTAAGCCAACTAAACTGAGTTCATCCCAGAATTTGACAACCTGATCATCAGAAGCAGTTTGGGTGCTTACACTTGTACATGATGCTATACTCGATCGAGATCTGTATGGGGAGCAGAAAAACAAACTTAGAAGCGACCACAATCTTGGTTCAGTTAGCTAGATACTTGTACATGATCCAAAACTCAGGGAAAGTGAATATAAAATTTTCCAAACATGGTAAGATATAAATCAACATGAAAAAAAAAAAAAAAATCTTTCTTCCTCATAATTTCGTCGAACAATTTTCCCAATAAAAAAGTTTTCAGTTAAAGCTGCTGTTCAATAGAAAAAAAAAAAAAAAGAGCTTGGCAAAATGCCTCATTCCCCAGCCTGCTCTCTTCCAATTTTTCAGGACACACACTTTTTAAAGTCCACTTCTGCTTGATATTAAAACTTGGCCAACCCTAGGAACGGAGAATTAGGTAACAGCAAGCAGTCCGTGCTACTCTGGGGGAAGAAGAGATGGAGAAGGAAGGAAAAGAGAGCGGTGTAAATGGTGAGCACCAGCTGCAGCTTCCACATGGCCCTCTCCCTGCAGCCTCAACACCGGGTCCAGGGGACAGCACTGAGGGTAACCCCAAAGGAG
>NW_015090864.1:6400987-6402636 GCF_001431845.1 Calidris pugnax
AAACATGGTAAAATATAAATCAACATGAAAAAAAAAAAAAAAAATCTTTCTTCCTCATACTTTAGCCCAACATTTTTCCCAATAACAAAGTTTTCAGTTAAAGCTGCTGTTCAATAGACAAAAAAAAAAGAGCTTGGCAAAATGCCTCTTTCCCCAGCCTGGCCGCCCCGCTCCCCAGCCTGGCCGGCTCCATGTCCAACAGGCAGCCGCCGAAGGAAGCCGCCTCTACCTGGAGTATTGTGTCCAGTTTTGGGCACCTCAATACCAGAGAGATATCGAGGTGCTGGAGCGAGTGCAGAGGAGGGCAACGAAGCTGGTGAGGGGGCTGGAAAACAAATCGTACGAGGAGCGGCTGAGGGAGTTGGGACTGTATGGACAGGGCTGGAGGTAAAGCCTGGATAAAATACAGCAGCTATGGGGGGAAGGCAAAAAAAACAAGACCATGAGTGAAAAAGCTGCTTAGAAATAAGTATCTTTATCCAATGCCATCAAGATGTTGGGAAAAAAAAAAGGTGGGGGTGGAAGGGAGGGGATGAGGACAGGAAGAAAGAAGTGGGGGGGAACTGAAAAAAGCAGTGATGTAAAGGCTACTGTATTGTGCTGACATGGGAGGATCTACTTTATAACCTTACTAACTTGCCCCCAAATTCTAGTATCAACAGAAAACAACTAATAAAACTCAGATTACATTAATAAAACAGAAGTGATGATGCCTCCTCCTTTATTTCTTGCAGGTGAAAAAAATCTCAGACATCCCAAACTGTGCACGGATGAAAGGAACCCGACCTCCTCTGACACTTCAGCGGTCAGTAGGAAAAGAGGTGCTGCACTTTCTAGTAAGGTTCTTTAAACTTCATTTTTCTCCCCCATTAATAACTCAAATGTGCATTTGCTGTTACTTCTCTGGAGTTGAGACAGCACTAAACCACCTCTCTTTCCCGACTAGCTCTCCTGTTCATGAACTTAAAAAAAAAAAAAAAAAAGATGCTGAAACATGACCTGCCACCAATAAGACAAGAAATAAACCCTGGAATTTTAAGCAGCCATAATTTTGCCTTCCTGAAAATCAAGCATGCTGTACTTTTACAGTTACATCCAGAAATACATGGAAAAAAAGTCTTATCTTATGGAAAAAGAAAGAAAGAAAAAAAAAAAAAACCCTAAACCAAAACAAAACAGTACCATCCCTCTTGCACTGCCAAGGAAAGTGTGAAGGCTTTCAGGTTTTACACAATATCCATGTTGTGACAGAAGCCGAACAGCAACACCCTGCCCCCTCCCCCATCCTCGCTAACTCTGGCTCTATTGACATTCAGACTGCCCCTGAGAAAAGCATTAAATTAACCTATTCTGATGAATGAAGCTGGTTCCTGGACACTGCCCATGTCCAGCGGAGCCCCCTCCAACACCAAACTCCCACCTGAGACACAGGAGCTGAAGGGAAGGTTAAGAAAAAGCTAGACCCCAACTGGACAAGGCATTTTCGATATTAAATAAAATATTTCTCACAAGATCAAACCGATACAATTTAATTTGGATTAAATCCCCGATTTAACGTGCAATTAAACGCTCTGGAGCGTTGTTTCGGTCAGAGCTGAAGGACAGCGGCCCGGCCGGGCCCCTCAGGCGGCTCCGCCTCAGGGGCGGGC
>NW_015090864.1:6403375-6432251 GCF_001431845.1 Calidris pugnax
TGGTGGAGTCACCATCCCTGGCTGTGTTTAAGGGCCGTTTAGATGCAGTGCTAAGGGACATGGTGTAGGGGAGGACTTTGTAGAGTAGGGTAGATGGTTGGACTTGATGATCCCAAGGGTCTCTTCCAACCTAAACGATTCTATGATTCTTCTGAGGGGAGAACCCACCCTGACAGGAGACCTGGCACGGAACCCAGGCCTGAAGGGCCAGAAGCACGGCCTGTGTGCCCACAGCACCTGCGCCATCCCTGGAGCCAGCTGCGGAGGGCGAGGAGAAAAGGTTTCAACTGGATGGGCAGAGCCTTCCAGTGAGTCCCGTATACAAAGCACACAGAGCAACAGAAGTGCCTCGTCTTCCTCCTGTGCACACCTCAGCCTCACCACTACACCTGAGCTTTACACCAACTGTGGCTGTTTCCTGTGCTCTTCCAGAGTCACGACTCTCGCTGGAGGGGAGAAACCAACCAATCTTTAAAAAGCAGAAGAGACAGCTATTCCTACACAGCTTGCTGTTGGGTTTCTTTTCCCAAAAAACGACTAATATTAATGAACCACATTTTCACAAATACAAGCTATATGCCTATTGCAGTATAACACCTGTAAAGATGCTTCCTGAACTTCATGGAAAAAAAAAATAATATATATTTATTGTAGAATGGACTTACTTCTTCTGTCCTCTTTGTTTGCGCGGCACTGAGTTTTGCCTTGGAGTTCTCTCACAAGCTCCATCGGTGCTGTCGCTGGCTTCACTCTTATTTAAAGGCTGGTTTTTCCATGGGATAACATACCCAGGAGTTGGACTGAATTGTTTTAAGTCTCCTTGTCCTAACGAGCTCCGTTCTCCACAGTAACAAAAGGCGCAGAGTTGTTCGCTGTGAAAAGGAAGATAATTAATGCTTTTTGCGGGGTGGGGGGGGGGAAACAGCAGAGGATACACCATCAAAGACCAACTTTCATGCCAATTTAGCCCTCTATAACAAAACAATAAATGCTCCCAAGTGCTGTCAGGTATCGGAATTCAGCATTCAGGAACGCTATTTCCAGCTGATTTAAAGTTATGTTAAAAGAATTTTTTTGTTCACAAAATTGTGCAATTAACAAAACAAAAAGAAAGCCCCACATATAATATTGAAATGATTAATACAACCTTTTTGTTCAAAAAGTTCTCTAGCTCTACACACATGCTTGCTAAAAGGCGGTGGAAAACAGGACCAAAAAAAAAGAATGGAAGGAAGAACTTAATTAACGCTTCACACCCATTAAAAAAACTCAGCGTTGCCATCACAGAAAAGGCAAAGCTCTGCCTTTTTGAACACAATCAGAACGTTACGGCATATACACCTTTCTGTAAGCACGGACACCTTAACTGTAACACGATGTGCAAATACTATACACCAAAAGGTTTAATGAAACATGGAAAAAAAATGGAAAAATGAGAAAAATCACAGCAATGGCTCCAGTTACACATACCAGGGCATATGACGTACAAAAAAAAATCCAAATATCCTCATTTAATTTAATTTTTAAAACCAAAACAATACCTAAAAGGTTTTACTAGAGGAAATTGATATTTACAGAACTGTGACCGCTAGAAGATCCCTGTACCATTTGCAATTATGTTTTTAACATGCACAACGCAGCAACAGCATTGAAATGACAGCTCTGACAGCGCTCCTTGTGTCACATCATATGGAAGCTACTGAAAAATATTTCTATAATAAACATATCCACAAACTTAAAATGTGAACTTCTGCAACTAATGCAGCTTGCATTAAAGGAAGGCCATTTAACACTTTTTTTTTAATGCTTAAATGAGCAATTCTGTTTTCTTCATATTTTTGCCCCTTAAGACCCCAGAAAGATGCCTCCGGGAATCAGGAGCTTGGATAGAGGCTTGGTTTAGCCTGGATCCCATTTAAGTAGATTTCAGCGCATCTGCAAGGTGACACATTTGGGGTTGGGGCACTCTGTGGTGGGTGGGCAAGGGGAAGGAGGAAAGATGGGAGAAAAAACCTTGAGGCTAAACTCTTGTATAACATTCACTAAATTCTGGGAGGAAAAACACGAAGCGCCTGTGCTTGTCAGTTGGGTGAGGCAAAAGCAGCAATAGAAAAAGGCAAAAGTAGAAAAGGAAAGTTCCAGATCAGAACAAAAGTCACTGATCATCCAACAAAGCCCCTTAGATTTGGGTTAACATACTCTGGGATGGGTCTTTTTGTCCTCACCATGGAGGAACACTAGGAAAAAACAACTCGTACTGTTTGAAAACACTCATCCGCACATTGGTGGCCCTGGTGGCACATCCCTCACTGATCCTGCCTGAGCACAGGACCAGTGTCAACCAGTGCAACCCCCCGAGCCAACGGGAAACGACTGACACGTTCTAAAAATCTTTAGAAAAAGGTGCCCGAAGACAAAAAGATGCAAAGAAAGCATGGATAAGCAGAAGAATGGAGAAAAATTAATATTCCCAGCTAAGCGGTACATGTATCTATTTTATAAGCTAGTTTTCAATGTGATAGAGCAACAAATAAATGATTATTTGTATGTCAGAGAACAGAACCACCAGGCTACAGAGAAACCTGAGCTGGCCTCGCAGCCAGGGTTGGTAAGAAGGGAAAGGAAAGCTCTTTATGCTGGTTGAGGCTAGAGAGACTTGTGAGGAGACTTAAGAGATTTAAACAGGCAGCACCGTGGTACATAAATTGCACTAGTTACAAACACAAGATTAGCCACAGTGGAATAAATAATTATTCACACATCCTGTTAGGACAGGCTATCACTGCTCATTAAAAGACTCGAGGATAATTACAACTAAAGCTCCTTAAAGTGGAGTCGTAGTAAATATGCAATAATGTTAAGGTTTATAAAAGAGAAATACGAAACAGTAAATAAAAAAAAAACAAAAAAAAACTTTTAAAGTGGTAGTATTTGAAAAAGGAATACAGGGGTAAAGCAGGTATTTCTGGAGCTCCTGTACCACCACCCCCAGCCGTGGCTCTCTGCAGTGAAACAAGGGGAGCAGGGAGTTTCACAGCCACCCTGCGGCGTGGTGGGGACAGCTGTGAAGTTGTCAAGAATCATATGGTTGGTTCTACCACTCCTGCTCCACCGAAGCTGGGGACAGCAGCTGAAGCAAGTGCCCGAGCGCTCCCTGCAGGGAGGGGACTGGGGAACCCCTCGGTGAAGGTTTGTGAGCACCCAGATCCTGGAGCCACGGCTGCAGAAGTAAAAGCCAGGAGCAGCAGAACATCCCCAGCCCAAAGCCGAGAGACCGTGGGACTGAGACAGAGGGGAGGGATTATAAAAGGGGAACAAAAAAGGTTTCACGCTTTCCAGAGAGGGTTAAGTAAAGGGGCTTCAAACCTATCAGGCCCCAAATCTATCAGCGAGGAACAAGCACGCCCTGCAGCCTGTTCCCTTCCCAACACGTCCCATCGCCGACTCCTCACGCAGTACAAAGTGGCCAGTTCCCTCACGTTAGCCTTTTAGGTTTAAGTGCTCGGTAAATATTTTAAGTTACGTCTGTATGGGCAGAAGGTAGTTTTTTTATTCCTATCATCTGAGGATTGCAAGAAGTACTTACAAATCTACTTTCCATATGTCAATATGCAATTAGAGGATCTAAATCTGTGATGCAAGAAGAGCTCTCATACTGAAGATAACGAAACTGAGATACTGGCAACTCTTAAGATCAAATCCTAGATCTGTTATCGTAATTAGCATATTTTCAGAACAGGCTAATTCAAAATGGGATAACAAGCAAGAGACGATGTGTCACTTATCTTTTTATAAGCTACTAAGGAAAAAAACGAAAGAGAAAGCTCACCAATACTCCATTTCAGATATATCTATGATCCTCCAAACCAAAATATATATTCATCATTATTTGCAACTCCAACTTCATTCGTAAATTTTCCCAGAACAAATGCTACCTTTTTATATAGGTTTATATAGGTTTAAAATTCCACAGGTGGTTTATTACCATTAAGTGCTTATAAACCTCACTTCATCCCAAAGGATTTCATACATCTGTATCCACACAACTTCTAACACATAATGCAGAGGAAAAAATACATTCAGAACACCGGTTTAGGGGATGCTCTAAGAGGTGATAAAGCTAATAACGTCTGAAGGTAACGTCCGTTCCTACCAAGCCATGAGACCCAGATTTGGATCTTGTTAGAACGATGCCCTTTCTAACAGGAAACATGTCGATCTCAGCACTCAGCTTTTTTCTTCTACAAGTTCTTATTTCATCCAGTTGTCCCCATCATTGCCTCTTCCTCACAAAGAATTTACTCAACCGCCCTGACAAGAACCTAAGACGCTACAATCGGCCACAGTCCACGTCCCAACACAGGAAAACAACGTGCCCTCCAGCCAGTTAATTCTGGAGAAGGGAGAGGAACAGTCACTATTTCCTCTGCTTGACCAATGACACCCAGTCACTAGGACTCATCCTAAAAAACAGACTTTCCCGTTGAAAGGAGTTCATTTCAACATACGCACTATTGGGCAACTAATTGCACAATATTAAATTACAACCAGAGAAGGAGAAACATCTTCTGGTTTGTTTGCAAATACCCAGAGAATTAAGCTAAAACTGACAGTTCCCAAAGCCTTTTTTAACAGAATTAAGGCAGACCACCAGGATTACCAACACTTCCAAGCCCACCAAGTGCCGCTGGAGTTACACTCCCAAGAGTAAGCAGAAGCCCCTCTTGGATCCTTCTGAGTTGGGAGATGGCCCTGGGGTATCCTGTGTCAGCCAGGGCTCCTTGATAATAAGCAGATGTGCAGGGACTTATGTAAACATGTTGTGTTTACGTGGTGTCCTGTATCTCACAGATCTACACTTATGTCCACATGAGCAGCATTCTGTGCAGCTGGTGGAAATCTTCAGATTGGTCCACGCGAGTCTGTGCGACCCTCACCAGTATCAGACGTGACCTCTCACTCTCCTGCCTATTGTTCATACCTGGGCAGAAGACAGGACAGTCTGCAACGATATGGGACACTGCCATCCACCCACAATTCTACATACACAGTTGGGGGAATAAATGTCATTTTCATGGGAATAACTTCCTTTCATGTCTCCAGGATCCACAGACAGCTGAATACCGAGGAAGGCGGCAAGGGGCCTATGTTGACTCGATGATCCCAAGGGTCTCTTCCAACCTAGACGATTCTATGATTCTATCAGTACAACACTTAAAATTATACAACCTTTTTAGTACTAAAAATGGTGAAGGAGGCAGAGTAAAGAAAATCCTGCCGCCGCCTGTTCTGCAGAGAGGCGTTAAAGGTCCCCTTCTTTCAGGAGAACGTGCTCAGGGGAAATCCAAGTGTCCTACAGAGATGAACGGAAGCGGTCGACAGCAGGAGAAACACAAACTCATGGATTCAGCTCAAGAGATGCTCTTCTCTCCCCTCAAATCCCTCCCTCCCAGCCTGCTGTGGGATGCCAATTATCAAAAAAGTTTTACTGTGCATTCACCTTCCCAATTAATCTCGTTAAAAGCAGAGGTCACTGTTGCTGTTTGAACAGGAAAAGCCATTGGATTATCCCTGAGAAAACCCAAGGCACGGCAATTCCAGGAAGATCCACTGCCTATAACCGTAGCCTGGAAATTGAATACTAAGCTACAGATGATCACTACTGCCATTTGACGTGATAATGATTGCACTAAAATTTTAAAGCTAATAATTGGAACGCGTAAAAATAAAGATCTATTTCATTCACGCTTTGGGCTGAAAAAGAAGGCGAAGAGGGTATAATTTGATTTTTGCTATGAGTTTTGTTTATTTTTAAAGGAATTACACAATAATTTTTTCAGTGTATGGAAATGCCTTCAGGATGTCTTTTTCACACACACTTTAGCATTTTTGAAAGGTGAAACTGAGAAGTGTAAAACTTTGGGTTGTGTTGGCAAAGGTGTTACAGAAATTTAAAATGTTTTTAACATCTATTTTTCACAATTAAAGTTTAGCTCAGCACAATGAAATGGAATATTTGGGAGCAAAACAGAACTTCAGAGCATCGTTTGTGCTGATTACTGAAGCAGACTGATGAGTACTGGCCTTGAGAATTCTTCTCCCACCTAACCCTGTTAGTAGTTTTAACATATGCTAAAAGGCTAAATTAAACACTACAGGGGACCTGCTATTTATTGAGCTACGCCAGGTTGTGCCAATGCACAAACTACTTTGCTTTTGCTCTCGTTTTATGTTGTGTTATTTAAAGAGTAAATTGTTTTCCTCCTTAGTGAAGATGCACCATCGCATCATTTATGTAAATTCAAAATCAGGATGCACAAGCTGCATTTAAAGTGAAAAAAAAAAAAGATTTCTGGCTTAAAACAATGCCGGGGATCTGCATGAGGGTGAGTTCTAGTATATGTGGGATATTCACAGAGGTGAAGTTATTCTAAAACTCAGGGTTTTAGACTAAGCTTTTCAGCTTCATCTAAATATCCTGTAAATATCTGGACTTCATTAATGAAGAAGCTTGAAAGGAAGTTACCAAAGAAAGCTCTTAGGCGATACATAACAACTGCACATTGATACAGGTTTAATAACGCAAAAAATCACCCTTCTGAATAAATGATGGTAGGGGTGGAGATGGATGAGAAGTGCACCATGAAGATACCACAAAAAGAGAGATGCCAAAGTTCTCAGCTGCAAGCTATGTTTGAGCGTTTGATAATCAAAGTGTTCTCCTTCCAATAGGAAACTGAATCACACAACTTGAAATTTTGAAGTAGTTTGACACTATTACACTGAGTCGGTTTTGAAATAACTATTTAACTTGTGCAGCACAATTCCTTTAAAAAAAAAGACCATGGGAGGGAGTTTGTATGAACTTCAGGTGAAGAATTTTAATACTTTAAGTTTGCATAAAGCAATTAAACTGCATTAGACAATAATTGCTTTTCAATTTTTCCAAACGAGCACAGTTGGAATTCTACAGCCATATAATCAACTTAATGATACTCTTCTCATTTGAAAGAAAGAAAACATTATCCTCCAAACACCACTACTAAAACAACACATTTTACTGCCATCTTAAGATTTAAAAAATATGAAAATATGCTCTTGTTCACTGTCAGTATGTGTCAGCTTTATTTTAAACAAACATCTACACCTCAGTTAGGATTTCACATACCCTAAATACAGGAGGGGTTGCCAGAATATCAGTGATGAATAACTTGAATTTAGAGGTCTACTCCAAGACCATCTAGAAATCATTCTTTAATGTCCAACGGAACTGACTTGTACTCTCAAACAAAAATTCCATGTAGAATCAACTGTGAGCATACCTGACAGGTGATACTTCAGGCAAATTTGAGAGGTTAGTTAACCTCTGAGTGATAAACCCCAAAGAACAGAAAAGTACTGTGGCCCGTATCTTTGGTGTGCCTTTGTGCCCAGAAAGTATTTGTCTGTTCAAGCCAAATTCCCTCTCTTGGCAAATCAACACAGATCAATCAACCAAACCTGCACAAACCTGGCAGAGGTGGCAGCATCTCTCAGGAGGCAACTTCGTATGAACAATAAGTAGGGTCTTACTACCTGAAAATTACTGAAATTTAACATATACCAAGCTGGCTTTAAATAGCAGTTTTTCAAGAAAGTTTCTTCAAAATTGTTCAGTCCCATTAGGGAACGGAAAGATATGCTGCTCTGCATAATTCAAACTTTGTGGTTTTTCTTTGGAAGTACGTTTACAGAAGAGATGAATTACAACAGAGTGGGGCTCTTAAGTCAGAGCTGTGCTGGGTCAGATTAAAGGTTCATCCAGCCCCGTATGGTCAGTGTTAGAAACAGGATAAGGAGAGGCACAGGGGATATTAAAGAGCAGGGCAAACATATGATACTACCCGTGCCTCCCAGTACTTTCAGTTCAGGGCCTCCCTGTATCAGCTGTGATTTCTATATATTCCGTAATTCTCAGTTTCTCTTTCATGAACTTGCCCAATCTGCTCCTGACCACACGTAAATCTTCAGGAATCCACAGCATCCTCTGGCAAGGATTTCCATGGCACTCCAGACATCTACCTGCTGTGCAAAGAATCACCTCCTTTTATTTTGCATCTAACCCTTAATAGTTTCACTTGATGATTCTCAGTTTCTCACATTAAAAGAAACTCAACAGTCAATATACAGCCATCCTCCCCACACCACCTACAATTTTGAAAGCCTCTCATCTTCCTCCTCCAATCCCTTTTACAGACTGGACGGTCCTGGCTTCCCATAGGAAGATACTCCATGTCTTTGATCAATCTTTCTTGCTGCTCTGTGAAACTTTTTAAGTTTTACTACATTCATTTTTGAAGTTACAGAGACACTTTCTGTAACCTTATGAAAATCAGTCCAAACTCATTTCTCCAAATGCTTCTAACCTCACCAAGTAGAACACATGTGCTCAAGCTTTAGAACATCAAAGCTCTAAGTTCAAAAATTCTCTCTTCATTAAGCTCCATTCTCTCTCTGTCCCCATGTGCAGGCAGGCTCCACGTGCACCATCCTTGCCCCGTGAAGCAACATCCTCCTGCCAAAGGCTGGAGACACTCACAGGGATCATCCCTGTAACTACATCCTAGGGATGCTGGAAGTCCAGATTTTGTTATTTAAATTGCCTGTACTTTCCATCAGCTGTGAAATGGAAGCAAAGGAAGGAATGATGAATGAATGGGCAGGGCATGGGAGAGGGACTGCTGTGTGAGGGAGATGGAAGGTGATGGAGAAACAGGACCATCAACTGCAGGGAACAATACAGATCACATGGAAAGACCAAAGAAGTGAGAAGAGGAAACAGCCTCAGCTGACACCACAATGAACAAGAAAACGGAGCAGGGGGTGAGATTAAATACCCTGTCACAAACACCTGTCTGGGAGCCACCGGAGATGGAGGGAAAGAAAATACAAATCAGGTGAAGAGCCGAAAAAGGAAACCACAACTGAGTAGACACTGAAACAATGATCAGAACTGATGAGCAGAGATAAGGATTAGAAAAGTAAAGAGAATGAGAATAGTACAAGTAGTCAACAACATGAAAAATGACAACAGAGAAAGGTGGAGGTGAAAAAAAACCACAAAAGATGACATTTAGAAGAAAGGAGAGAAGATGCTGTGTTAGCTCAGCACTGGAACAGAACTAAAGATCCCAGCCTCTTATCATCGTTTGATGATTAACATGTATCTGTGCAATCCTCTGACAGAGCAGCATCCCATCCACTTCTGAGCTTGGTCTACATGGGACACTGTGTAACCAGCATTGCTGTCAGTCCCTCAGCATGGTCTGACAGACTGCCAGACTTCAGCATGGCCTGACTGACTGAAATCCTGCTCCTGGGGAGCTGCTGTCTCTCTGGCTGCCATCTCTCAGGGGAAAGAAAATCTGGCCACTCAGCAGACCTGACCGGCCAGTGCTGGGCTTCCTGCCCATCAGGGGCAAGACAGCTGCATGTCAGCAGCAGGACAGACCCAGGTGGAGACAAGCAGCCTTGGTAGGATGGAAGAGAGACAGAAAAACTGCCTACAAGCATCTGTGAGGGACTGAGAGTGGGACTCCAGAGACCCGGAGAACCTGCTCACACAGGGCAGGAGATACTTCTACATCTGGTTTCTGTGGTCAGACCATTTTATGTTACAGATTAATTCAAGGAGCAAAGGTTCATGCAACTTACAGGCCCAGTCATCAATGTCATTGTTGATGGGTGTCAAATACCACGAGGCGCGAGTTCTACGTGAGAGCATCAAACACCCTATGGACACAATGTCAGTTGTTCCACCCAAGGACTAAAGCTGCCTGTGAAACCTTTCTTTGGCCCCATTTGTGCAACACGCCTTCTGTGCTTCAAGAAAGATACAGACCATCTGGAGAGAACTCAAACCAGCAAGAAGAATCAGAGTTCAAGGAGACATCAACTACAAAGAAAGTCTGAAGAAATTTGGGATTTTTGTTATGAGGTAAAGCACGCTGGGGAAATAAATCAAGAGCCTTTCAAACAAATCTATCCTTCACTATCCTTGGCAGATGGTACAAGAAGTAATGGGATAAACCCAGAATGAGGAGAGTGTGGGTTAGATGTGAGGAAAGTGTTTCCAACACTAAAAACAAACAAGAGACTGGAAGGGACTGTTTAGGGAAGATCTGGAGTTTTTATTATTGGAAGATTTAAGAGCAATTTATGTAAACCAGATTCAGGAATGATAGCTGTAGATATTTGCCTCGGAAAAGGAGGTGAAATAGATGATTTCCAAAGGTCCTTTCCTGCCTTATAAATCTGAGGTAGAGTTGCTTCAACATCAATTCGTCATAAAATTCTTGTTGAGACCATTTCCCTAGTCAGTGCATGAACAGACAGGATGGACAATCAGTACATATTTAACTCTTTTCCCATTTTCCAGTGTGTGGTCTTAGTCTTTACCTACTGACAATATCCAAATTGTGCCCTACAAGCCAAATCAGTCATTTCACGCTGGGCTAGACTGGCCATTGATACAACACTGAAATATTATTTTACTATTATCACATACTTCATTTTTGTAACACAAAGGAATGCTATCTCCACTTCGCAGATGCAGGAGTCAATCACTGACTCCAGAGGAAGACACTACACTTCACAGACTCATGGAATGGTTTGGGTTGGAAGGGACCTTAAAGCTCATCAAGTTCCAACCCCCTGCCATGGGCAGGGACACCTCCCACTAGAGCAGGTTGCCCAAAGCCCCATCCAGCCTGGCCTTGAACACTTCCAGGGATGGGGCATCCTGTTCCAGTGTCTCACCGCCCTCGCCTACATGGATCTAGATTTGAAAGTGTAAACACAAAACTCTGCAATGATTTCAAGTGCCCTGTTTCATGCATAAGGTCCATTCTCTGCAGAAAGAATTCTTGTAAAAAAACATTCATGTTAAACGACAAACTCTATCGTAATACATGTGCACAAGAATAATCAGTTTCAAAATTAATCTTAATACTGGTATCTCCTAAAATACATGCTTGACTTTGCAACTTTAACAATATATTTTTAATATTACATATTTTATCTAACTCCCTCCCACCTAAAGATCTAGCTTCTCCTTCCACCACTGCAATGTTACTCTGTCCAGATTATCTAATCTCTCTGCCACTCCACAATTTCTTTTTTCCACTGAGTGTTGCAAGTTTTGTAACGCGCTTCCTTTGAAGATTAAAAAGATAAGGAACAAAGATAAAAAGTTCACTGCTACTTTTTCACCATTTTCTTTGTTCACAAAATCAACAGATGTTCACCAACCATTTTTTTTTCAATGAAATAAAGCACCAGACTCAAAATTTGATCTTAGCAGCAACAACAAAATGAGGGGGAATAGTGCAATTGGTCTGGAATGAAAATTACGTGCTTTGTCCAATTACAAGCGAAGCAGGAAAGCAGGAAGGTGTGTTGCCAGAGGTTTTTTGTAGTTTTAGTGACAGTCTCACAAGAGCAGATATTTAACAGACCACAGCACCAAAATCAAAAAGCTGTGAGAAAATCTCAGCTTCTACTTATTTTATTTTAAGAATGTTCTGTCTTTGTGATTATGGCAAAAGGATGCGATTAATGCAATTTACAGTCTCTGAAAGTAGACGGAAAGTGAAACGAATCAAAAGGTGGTTTATTCTTCTATGAAATTGTGTTTCTAGGCCATTCTCCTTAGCTTTCAATGCTCGGAGTTGACAATGTGGGAAACAGAGGAGGAAGGTAGAAGTGGGCTGTGCTGTAAATCGCAGCCGGTTTCTGGCTGCTTGCCTGCCTCATGGGCTGCACTTCCCCTGCTCTCTGCAGGCACCGCAAACCAAGGGAGCAGATTCCTTTCGGAGAAGCTGGATTCCACTCAGCCATAAGTCCTGGGCTGACAGAAGCTTCTCACAAGGCTTATAAAAAGAAAAAAAAAAAAAAAAAAAAAAAAAAGGAACAACCAAAGGAAAAGGCTCCAAAACCCATGACACTCATGATATATAAGAGTTGGCAGCATTACTTCTACCACTGCCAGGCTTGATAGTTTATCTGTGCTTGACGTTATTGCCCCTCCCCACATGTGGTCAATAATTCACTCACTCCTTGGAGCATACACACACACACACATACACACACACACCCCCGTCTCACCCCTCCAGCCTCCCTACCCCAGTATGGCTCGGGTACTAGCTATTTTAATGGTTTTTAGCATGTTGCTTTCTGAGCACCAATCCTAAATCTGCTGTTAAATTCCCCACCCCAGTCCCCATTTGCAGTCTCTTGGACTCCCATGTCCCACCTCAGAAAGGTTCCAGCATTGACCCATCCTCTCTCTTGCTTTTCTCTTGAACATTCTTAATTTAGCCTCAGCCTCAGGAGGGATCCAGAGAAAAACAACACACAAGCCAAGCTTTGTGTCAAGCCAAGCCAAGGCTTGTGTCTCTGCTACTGAAACCCCCATTCTAGTTCTGATATATCCTACTATGTTAAAATCACTGTTTTTCAGTAGCAAATTATTTATTTCATGTGCAAGACTTCATTTTACGTCCTGTGCTTCTCTAACTGCTTTACCTTCACTACTGAAGACAAAACCCCAGAATTGTCTCACACTCAACTCTGAGAAAAAGTGATGCAAACGGGGTTCTACCTACACCTGCCTCTGCTTCTGGTGGAGGCTTTCGTTCTTTCCTGTGTTCTAGGCAATTTCTGCACTGTCTGTTATAATATAGTGCCTTAATTCTCCTATGTCCCACATACCTAAATTTATTTCTAAATATATAAACATTTCCACTGGATTAAGTTACTTATACCATAAAATAGAAACAGAAAAACTTTTAAAAATATTAAACTGATGAATACAATTCATTTGGAACTCAGCTTCAAAACTACTTCCCCAAGTTACAGGTTTGAAGAGTCTACAGAGTCACACCTTAATCTAAATCTTGACACACCTCCTCCCACCATTAACGTTGTATTTTTCCCAAGAGAAGGGAGTGAAGCCACCCAGAGTCCAGTCCTCCCATCCCCGCACAGCTCGGTGGCAGTGTCAGCACACCACAGACGAAGATGACTGATCAAGAAATCACAGATCAGAAAGGCCTTCTTCTGCTAGGCTCCAAGACACAATGCCAAAAAAACCCCGACATCTATTTTTTCCCCCATTGTTACGATGATATCAAAGACTTTTGCAACTAACACCAGTTTTACATCTAAGTCTGGAACCAAAATTACATGGGATCAGAGAAAACTGTGACTCCCAATTAACTGTTTCACATCTCCTTAATAGATTTCTTTCCAAAATGTCAGAAACAAGGTCTGATCATTGTTACTTCAATTCAAAATTTACAGTATTTAGCTTTTCAATGTTTTGGTCAGCCAAAGCAATGGGCTCATAATACCCTTTCAACCTTAACTTATCAAAGTCACAGAATCCTAGAATGGTTTGGGTTGGAAGGGACCTTTAAAGGCCATCTAGTCCAACCCCCCTGCCATGCGCAGGGACATCTTCTATCGCGACCAGGTTGCTCAGAGCAACCTGACCTGGAATGTTTCCAGGGATGGGGCATCTACCACCTCTCTGGGCAACCTGGGCCAGTGTTTCACCACTCTCAACACAAACAATGTATTCCTTCTATCTAGTCTAAATCTTCCCTTTTTTTAGTTTAACGCCATTACTCCTTGGTCCTACCACAACAGGCCCTACTAAAAAAATTTGTCCCCAAAGTCAATGCTTTCAGCTGGAAGTTAGAGTAAGTTGAAGGCAAGTAAGGGCTGGTTCAGAACCAAGCAGAAGTTGTTTTAGAAGACTGTTGTCCAGCTGTTCAGAAACAAATTTATGGCTAAGGAAAGTGCTGTAATCAACTATTCAGGATCAAAGCAAGAAAGAAACCTTGAGAAGAACAGAGAGCAGATGAAACAGCACTAAAACTTTTGCAAATGATCCAAATCAGGGTCAGATAAAGAACCATAACAGCTGTTCAGTTCAAGTTCTCTACATATTTACTGCAATTTAATACCAGCTTTGGAAAATTCCATTAAGAATTGAAATTTTTTTTGTGTATTTCATTCACGTATTATACACAAGATCTATTTAACAGAAATTCTCAGTAAGAAGGTGCCTAAACCATGACAGAAGGGAAGTATCTATTCAAACCTAAGAAGGTTAAACATGAAAATTATATGTGCAGCAAGTAAATGAATTCATTTTTTGTGCATGGAAAACCTGCTCTGTGTCAGATTAGGAGGAAGTAAAGTGATGACGACGATTCTATCCAAGTCTGTCAGAATATAATTACACCTGTAACTGTCTGGTAACTGGTAACAGCAACCAAGAGACCTGCTACTGGGTTAAAAGCTGTTACTGGTGCTTCAAGAGAGCAGCTCTGGTAGAATTCTCTGGGCACATTTCAACGGTGATCACAGACACTGTGGTCTGGTTTCCTTCAAGTACCGTAATTAATACTTTCACTGCTTTTGGGGTAAGTTGTATAGATAAAAAGTTAAAAAAATACAAACGTTATTTTCTGTATTATAAATTTTGAAATGAAGAAGAAGAAGAGCCCAGTAGAAATGATAAGAGATCTGTTTTACTTTGCTCCTGAAAATATAGACATACGAGCTGAAACTTCAGAAATAACTTGATATGGATTTGCTAATACACCATTTTCTCAGCAGGAAAGCTTCAGTAATCACGTTTTATCTCGTATCACTTATGCCTGTTTTAATTTAAGCAGCTAATATACTGTAATTCAAGGGTTTACCAGTGTTGTCTGAGGCCAACACTGGAGTAATGTGCTTTTAGCCCTGATCTCCCCATGTGCCAATTAAACCATCGGTCTCAACCACAGGCTGCTGTTGCCAGCACTTGGAAGCACCAGTACAAACCCCAGTAGACTATCCCAAGCACTCTGCACCCCGTTATCCCCCATCCCAGCCCTGTCTCCTTTCTCACTAACCTGGTTTTAGCTTCCACCCCCACGGAGGCAGTGGAGCTGGCAGACTCCTCGGACACTGAGCGCTGAAGGACGGGTGTTAGCTGCTTGGTGCTGTCTGCTTCCGCCTGGGCATCCTCCTCTGCAGATTGCTCTTTGACTTCTGTTTACAAAACAGGAATAATAGGTAGTTAGTTACTATTTTATTTATTTATTTGGACGATAAAAACAGCTGTTAGCTTTCCCTTGTGCTGCAAACATCCATTTTATTTATAGATAAGATATATTTATAGATAGATCAACCCATGTAACTGTTTTCAGACACAATAAATTCGAAGAGCAGGCAAATATTGTCCTTCTCATCTAGCTAAAACACGAAATTGAATGCTTACAAAGTTATTTCCATAACACAGCATACCCCTGTGAACTAAAAGATGTATAAGGAGTGAGGAATAGGGTAGGGGGAGTGCTGTTCAATGACAACTGTTTCATACAAGGTTGCACTTTTAGACCATCTCATTCTCCCCACATCTCCTCTCATGTACCTGCTCTGTCGTCCCTGAACAAACACCAGTTGAGCACACTCCTCTGGGGTGAAACAAACCTTTTCTCCTCCCAGATCAGCTTTAACTCTGATCAGTTCCCTGCACTAGTTCACCCCTCACAACACTAACTCTATGCTGGCACAGGGTCGAGGAGGTGAAGGAAGGGTGGGCATGGTTTATGCCAGCTTAAAGTTCATTCGAACCGTAGGAATAGAAGCAATTTTTGCAGCATCTTTTTACTTAAGATCAGTTGTTAAACAGAAATTTATACCTCTACAGCTGACAGTGCTTTAATTTGCTTCAATAAGGACACGGCAATGCACCATCCGACTGCGACAGAATCCGTACGAACGAGGGTAAGGCTGGAGAGCAGCAAAATTTGGTATTCCTGCTCTCCTCCATGCTTGGATTTTGAAACCCAAGTACCACAGAAATCACAGGACTCTGACAGATGTTCTGGCACAGCCAGCTCAAGACACTATTGTCCACGGCTGCTTCATCTGTCCCCACAGCAAGGCCAGACCAAGGACATGGGTCAGATGCCACCATCCAGCACACCCCCGGTGAACCCAGGTTCAAGCTGAGAGGCCAATGCATACAGCTCTTTCAAACAAGGCCAGCAAAAGTAAAGCAACAGATTATTTAGAAGATTAAAGTAGAAGATCCGTTAACTTAAAAAAAAAAATAAAAATACACATGTCAAAATATAATCAAATATTGCAAAGGATAAATGATTGAAGTGGAGAAATGGATGAGTAGAAGAATCTGTGACATGGGTGGGCGTGCACAAAAACCTGCTGCAGGCTTTAATCTTATTTATAAGAACAATAAAAGAAAGAAAAATCCTCAGAACATACAACTGCACAGCTTGGTCTGTAATATTGAAATAATACGCCTGCTAGAGCACATCGAGAAGAGGAAATCTTTCTCATTTAATGTACAGAGATTGAAGTAAAATTACTCTTTAACCTGGAGTGAACTCATTTAGGAAGACAATGTATAATGTTATAAACCCTCAATGAAGACATCTAAAACATACTGAAGAGAAACCACAAAATTAAGGAAAAAAAAAAAAAAAAAAGGAAAGAAAAAAATCCCTTAAACTGAGCAATCTCTACTAAATAATAAGACATTCTTAAGCACAAACTAAATAATAAAATCTAGAATCACAAGCACCTACAGATAACTAATATTTAACTCAAACCACACAGATGATCCTGGATGAAGATTGATCAAGGAAAAAAAAACCCCAAAAATAAAGAAAAAAAAAAAAAAAAAAGGAGAGTAAGAAATTCCTGTTCATGACTGGGTGTGCCAGGTATTTATTTGAGCTGGTGTAAACTGGAATTGCTTCCTCTATTTCGGTTAAACTACTCAATTAACACACATCTGAAATGGTTTTAGACATCTGGAACATCCAAAAATTACTACCTGTCCAAAAGCCAAATGGTATGTGTTAAACCAGCCTGTCCTGAAAAAAAGCTATGCTGGACAATCATTTGACACTAAATATCCTGTGGGGAATACACCCCTTGTAATAGTAAATGGCTCCATACAGAAAACAAAGCAAAGCCAAACCAAGCCAGACCCCACACCCTTAGTTTTTGGCACGTCTGCACAAACAATCCCTGCAACCATTCCTGGAGGAGGATTCCTGAAAACAGGCAGCGTCCAGCAGAGCCATTCGTAATGGTCTGCAGTGAGTTTCCAAAGTATCTTGGATCTGAAGGATAATTTTGTGCAAGTAACCTCAAAATTTCTAAGTACAGCCTCAATGAAGAGCACAAAACATAAAACACCTGTAGGAGAGGCAGACACCAAATCGCTACAAAGCCCACAACACAGCCCAGGACAACCACGTGAAGTGCTTGAGGAAGACCACCAGAAATGATGGCCTTGCTCTGCTCCATCTCGGCAACTTTATTTAACTGAGTTATAAAAGGAACTCTGCTTTATTGTGTGTGCCTGCAGAAAATTTCAAGTAAGCAAAAGCCACGTACTCTTTGCCAGCCTTCATCCCATTATACATTAATGGGCACCCATCACACTGGAAAGCCAAAGTTGACGGGCACTAACTCATTCTCAAGAACTCTGGACTGTGTGAGAACACACAGATTGTTTCACTCCACACGACGACTATATGAGCTTACATCCTTATGGTGCTTTTCCCCCTGCTGCTCGCTTCCCTAGAAAAGAAGGGACCCAAATTATACTAAATGAGACAAACAACATCTCAACTGCTGTCTCTGCAAGAAACCAAACTGTGTCTCAATATGCCGTTGGAAGACTGAAAACACACGGTGCTCACCACACAGAATGAAAATAGCGTTTCTGCTAGTCGTGCGTGCCATGCTTCAACTTTGTGAAAGTTTTCCAACAGAAGATGAAGGAAGAACAGAAGTAATGCATTTCACCAGGCAAACTCCTCAGAAATGGGAGTCTGGCACTGGCACGGCAAAGGGGCAGCAGATACCCTCATCCCTGCCTCAGAGATGCTCTTGGACGCATCTGGCACAAGCCATTAACTGCTTCTCACTATATTTAACGAACGTTCATCAGACTTGGTTATGGCGGCCCACTTTGAAGCTTCTGGGAATGGAGGAACCATGAATGATTAATAAATGGGAAGGTCATTTGCAGATTCATATATTAGGTTTTATTTTGCATCCTATTTTCATGACCGTTTCTGTCACAATGAAAGTCTTGCCCATGTATAATGAGTTTGTTGAGGGAGCTAAGAATTAAAAAAGCTAATCGCATAATTACTGAGAGTCTCTAAATTCTTGTCACTATCCTTCACTAAAAAATTAGGAAAATAGTAGGAAACATAGCATTTAAAAAGTTATTGTTTGAAGACAATTACATCAATAGTTCTTCCCCACCCGACTGGTGAGTACACAAAGGCCTTCTTTTCTTGTTAAGGTTAAAAGAAACCCCCAAAAGGAGCCATCAAAGGGTGTGAGACTTCCATACACTTTACACCCCAGGTAACATTCACAGAACCACAGGGTGGTTGAGGCTGGAGGGCAGCCCAGAGGCCACCTCGCTCAGCATCCCCACTCAAGCAGGGCCACCCCAAGCCGGTTGCCCAGGACTATGCCTAGACGGCTTCTGAACATCTTCAAGAACTCAAAAATTTCTTCTCTTACTAATTATTTTTATTCCTCTTTCTAGAGCAGTGAATGCTCAAAGCAATAACAAGCAGCACATATCAGTTTGTGTCCATGACGTGGATTGATCCCTTCCTAGTACCATTTGGTCTCCTTACTTGGCTGTCTCAGACAGAGATTTATAACATTCAGAGTAAGAATTGTGCTGATAATTTCCTCTTTTCCTGCTCTATCTTCAGGCCCACGGGGAGAGGTTTCTAAGGCACAGACCCTCACGGGACATGTAGCCTCACAGGTGGAAGCCCTGTTTCTCCTAAGCCCATGTGTGGCAGTGGTTCTCTGCAGACCATCACACGGATGCTTGTGGAAAAGAGGAGACTGGTGATGACTGGAATTTTGTTCCATGATTTCTTTGGGGATGTGACGAAGAAAGAGTGATGAAGCAACACCAGCTAAAGGTCTAATCTGCCCTTTTGTTACAAACAAACCTTTTCTGTTTTCTAGTAATCACAAGATGCTATTCCACAAGCCACTGGAGTAAACCTACAGCAAGGTAAGGAGATGCCTATGTTGGCTCTGCTATGGCAGTCGGGCAAAGAAAAGACACCAGTATATCCAAAAGTTACTTTTTAAAAGTTAGAAACTATTTTCCAAGTCAAAACCTGAAATACTGTAAGAGTTCTCCCACAAAAAAAAAAAAGTCCTTTAAAATCTAATGAGATAATATTCAGTATATAGTGACACTGAGAAAAAAAAAATCAAAACAGCTGCCATAAACTTAATAAAATAAATGTTGTACTGCTGTTTAGATGCAGTAAGTTGACTGTTTAACCAGTTTACTGGTTGGGACTCTACTGTCAGACCTACTGCTAATTTGGCAGACAGTGAAGCAAATGTCATGAGCTTCCAAAACTTTCAGTAAGAACAAAAAGTAGATCAGGCTGGAAAATACCAGTATCGCCAAACACAGCAGGGACTCTCCAGGGGTCTCAACTGTTGCTTACCAAGATGTTCAGCAAGAGGGAATAACGAGTTTTTAATCAGCAGATGCAATTGTTATTTTTGCAAAAATAACAGAACAGCAAAGGGGAGAAGGTGTTTTACACAGCGTCGTAGGGGTCTACAGAGGAACCAACAGCACCAAAATGCTCCAGCTTAGACAAATAAAGAAACCAGGTCAGTGTAGCTACAATATGAAAAGAAATTTTAACCAGGGAATGTAAATTATGAATTTTAAGTGCCCATCTAATACTATAACTATCAAGTTTCACCTACTGTCCCAACTAAGGAACAAAACAAGTTTCCACTAGTCAGAGTTTCTAACTCTGTTACTGTTCAGGACATAATTGAATAGAAAAATCACCTCTTCTGCTAGTCCCTGAGGAATTCAGACTGGCACACACAGCGACCACTTACGCACAGAAATCTTTCACATACTATAACGTTGTACCTATAGGTTTTAGCAGCAGAGCAGAGGGGAACAGACAGACACGCTGTGGCCAAACAGTCCCGTACAGGTCACCCGCAACCCTCATCCCTGCTAAAAACACAACCACGGGGGAGAAGGGGGAGAAAAGCACACCCAAGTCTGAACACGACGGCAATAACCACGTGCAAGAACCATTTCTCCACAGACAGAGGCAAACTCTCTTCAACTTAAGTCAAGTTGTAAAATTTTATTCATGGCAATAAACAACAAAACATATCACCACGTCAGAAGTGTTTTGTTGGGCTTTTTTTGCAAGTGTCGACCATGTTGTATTTTCTCTTAAAACCACCAGTTATCTATCTTCTCCTACCTGAAGGACACTTCAGTGACTGACTTGCTATACGGAGATGAGAAGAATGCCTGTAGTTACCCTTTCTTCTTTAACATTACACTATGTATTTTGATATTTTTCATTAAAATAAAACTCCTATTTATTAAATATATTTTATACAGAAAATAACCCAGTGCAAATTTTGTACTGGTTACAAAATAAAAATAAGGTTTTCAATGTAGGAGCATTTATACTATAAATTTGGTGATTCTAAACACAGGACACCATATTATGGATAACCAGCTCTAAGTGATCCATGACCGAGGAACTTCCTAAGCTGGGGCTGGTATTCAACAGCATTCATCTGATCATTTTTCCCTTAATTTGTTCAGGTCTTTTTGAAACCCATGCAAATTCTTCATGCTCTAAGCATCCACAGGTGATGAATTCTGTAATTTAGGCAGATGCCAAGCACAAATGCGCTGGATTTGACCTGATATCCCCTAATTTTTGTGTTGCAAAACAAAATGAACCATCATTCCCTGGTCATTTTCTCCAAACCATTCATCATTTCGTGGGACTGTATTAAATTCCTCTCCACCTATGGTTGAAGCCTTTTACCTAAACTGATCACTGCCCAGAAGTTATTATTTACCTCCTGTACTCGCTGCCCTTTCCTGCACCTTCCCAGCTGCAGCTTGTCCTTTTGGAGAAGGGGAAGCAGAACCACACATGACATCCAACACAGAGTCATGCCACGGGTTTATACAGCAACAGTAAAAAAAAAAACCACACGGATGCTTTTTTCCCCTTATCCCTTTGCCAGTGATTCGTAGAATTTTATTTCCTTCTTTGACTTATTAAAGCTATGGCAATTCTCAGAAGAACTGCTCGGCCACTTGCTCAGGCAGCGACAGCTGTTGGAGAACCCCTTTTTGTTTACATGAAATTAGGATGGCGATTTTGCCCTGCATGTTCTTCTACATCCACTACTGCTGAATTTAAGAGTCATTTTGTTTTCTGTGGTCAGTCTTCAGTGCCTTGCAGGTGACTATCTCTTTTATTACCCTAAATAAATTTATTTTACCTGTTATTTTCTTCCCTTTTGTACCTGATCTACAAAAGGGTTACCAGGGCAGATGCTTACAGCCCTCCAAAGCCAACCTGATTTATACTACCATTTTAATTAGGTGGGACTGAGGTCTAAATTTCTCTAATATTTCTTCTACCTAATTGGAGAGTCAGCCTCAACACAGCATTACCAAAAATTAAGAGAGGTCCATAGAACTAAAACATACACAAAACAGCACCGTTTCCATTGAGAAGGGTGTACAGCACACAAAATACACACTCCTATTTCAATATACTTGGCTGGTAATGGTAATAATAGAAATCCCTTCATGATGTCACTAACGACCCAGCAGCACCACCAGCAGTGTCACGCTTCAGGGCAATGGGAGGGTGAAATATCCTGGGTCCTTAGAAACTCCTTCCAAAACCTGTTGGTTACGTTTAACAAAGCATGGTTTGGTATCAAAACTGCAAAAGCAATATTGAACAAATAAGAAAAAAAAAAAAAAAAGACGCTGCATTTCAGAAATAACCTCCATGATGAAAAACTCCGTGAGATTAGAATTTATTTGGAAGTAACAGGTTCCACTTACTACAAAATATTCCACCTGCTCCCAAAACACCTGAGACAGTGATATCAGTCAGAAGGAAAAAAATCCGATTATTCTAAATGGCCCATTTTAAGTGTGCATGATGATAAATGTTATTATCGAGTAAGCCTGTAATGACTTAAAGGCAAATATCAAATAACTTCCTGTTGTGTTTGGTTTCCTCATTACAAATAAATTGCCAAAATACAAGGAAAAATAATAACATGCTTATAATAACGACAACAAAATCCTTCAGTTCTGCTGATTTTTCCAGTGGCTGGACAGGCAGGAGTCAGTTGCATAAGAACTCACTCCTCCTTTTGTAACAAGTACAGGGAATATCAATTGCCTTAAAAGATATTTAAGTGCATTTTTAAGCACAGATTTGCCCCAAATATTTATGGACAAATTTAACCTACAGGCAATGCCCTCAGTGGTGTTCATTCTTCCTTTCATTAATTTTAGAAGTGATAAGCAACATAATGATGAGGGCCAAGTATCTGTCTGAAAAGCAGAAAGTGGATTTTAAAAGGTCTTTGGTGTTAACAAGTTGACAAGAGCTGTTGTCACCAATTCACCCAAACCAAGACTCACTCTCAGGCGTGTTTGACTTGGCTTAGTGGGAGGCTCTGCCCAGTATGGTTCACACTGGTGCAAAAGGTGACTGTATTTTCTCTAGTAAATAGGATATTGCAATATCTTTTTTCTCTAGATAGTGCCTTTTAGGCTGCTTCAAAGCTGATGAGATCTTGAATTAGTTCAAAATTCTCTGGCAGTTTCTACGCAGGTAACTTTCCTCCACTGAGAAGTGTTTGTTTCTGGTTTTTTCTGTGCTTTGCCCTGAGACAAAAGAGGGTGATTAGAGGAAGACTTCAGGGAGTTAATGTGAAATCAACTGGCTGGGCAATGTCACTGCGTCTGAAAATGACATTACTAAGGACAATAATGCAGGCAAGGAGCTATAGGTTGACAAAATCATACAGATTCTTTTATGTATTATAAATTCTGAAGCCTCCAGACACTATGGAAAGATAAGGGTCTATTATTAAATACTAATTTATTTTAAGAATTGGTTGACACAGTACAGATAGTAAACAGAATACCCAATGGATTTACTATGAGGTTCCCAAGAGACTCAACAGTTAAAATAAACTTATTTTATTGCACTTCTCGCAGATCAGAGTCTGAATCTCAACATTTTAATGTGAGACAAAGGCAGGAAAGATTACAGATTCAGGAGGAGTTGGCTATTTTACAAGTATTCTCAAAAATATGAGGGAATAATCAAAGAATTAACACACAGAATTCAGTTTCAGTCGACTTAAATGCAGACGCAAGAAAATACCAAGTACCGAAACTTGCTGAAAATAACAAGACGGGGAAAAGAAGCAGAAGCCAAGTCTTCATGAATAGCAATGGGTCACCAAACCTACAGAAAGCTTACCAGGAAGCATTTGTTGTATTATTTATTGCTTTTGATTACAAGTTTTATATTTTCATATACATAATGCACACAAAGCCATGTCCTTTCCAGACTTTTGTGGTTTGTATTTTTTTCACCACTACAGAGACTCGCTCATCAGAAGAAACTACTCCCATGGAGAGGATCAACACAAGAGGACCTATAGGAGAACACAATATTCTACAACATACTGTATTTTACTGACAGCTAGAAAGGTGGTAGATGTTGATGGCTGGAAGGTCAACCAGAGGCCGTGGACACAAAATGCAACACGGGAGGTTCCCTCTGAACATCAGGAAATGCTTTTCTACTGTGAGAGTGACAAAGCACTGGCACAGGTTGCCCAGGGAGGCTGTGGAGTCTCCATCCTTGGAGACACTCAAAAGCTGCCTGGAAAGGTCCTGGGCCACCAGCTCTAGGTGGCCCTGCTTGAGAAAAGGACTGGACCAGATGATGCCCAGAGGTCCCCAGCCAACCTTAACCATGCTACAATGCTGTGGGTGCCAAAATGATGGGAGGGATGGATAAGCTCAACATGGGTTGCATTGAGAAATACCAGAGCAACGTCGCTGGGGGAACCACAATGAAGAAAAATGAAGGAACAGACAGCTGGAAAGACCAATATGAAGCTGAGAAGCAAAACAGTTCCTAAGGGAGGAGCCAAGAAATCAGCAAGAGAGACAGGGCTGGTGGGTAAAGGAAAAGAGTCTCTCCTGAGGTTTACAAGAAGCTGAAAGTCTATTGATTCAGAAGAAGCAGCTGCCAGCACCATTTTTAAGGAAAAAAAAAACAATTGACTTAGCGCCAAATAGATCTTTATTCCAAATTCCAAAATTTCCTTTTTCCAATTCCAAACCCCTCCTCCTCTCTTTCCATCCTTAAGAATTCTACGTTCATTTATACCAAAGGGAACATAGAACTTGGCAGAGAATGGGCAGGGCTCAGAAATCACTGTAGTTGGTGGGGATAATAACCCACACTGAGACGATCTGAGTAGCACACAGCTTCCCCTCCTCTGCTTCCAATTCTGCCTTTTTACATATGATATCACACAATTTCGTTAAGGGTAGCAACTTGTTTCCCAAACTGAAATTAAAATGGCTGTGCCATATCGCTAAATAAGAGGCACGTTAGGTAGAATTTTTGGTTTTTTTTTTTTCTTGAACAAACATTTGTTTCAACATTACAAATGGAAATAATATATAATGCTTAGTACTTACACCCCCCTTGCTTTTTTCCCCATAAAGGACTTGACAGCTAGAAAACACTTTATTCTAGGTGGGATTATATGGGGCATCTCCTTTTTCCTTTCCTGTGTGGGAAGCTCTCATTCTTCCAGCATCACTCCCTTCTCTAAAAGTAGAGCTCATTATACTGAATACAACATTAATAACATGAACTTCTCTCATTTTATGAAAATTAATTAATTCACAAAAAGGCACCAGTAATGCTAGCCTGCGTTAATGAAACAAAATAGAAACAACCTCCCAAACCCAAACAAACAAGAAATAAAAACCTCACACAGTAAAAGAATTCCTGATTGTTCTCAACACATGAACCACACAATGGAAAAGAAACTAGAAATACGGAGGCTTAAAATACGTCAGAAGTTGCACGTCATGATGTTCCAATGATCTCGTTTCAAGTTTTTGTAATATTACTACATTGTGTTTTGGTTTGCCAACTACTACAGTAAATGGTTGGCAAGTCCACTATTTGCAAGAAAACAAAATACCCGTTTAAGTAAAAGTAGAAATTAATAAACTAGAACACAATTACACTTCAATTTGATAAACACAATTTAACATGGAGCAACAAACCAGGATTTCTCCTCTCCCACACTTTATTATTAACACAGATAAGCACTTAGAATAAGTTTTAGAGGCAGCAGCTTTTCAGCTAATATGATTAAACCTCTATCAAGTCACACAGTGTTCAACTTTTAAAATAACATCATCGCGATTCTGTCTCTATCAAATCGCTCAAGACAATAAAGCTCTTTCAAGTCTATTCTGGTTTCCCCTGTAAAAACAGGATTTAAGACCTATTTATTTTCACTAGGCTTCTTTTCACTGAAGAGTACTGAGCAAAACCATCTTGGGCTCAGCACAGAAGTGCATCACTTCCAGAGGCAGATCCAGTGAGTCTTTGTCTACTGGGATTCCTAGCACAGTGCTCTGCTGCTGCCTGCACCTTCAGAAAGGAGCTCAACCCTCCGTGACAGCCAGGATGATTTTGATGAAGGATAATGGAGAGACTTATCTGTATGCAGTCCTGGAGCCTTAAAAATAATTATCTGTGTCCCGCTCTCCTCCAAAGTAAAAACTGCTCTCAGATCTCTGTTGAGGAACTTTGTTAATAATGACATGCAAAGCCAAAAAAACTGCAGCTATCTCTAAATTCCCTTCACAGCAGCGTACCAGCAGTTGTTAAGCTTGAATTCCCATTTTTGGGGTTTTTTTGGTTGTTTGTTCTTTTTTTTAAAGAAAGTATTTAAAATTTACAAAACTTCCTACTTACAATCACACTTTCTGTCCCCCTTGCTGATTTTCCTAAGACTGTTTCTAGCACATTGGATAGGAAGAGTAATAAATGGAATACTGGACACAGCCAGCACTAGTTTTTGTTTGCCTTACTCTGTTTTTCTAGCAACAAATACCTGCTACAGCTTCTTCACTTGTAACTTTAGTAAGTGGTAATTACCTTCTTGTAGAAGCTGGAAAAGACCATCCAAGTTCACTACCACCAGCAGCTTATTACCAGGGACAGAAAAACAACAGCCAGAACAAAATGATGAAACATCCAGGTATTAAGCTTTAATCTAGACTCCCTCCACAAACCATTAACGACGCTTAAATTCAACACAAGCTGTGACTAAACTCATGATGCTCCCCAAAGCCTGGAGTCCCAAGTACAAAGCCTTCTCAACATCATTCCCCATCTAAGCAAGTAAAAAACAAGAGACCAGTACACGCAGTCAAAGCTCATCCTCCATCCACTCAAGAATTCCAGCCTCCTCTTTTATGGCTTTCACCGCTCCAACCATATTCCTGTACGGCCTCTGTAAGATGCTGCTGCAAAAATGGGTTTTTGAGGTCCTCTACTTGTTCTCCCGATAGATCTACACTAAGCACAGATTCTTCTCTCCAAGGACTTCCCAACTCCACCTCCTTTACTTCGCAGCTCCGAGAGGAATTCCACAAATCCCTCAACTCAGCAGCTTCTCCATGCAACTGCCACCCTGACCACCAGTGTCCACTGGCAGTGTCCCTGCACTCCCTTCCACTTCACACATACAGGGCCACCTAAATAAATTTATAAACCCTCATGTCTCAATGCATTATTTTTTTTTAAGGCTTATTCCTGTCAAACCGACAAACGTCCGCCAATTGGCCATGGCATCATCCTTCCTGGCAGGTTTCATTCCTCTACACATAAAATTCAGTCCCTGTTTAAAACCTGGCAAATGGCTACAGGCATGTGCCTGGCAAAGAGATGACAGTTCTTCACCACGGCCTTCATCTCGTGTGGTAGCTCATCTGCTTGTCTCTCCAGACTCTTCCCCTGCCAGAAGAGAAATCCCACCCTGCTACAGCAGTGCTTGGTCCAGTACGACCAGATCCCTCTGGTAACTGAAGCCTTTGGGTACTATCACAACAAATATTTACAAAAAGCAAGAGGAAACAAGATAAATATCCGTTAAGCAGCAGCAGGAAGCATTAACGTTTGGTTATCCCGGTTATCCCTTCGGTATACAACCTGCTGTACTGAGCTGAAGATACAGCTCAATAAGTAATACTGCATTTTGGAAGGTGTTCTAAAAATAGCAGCTACTGCTTCAGAGCTTTTTTGTTAGATACAGACTTGCAACACCAGAAAAAGAGCCTCTACATAACTACACTACGAAGGCATTCCCATTAGACTATTTAAAAGCAATAGGTTCAAATAGCCTTAATTAATATAAGTTTAAATAATAAGGGGCGGTTTTTTACCATTTTATCTACCCAAATGCACATCTCCTACCACAAAATTAAAGAAATATTTCTTGTCTACCAAAGTCCTGCATCATTAAATGTGTTTCTGAGAGAGAAGCAATAAGCAAACAGCATCAACACTCCACTCTCCTTACCTGTTTCCACAGTGTTTTCTGTTTCTGCTGCCTCCAAACCATCCATACTGTCTTCATCCTCCACTGCAGTTTTTCCTCTACTCCGAGGCCTGCAAACACAAGAAGGAAAAACTCCTTTCAAAACTGAAAGCACTTGTAAAATGTTGAAGTTTTAAATTAATCCAGGATTTGAATAATTTCATTTTGAGGGATGTCAGCGTTAAGTGATGTGATATATAAGCTAACATGTGATTTCAGCCTTGTACAAATCAGGTTTCCTCCCCTTTTTTCCTGTTGTAGGTAATGATCTCAACAACTACACTCAAATCAGCAGTTGGCCCCGTAAATTTTTCTCATTATTCTTACAAGAAAAAGAAAATAACCAACTTTAACTGGTCAAAAAATACATTAAATCAGCAAGATTTTAAGATAGAAGCGTCCTGTTTGTTCTACATAGGAGGTAACTAAAGATAGATGAGAGAACACAATCCAAAATCTGGCCAGTAGTTACACACACTATAAAACAGACAGCGATCCGTTCAGAGCATCCTTGGAAGGAATGTCTACAGAAAAATAATGACGCTGAAGCGATTAAATGGAAACAGGCATTATTTTCAGTGAAGCAAATATTTTGACACGTAAAGCGGTTGCGAGAGATGACTCGATGTCATCACATCCCAAGCCAGCACGCGAGGACAGCACCTCAGAACGAAAACACCCGGCAGCTCTGTTCCAATTCCAACCAAGGCCTGATGGAAAGCAGGCAGGTTTGCGCCACAAAATTCCAGCCCTTTTTTTTTTTCCCCCCTGCCTGGCTCTTCAGCCACTACCATGGTGGGCTGTTGAGAAGCCCAAGCATCCAGCTTCCCAGCTGTTCGGCAGCCCATTTGAAAGGGAGCCAAGGGCTTGGCACCTCGCCTCCCAAATTTTCAGGCTCCTTGGCGAGGTGCCCAGCGCGCTGACGGAAAGCCTGGGAGACCCTGGGAGCTTCTGATTCCAAGTACACAAATTCTGAGCGGTTTGGGGCATCTCAGCGGTTCCAACCTCCCCAGAGCTCCCAGGCAACCATTCACCCATCCAAGATGCCTTGAATCGGGATGCCAGGCAGCCCAGCACACGGGCACCCCCCCTCTCCCCCCAAACAGAAAACCGCTCCGGTTCCTCTTTCACCAAGGACTCTGAAAGGTTTGGGTTTACTTCCATGTTGGGAGGAAGAGTGGTTTTGGGTTTTTTTTAGGTGATTAAATCATTCCAAACCAGCACTTCCTTTTTTTTTTTTTTTTTTTTTTTTTTTTGTGTGGTCTTT